>NC_069658.1:21754305-22068611 GCF_027244095.1 Hemicordylus capensis | reverse complement strand
AACGGCTACCCTGGAACTAGTTCTGATTTAACTGTCTCATTTGTAGAGGTGTGCACGAAACGGATTTTTGCAATTTGTTTCGAGCTCAACACAAATAGCAAAATCGTCAAATCGATTCACTGAAACAGCCGGCTGTTTTGACAAATCGACCTTGAATCACTCAAATCAATTTGAGTGTTTCAAGCGCCATTTTGAGGCCCATTTTTCCAGGGACAGCTGGTTTACCAATTGGGGTCAGTGGGTAGACTGGTCCTCCAAAGCAGGCCAATGCACCGAGTCTAGAGCAGAGGGCTGGTCTACACAACAACCTAATTGGTAGACCAGCTCTCCCCAGAAAAACAGGAAAGTTGGTCTACTGATTGGGATCGGCAGGTAGACCAGCCCTCCGCCCTGGACTTCGTGCACCAGCCTGCCTCAGAGGACTAGTCTACCTGCAGCAATAATCTCCTATATTCAAGGAAAGTAGGGACAGGGCAATAACTATTAGCCATGATAATGGGTAAGGGCTGTTAGTCATGATAATTAGGCAAGCAGGGGATGGAACAATGGTTATTAGCCATGATCATATATTGTAATGATAGTATATTAGCCATGATAACATCCACATACAGAGGCAGAATTCCTTGGACTATGAGATGCTTAAAATTAACAAATGGACAAGTTATCACCTTCCTGTCCTGCTTTAGGAATTCCCAGAAGCTTCTGACAGGTTGGTGGCTGAACATGAATGCTAGCCTAGATGGGGGAGTGTTCTAATCCAGAAAAGGAAGAAGTCGTCATCCTCCTCCTCCTCCTCCTCCCGCCAGCGTGGTGTTGTGGCTAGAGTGCTGGACTAGGACTGGGGAGACCCGAGTTCAAATCCCCATTCAGCCTTGATACTTGCTGGGTAACTCCGGGCCAGTCACTTCTCTCTCAGCCTAACCTACTTCACAGGGTTGTTGTGAAGAGAAACCTAAGTATGTAGTATACCACTCTGGGCTCCTTGAAGGAAGAGCGGGATATAAAATGTAAAACAAACCCAAAAAACAAGCTCTTAACTGGTCCTAAAACTTTTTGTTTTAGAAGCAGTTTTATTTTAGGACCAGTTTAGGCTCCTCTAGTGAGGCTGACAAGTGCAGAGGTCAAATGCTGCCATTGCTTGCTTTGGACCTGGGAGTTTCCTAGACTCAGTGCACTGCAAAAGTGCACAGTCACTCAGTGCACAGTCACTGAGTGAAGAGACCGGCAGCCTAGTGACTAAATGACTGAGTTTATGAATCATGACAGTCTCCAGTCCATATCTCGCCTCTACCATGAGCTCACTCAGTGGCTTAGGCAAGCCACACGCTCTCAACAGCAATAGGAGGATGACAACCCTGGCCGACAGACTGGCTTGTGCTTGCACAAGGATGTTGTACTAGTGCAAGGCTGCTGCACTAAATCTGGTGCTTGTGTTCCAGGCTAGTGTTCTGCTGGCAAGCATGTTTGCACTTGCACAAGACACACAACCTATGACCACCTCATATGTTTCGCAGTGAAACTTCAGGCATCCCCGTGACTTCGCACCTTCTTGCACTGGAGCAACGTTGTGGCACAAGGACAACATTAGTCAGGATGTCTGCCACTGTGTAATTCTGAAGAATAACACACAAAATGCACTGAAGCGCTATATAAATGCTAAGTGCAATCAAGCAAGAATCTTAAGCCCTCTTTGCAAGGCTGCCTTAGCTGAGCCCAAAACAAATTATACACAGCAGCCAGAGAATCAGTACCAGGCTGGGTGTTTGAAGATCTATGTCAACCAGCCCTGAGAATCTGGCTGCAAGTGGCTTGAGGATTGCTGGCAAATTCTGTCAAAAATCCAGGAAGCAGCAATGCAGAGGGAATATTGGAGCCATCAATCCATCTACATGAATGTATCCTACTCTGGCCCCACTTTTAATTCAGCTTCTGTTTTGGGAAGCTGCTCCATGGGTGTTTCATTACAGCATCTATCACCCAAGAGATCCTGGTTGTTGCGAGTGTTTCCCAACCCCCTGTCTCTACCAACACTTATTACATTTTCACGATATTTCCCATTTGGTGTGTGTTGCTTCCTCCCCGCTCCTACCTCAGGCACCAAAACGGACATGATTTTTATTAGTTTTACTCATGCCCAGGGGTTTGTTTCGAATATCAGCAATGAAAAATTATGAGCTTTCTCTCTCTCTCCCCCCCCCCCTTTTTAATTTTACTACTCTGAAAGCCCTTCAGCAGAAAGAATCAAATGCAGGCCTTATGACAACAGACTGATATTGGTGTACACCCAGTGGATGTCATTCTGCACAAATTCAGGGGATTGGCTGGTCTGGGGCATATGTTGTCTAATGATGTCAAAGTCAACCTGAGCCAGGGATTTCTAGAACTTGGCCCAGAGCTTACATCCTGCCTAACAAGGCGCACGTGTAAGGAGGGTCTGCACTGAGACGCCTGGAGCCTTACACAACTGCCCCAGGCCTCCTGCATGCGCACTGTTACGCATGGGGGCTAACACTTCCAAGCAGTCAGGAAGTGGTCTGCAACTGGTTTCTATTGGGCAGAGCACATTCAGAGTGCAAGCAGCACTTGGAAGCATTGGCTTTCTTGCATATGCACATGAGGGGGGATTGCGGCCATTCTGTGAGGGCTCTCGGCACATCCCTGCAGGCCCTCCTTACACACACACTTTGTCAGTCAGGATGTCAGCCAGTGTTCAGGGATCCCCAGATGTTGTTGACTAGGATAACCCATAATCCCCAGCTGCAATGGCCAGAGGTCATACTGGCTGATGTGAGCTAGCAATACAGGTGAGAGTACACCTAAGCATGTGCAGAATACTCTCTGTTACAGTCACCACAGCCAGCTTTTAAGATATGAGGGTCACACGGCAGAGTTTCCAGGTCAGATGAAAACCTTCCTGGCAGGCTGCGGACAAGCACCTCTCTCATGCTAAACTTATTTCTGGACAATTTGTTTCGCCACTTGGAGTTGCCACTGCAAACGATGGTGGTTGGTCATATGCAATGGATACATACATTAGTCCTGAGAATGGTATCATTGGTCAAGCCCTTGCAAGCCAACAGTCTGGCTGGAGTGGCTCTTTCTGGGTAAATTTTTAGTGGGACTTATGGCGCATTCCCAAACGATCAACACAATTTGTAAGCAAGGAAAGCAAACCATGACAAAAGACTAAGAACCGATTTCCACATGAAGAATCCTATGGTGTGATTTGTCCTGTACTATATCACTTCCTTACTATTAGAACAGTTTTAGGGTTTTTGGAGAACCTCCTTGCTCCCCCTTCCCATCCCCTATGCTTTTTTTTTATTTTAAAGAATGTCTAAACCAAAACGCATCAATGAAAAATGTTTGAAAGGGTATGAGAAGAGGAAAGACCAAAATGAGACTCCGATTATAAAAGGTAGGAAAGAGGGACTTGAAGTATAAGAACTCTGCTGATTATAAGCAATCACAGAACCTCATCAATTCTTAGGTGCATTGTCATTCAACAATACGAATCTAATTGGTTGAATTAGCAGATACAAATCAACAAAAGAGCTGGAGGAAATCTTCACTGGCTCAAATTTCAGAGCACACTGGTTTTTGAGATTATTTTGGTTCTGGTATATTATTCTAAGAGTGAATGAAAAAGAAAGTATGAACATTAGCATTTTCCAACAAGAACTGGCAGCTTTTATGATTAAACTCCTCACACTTCTTTCAGTATTTCAAACTTACACTTACTGAGGCTCTACACACGATCCGGGCTCTGCAGGGAGAACGGGATACCAGCAGATGAGCAGGGAGCTCAGCCTGGGCGGCCGCCCACACAACTACCGGCTCCGTCATAGAGCCAGTAGGGGCGGCAGGGATCGGGGGCCACCCGGCCCCCAGAAATCCCAGGATACCCCACACAAGTGCGCAGGGCATCCCAGGGAGACCCCTGAGGCCAGGAGGCTTGTTGTAGCCTCCCAGTTGTGGGGTCTACTTGTGTGTCGCCACAGCGGCACACAATCAACTAGACGGGATTAGCGGAGTGCTCGCTCCGCTAACCTCGTTTAAGAGGAGGGGTATTTTGTGAGGTTTGCTGCCAGGGGCCATGCGGCTCCCATGACAGCACACCACCAGGAGGCCTTAGCCCGGTTCCCTTAGCCCGGTGCCTCCTGGTTGTGAGAATAGCCTCACAGTATCTTGAGACTCTGGCAATATGTAAGTGTAAATGATAAATTTAAGGATGATTCAGCAAAATCTTTTCGTGCCGGCCCCAAATGTGCCCTTCTCATTTTTGGAGACTCATCTGAAACCTATGAAAGTATATGGGAGAGGGGTTGAGGGGTGACAGAGCAATATTTGTGGTCGGGCTGCTTGGGCAAAACTCACTACCCCAATAGCATATTGGCAGCTACCATCTCTCCCTCCCACCCCAGAAGCTCCGAGAACAGCATCACATGATGACCTCTAACACTGGGGGGTTCCTTTATTTTATTTTTTTTAGTGAGAAGCCCCTCATCAGAGAATGTCTACCTCATGGTATAGAATGACTACCTCATTCAAGGGGGCTTCTGGGGGGGGGGAGGTGGTCCCCAGCAGTGTTCCCTCTAACAGGGAATTTCAGATGTTGTTGACTACAACTCCCACAATTCCTAGCCATCTAAATCTGAGGTGAACATTCTGTCATGAGCACTTTCCTCTCCAACTCAGTCCAAAGATAGATGATCAATAGCAACAGATTCTTTCAACGGCCGACAGCCGTAACCACCACCTCTGGAGAACAGCCTGGATCTAATCTTAGCGTTCTCTCTTTAAACACAACAGCTAAAGTTACAATTTACCTTTCCGTGTTCTTTCCTCATGTGGGATATGTAAACATCTCTTTGAGTAAACAGCCGATCACAGTCCCAACACGTCCAGCCTGGATTTGGTACTTTTTTGGGATCTGCTTTCTTCACAGGGGAGGGGGATTTCTTCTCTGTCTTTTCAGTTCCGTTGACAGATTTGGGATCTTCTTTGTTGTGGCTGACCGAGTTCTGTGTGGTGGGTTTTGTGCTCAGTGGCAGGCTGATACCCAGGTTTGGAGGCCCCTCGACGCTTTTCAGTGTCCCGTGCATAGACTAAAATATATAGATTTTAAAAGAGGACACACACAAATGACATATGTGTTAGAGATAAGTGACGTTAGAGAGAACACTGTATATTAAGAACCACCCTGCATAATTCTGTCTGCCTCTTAAGATCTTCCAGGGAAGTTCTGCTCCACCTGCCAATGCCATCAGAGGCATGGTTGATGAGCACAGGAGAGAAACAAGAGAAGAAAGCAAGAATAGTCCACAGATAGGTCCTGACGTGTTTCGAGGTGGTATCAGGGGAACAACTTCAAAAAGCAGGATGCATAACTTAGCTTCTGAGAATGTATGCATCCTGCTTTATGAAGTTCTTCCTCTGAAGAACAGGCATGCCACCTTGAAATGCGTCTGAACCTACCTTTCTAATAACTCACACAAGACAGAGCCTTTTCTGTACCTGCACCCAGATTCCAGAACTCCCCCGCCCACAAGAAATCCCGCTCCTCCTCGAGAGGGCTAGTAAAAACTATTACTTTTCTCCAGGCTTTTTTCCTGGATAAGTGAAGGAAGAGGATCTTTTAGTTTTTCTCGTTTGTTTTGCTGCTGTTTGGTCTGCTTTACAAAAGGAATTAAGGCTTTAAAAAAATGTATTTTGTCCTATTTAAAATTATTTGATGGCAAAGAGCTAAAAAGTGGGACGGAAAAATAGATCACCTGACAAGGTTGAAAGCCTAAATGCAGTTGTTTGGAAGTTGAGTGACATTAACTCAACGGGACCAAAGGCATACCAGTGGAATCAAGCAATACACTTGACTGTACCACTTCAGATAACAGGTGGTCGAATTACAAGTTTCGGGTTTCTTTTCCTCATTAAAAAGGAAACAAACGAACAAAACCTCCTGGGCACAGAAAACTGGTATGCCAAGAAGAAAAATTCTAGGCTAGCCCTCATATTCCAGGTATAGGATTTTTACGAATAAGAATACGATGAATATTTATATACCGCTTTTCAGCAGAAGTTCCCAAAACAGTTGACATAGAAATAAATAAATAAAATGGCTCCCTGTCCCCAAAGGCTCACAATCTAAAAAAAAACCCTAAGACAGCCACCAGCAACAGCCACTGGAGGGATGCTGTGCTGGGGTAGGATAGAGCCAGTTGCTCTCCCCCTGCTCAATAAAGAGAATCATCACTTTTAAAGGGGGCCTCTTGGCTCAGTTAGCAGGGGATTATTCAAATATTTGTTCCCCAACTTGCAGTCTCAAGGGGCATCTGGACATAGGAATCTGCCTTATACAACGCCAGACCACTGGTCTATACAGCTCAACACTGACTGGTAGCTTTCCAAGCTTTCAAGCAGGAGTTTACCCCAGCCATACCTGGAGATGCTGCCAGGGACTGAACCTGGGAGCCTCTGCATGAAAAGCAGATGCTCTACCACTGAGTTAAGGCCCCATCCCCAAGAGCTACTGGGAATCTGAAAGAGAGTAGTAATAAATTGAGAGTTTTCAAAATGGAGGGAAGTAAGAAGTGGGGTCCCCCAGGGATCTCTACTGGGATCAGTGTTCTTTAAAGTTAAAGTGTGTCATCAAGTCGATTTCGACTCCTGGTGACCACAGAGCCCCGTGGTTGTCTTTGGTAGACTACAGGAGGGGTTTACCATTGCCATCTCCCTTGCAGTATGAGATGATGCCTTTCAGCATCTTCCTATATCGCTGCTGCCCGATATAGGTGTTTCCCATAGTCTGGGAAACATGCCAGTGGGGATTCGAACCGGCAACCTTCTGCTTGTTAGTCAAGCATTTCCCCACTGTGCCACTTAAGGTGAATAGTGCTCTTTAACTTGTTCATAAATGATCTAGAAGTTGGGATAACCAGTGAAGTAGCCAAATTTGCAGATGACATTGAACTATTTAGGGTAGTGAAATCCAAGAAGGATTGTGAGGAGCTCCAAAAGGATATCTCCAAACTGGGCAACAAAACGCAAATGCAGTTCAATGTAAGCAAGTGTAAAGTGATGCATATTGGGGGTAAGAAAGAAACCCCAACTTCACATATACACTGATGGGGTCTGAGCTGTCAGTAACTGGCCAGGATTGAGATCTTGGGGTCATGGTGGACACTACTCATTGAAAGTGTCGACTCAGTGTGTGGCAGTGTGAAAAAGGCCAATTCCATGCTACGAATAATTAGGAAGGGGATTTAAAATAAAAATGCTAATATCATAATGCCCTTGTACAAATCTATGGTGTGGCAGTTTTGAGTACTGTGTGTAGTTCTGGTCACTGTATCTTAAGGAGGACAGTGTAGAACTGGAAAAGGTGCAGAAGAGGACAACCAAAATTATCAGGGGCCTGGAGCACCTTCCTTATGAGGCAAGGCTACAACATCTGGGGCCAGGGGCGTAATGAGGCTGGAGTGGGCCCAGAGACAAAATTTTAAAATGGGCCCCTCGCTGATACACACACACTCACTTCACATGTGACTTGCCTCTGGGGGGCTCCTCGAGGCGTGGGGGCCCCCAGGCAGCCGCCTCCCCTTGCCTAATGGTAGTTACGCCCCTGTCTGGGGCTCTTTACCTTGGAAAACAGGCGACTATGGGGAGACATGATTGAGGTGTATAAAATTATGTATGGAATAGAGAGAGTTGACAGAGATAAATTTGTCTCCCTCTCTCACAACACTGAAACCAGGGGTCAATGAAAGGAGGAAATTTAGGACCAACAAAAGGAAGTACTTCTTCACACAGTGCATAATTAATCTATGGGATGTGGTGATGGCCACTAGCTTGGATAGCTTTAAAAAGAGCTTAGACAAATTCATGGAGAACAGATCTATCAATGGCAACTCACTCGTCTGGTGGCTATAGGCCACCTCCAGCCTCAGAGGTAAAATGCCAGTTGCAGGGGAGCAACAGCAAGAACAAAGGTATTACCACACTTCTTGCATGTGGCCTTCTCAGAGGCACCTGGTGGGCCACTGTGTGAAACAGGATGCTGGACTAGGCAGGCCTTGGGCTTGATCCAGTAGGGCTGCTCTTATGTTTCAAGAGCTACTGGTGCTAGTACCAAGAAAAGGGGCGGAGCCACCATTAAGCAGACGGGTAACCAGAAGAATCCAGGCCGCCACCAATCAGAGGCCACACCTGGCGCCCCAGCCCCACCCCCTGCATCTGACATCAGACACAGGGGTGGGGGCCAATGGCAGGAGGAACTCAGGCCACCAGCTGGCTTCCTCCGCCAGTGACCAGGAACCCATGGAACTCCGAAATGCTGCCCTGTGTGATGAGCCACTGAGGCTGCATCTTGGAGCATTCCCCAGGTTCAGATGTAACAGTGGCTTTGGAGGTTGCCACCGCCCAGGAGCCCACCCACCCCACAACCCTCTGCTCCCATCGCTGGTTGTGAAATGGCAAGATTGAGTGTGTTGTACAAACCACCATCTCAGCCTAGCCTGCCTACTTGCAGTACAGAACTGGACATTTGTCCCTCTCTTCAAATCTAAGTTACAGATGTCTGGTTCTGTGCCCCAAGTAGGGCAGGATAGGCCAAGATCGGTGCGTTTGTTCGACACAACCCATTTCAGAACATCGGAAGCGACAACAGATATAGGGTCTCGCATGGGGATGAGGGGGGATGTGCACTCCCAGAGCGGCAGCAACCTCCTGTGCCGTCATTACATCTGAACCCAAATGAAGAGTTCCTGAGCTCCATAGTGACTCTGCCTACCCAGGCTGGGCATTGGCTTCCTGTACAGGCTGAGACTTTGCCTTTGCAACAACAGCTCTTATAAGTTCTGGCTTCTGACTCCTGCTATTGACTGCTAGCCTGTGACTTCTGGGGCCTAACACCCAATCGATAGCTGATTACAGCTGAAATCAAATACCATATAACTTGGGAGCACAAAGGAGCTTGTAGGGGAGAAACTCCCTTAAGTAGCCTGGAGCTAAGATGCTTGGGGTATATCAGGTAAGAACCAGCACCTAGAGTTGAGCACAGAAATTATTTACAATGGCATAATCAATGAGGTAAATCAGTGGTTTTCAGACTTTATAAACCAAAGAGAAGCTCTCCATATTGACTTGTCTGCCACAGACCTCTGCATTGCAGAGAATTCTGGAGCATAGTTAGGGCACACCCTCAGTTCACATGGGGTCTGCTGGGCCTCACTCCATGAGTCCTGGAACACACCCAACACACATGTGCGCACACAGAGCTATTCGTTGGAGGAACCCCTGTTAGGAAACCACTGCGGGAAAACCAATAGGTTAAAAGCAAAAGTCCTAGGGGCGGGGGGGAGGGAGATGAATCTGATTGTAAAACTTACTTAAAAACATGCTAGGTATCATTAGCTCTTTGTTAGCAGTTTTTCGGGCCATACCCAGAGGCAGAGAACAGTTTTTGCATGCATAAGGTCCAAGCTCAGTCCTCAGTATCTGACATTAAAAGATCCTAAAAACCCTATGTATATAACACTTGAAAGGTTGGTTTAAATAAAGTAATAATAATAATAAGAAGAAATGTTGTTTTTGTTCCTGAGCTGAGCTCTATCTTACTTTTTGTAATTTATTTTCTTTCATAGATTTTTGCAAACATTAAAAATAAAAGGTATGGGGGCGAGGGGGAGAAGCAAGACTAGGAAAGTTTTTAGGAGCAGAGCTGGTCTTGTGGTAACAATCATGAATTGTCCCCTTTGCTAAGCAGAGTCCACCCTGGTTTGCATTTGAGCACTACAAGATCTTCCCCTAGGGGATGGGGCTGCTTTGGGAAGAGCACCTGCATGCTTGCATGCAGAAGGTTCCAAGTTCCCTCCCTGGCATCTCCAAGATATGGCTCAGAGAGACTCCTGCCTGTAACTTTGGAGATGCCACTGCCAGTCTGCGTAGACCAGGGATTCTCAACATTGGGTCCCCAGATGTGATTGGACTTCAACTCCCATAATTGGACTCCCATAATTGGACTCCCAGATGTGATTGGACTCCAACTCCCAAAGGCCACTGGGGCAGGAGATTATGGGAGTTGAAGTCCAATAACATCTGGAGACCCAACATTGAGAACCCCTGGTTAGACAATACTGAGCTAGATGGACCAATGGTCTAACTTGGTATATGGCTGCTTCCTATGTTTCTATGAAAGACCTCTGTCCGAGACTCTCGGAGAGACACCACCAATCAGAGCAGATAGCACCAGATGAATCAATGGTTTGACTCAGTATTAAGCAGCTTCATATGTCCATTACTTTATTTTGAAGTTCTGAATTTATGAGCCAGCTTGCTTTGGTGGCTTCCATGTACAACAGTTGGCTAACTTTTAATTATTATTGTATGCAATGTATCAACAAAATCTGATGCCCACACACCTTGATATGATCCATCATGAGTTGCTTCTGTGCATACAAAAGAGAACAGTCTGGACACTTAAAAACAGACACCTTCTGGTTTTCGATGTGTTGGTCAAAGTGGCGATACAGCAAAGGCTGCAGGGTAAACACTGTGTCGCACATGGAACATTTGTATATTATTCTAAAAACAAAAGGAAGTTGAGGAAATAATGTCAGTCATTGTGGTTACTGATGTCTTGCAACTCATTCATTAAAGTGCTGTTCTTCACAAAAATTATCTTACAGGGCAATGCTAGACATTGGTGGAGACTCAGCCTCTTGAAGATTCTCTTCCCCAAACCAATTTATTACAACTCCAGAGCATTGAAAGCATTCTCCAAAATGAAAAGAAAAAAACCAACAACACTCAAACAATACAGTTCCAAAAACCAAAGTTGAAGGTTCATAAATTCTTGACCTCTACTCATCTGTTTGAATGTCACAGTGGGTCTGTGTGTAGACAGGGATTGTCATGGCCCCTAAGGCTGGTCGATCAAAGCGGTGAGACAGCAGAGGTCATACAGTGATCTCCAGGCTAGGTTCAAAGTGCTGGTTTTGACATTTAAAACCCTACATGGCTTGGGGCCGAGACACCAGGACCATGTTTGCCATATGAATCTCAGGCCCTGCTGGCGGTCCCACCACTAATTGAGATTTGGTTGGGGGGACTAGAGACAGGGCCTTCTGGGTTGTGCCCCCTCGGCTCTGGAATGCCCTCCCTCACCATGCTCCCTCCCTCAGGACTTTTTTGAAAAGATCTTATCTGATTAGAGAAGCTTTTAAATGTCTTTTACTGCAGCTTGTATCTGCTGGGGTTTTAATTTTTTTTAAATCCAGCTTTAATTGGGTTTGCTTTAGCTGATCTAATAATTTTATACTGCTTAGTGTTTTATCTGTTTTACTGTTATGTTTTTAATTTTGTGCTTTTTTTATTGTTTCATTGTTCTGCTCTTATTGTAAGCCTCCCCAAGCAGTATTGCACTGTAGGTGCGGGATATAAATAATAAAATAAAATAAAATATCCTTGTTTACCCTGACTGTTACAGCAGAATCCACCATCACAGAGTGCATCAGTCAATGGCAACAAGAGATTTTTAATTTTAAGGCCCATGAGGAACTTTTGCACAATTAAGCATTGCAAGTCATGCTTCTATGCGATGAGCTTTCAAATGACATCTTGGGGCTGTAAATCATTTTATGGTTTCAGTGCCTTTTGATGAAAACAGACAGAAGACACTTGCTGCTTATAAGGAAGAATGATTGGCCACTTATCTGTAAGCCTTGATACTGAAGTTTTGCCTCAAGCAAAAATCTGAAGAGTGAGATCCTCCTCAGTTGCAACATCCAAAGGAATTTTAAAGGCAGGCAAAATTATTTTGTTAGGATCAGCAAAATTTCTTTTGCACATCCCCACTTACTGTATTTACCCAAATAGAAGACAACCCTGAATTTAATTCGACCCCCTTAAAAACAGAGGTTAAATACAGGTTGTACCTCTATTTTCCCAAAAGGAACAAGACTTTGAATTTAAGAATTTAAGGTGGATTGTTGAGGTTACCCAGAATTCATATTCCTGCTGCCCCAGAATGTCATGTGCACCTCTGTAGGGAGAAATCACAAGCGGTGCCTAGGACAAGCATGCCTTTCTTCCAGGTACCCCTTTCTTGAGCATTTCTGTGTGACTCTTCAACTTACATTGTTGACTAATGTTAACCGGAGAGCAATGAATCACAAACGACCATGTGTGGGCATTCGTGTGGGCCCCCAATTTCTAAAATTAAAGAACTTGGGGAAAATCTAGTCTTGGATTCAGGTTAATACAGTAAGAAGAAGGAGAAGCAGCATTATGGGTATACCTGTACTACAAGTTTGTATCTGCTTTGTGGCTGTTTATGTCATGGCCTTCCCCAAGGAATCCTGGGAATGGTAGTTTGGCAAGGGCACTTAGAATTCCATTCTCTAGCCTAATCACAGAACTACAGTTCCCAGTGCTTCCTTGGGAAAGGGGATGACATTTAAGGCAGTTCACAATTGCAGCGAGTGTAAAGAGCCTCTGTGTCTTCAGCAATACTGAGGCGAATTCAGGAAAACTTGGAAAGGAAAACAAAGAGGCTTCAGATGCTATGATACTCTCACACAGAAGTCACTTCTCTGTAAGGAAATATGGGCTACCATGTATATATAACCACAGTATAAAACATTCTTTGACTTGAGACTTTATTTTTTATTTTTTTAAGGAAAAAATGCTGCATAATTTTTTCAGATTCCACCCAGAAACACAGTGTTCGTTAGCAACAGCATCTACTTGGAAAAGAAAGCAAAACTGCTGTGGAAAATCTGCCATATTGGAGCATGACATCTTTGGAAAAAATGGCAACGCTTTAAAATGTCACAATATTTTTAAGGCCTTAGTAAGTGCTAATCAAGTTTTACCACAGCAGCCAAAATGTTCTTTACTCTCAAATGCCAAACACAAATGTTCAAGTTGCAAATCAAAATTAAATGAGGAGCGGCAGTGTTTACATAGCTCCACCGCCACCCCACTCAAGACAAACATAGATGTCACTCAAAAAATCAAAAACTGTGTTCTGCCCAGGTTTGGGAGCTCTGTGTGCTCCCAATTTTTAGTTGTGTGCAAGCAAGGTAGGAGGACAACCTGGGTAGAAGTGACTGTGTGCAAGCAAGGAGAGTTCACGAGCCGTGCCTGGTGTAAATCACCCCACAGACAGTTCAATTTTGCAAAATACCCAAAGAGGTGGGAAAGGGTGTTTGTGATTCATTGATCTCCAGTTAACATTAGTCAACAATGTAAGTTGAAGAGTCACACAGAAATGCTCCAGAAAGGGGTACCTGGAAGAAGGGCATGCTTGTCCTAGGCACCGCTTGTGATTTCTCCCTACAGAGGTTCACATGACATTCTGGGACAGCAGGAATATGAATTCTGGGTAACCTCAACAATCCGCCAACAGGACCATTACACTACACTTTTTGTTACATTCTTCATTTGCATTTAAAGCACCGAAGCTTCTGGGAAGAAAGCCCTTATTTCTGGCTTCACCATAAGATGAAAAGGTCAAGTGAATATAGGCGGGGGCAAGTATTCTCAGATTTGGGTTCCCAAATCTCTGTTCTGCCATAAAATTCACTAGGTGACTCTGAGCCAGTCACTTCTCTCGCCGTCTAATACAGAGTTGTTGCAAGGATAAACACAACCATGTACACTGCTCCTGGCTCCTTGGAGGAAGTGCGGGATATAAATGTAAAAATAAATTCCAATCATCTCCAGCCACAATGGTGGGTGGGGATGCAGTCCAACAACATCTGAATACACAACTTTGAGACCTCCTAGGCTAGGGGGATAGCGAAGAGAAGGTGTATAAAAAGCCGTACAAAAGCTACATAGGTTGATTGGGTTGAGGAGCTTGCCAGTGCTTGACTTGTAAGTGTCGTTCTTATTTCTCTGAAGTTCCAGAGAATTCTAGGCTTTCCCTAGAGTTATCTAGAGCATTAATAATCCCAAAGTTTTGGCGGTGGGTTATTTTTAGCTTTGTCTGAGCAATAACTGTTCTCTAGGACCTGTACTAAAAAGCACTCTTTTGGTATGCGAAAAACTTCAGTTTCCATTCTAATCTGCAATAACATCCAATTCATATTGTATCTGAACTAGGCTAACTCACCTTCCAAAGCAGATCATTATGGGATTTGGCAACATCACTACTCTGATCTCTTCTAGCTGTAGGTACATGTTCCCAAACACATATTTGTCTTATTCACACATTACACTTTTGTGTATTTGACAGCCCACTCTCCTGCCTCCCAGTTCCAAATATAGTGGGGAAAGTGGGGGAAAGAGTCCAGATTCCCCTTGTTTCAACTTTTCCTGCTTCTCTAACAGCACATGAATAGACCCTCAAGAAGAACGTGCAGGACATTTTTCTCAGCATCATAAGTACAATACTGACGGTAATTTGTCCACTAGTTGTTAAAAGGTAGGAATGTCAAGCAAGAAGTAAAGAGCAACACTGCTTACTTAGGTTCCCCTATCTTGATGCCAGGGTGCTGTGTATAGGCGTGGGAATGTGTGCTGGGAGCCGATTTGAAGGCCATCGGACAAATGGGACACTTGTAGAAGACTTCACAGTGAGAGCCCTGAATGTGAGACTTGAGTGCCGCCACATCAGAGTAGACCACATTGCAGTGGACACAGCTGCAAGAGAGAGAGAGAGAGGGGAGTTACTTTCACTCTTCCCCCCTCCCCCGTACATCACAACCCTGTAGGGTGTATAGGCCAAGTAGCTTACCATGACACAGGCAGTAGATCGGGAAGATTTCTGCAGGTAGATTTCTGAAATGTCCAACAGATCAGGGATTCTCAATGTTGGGTCCCCAGATGTCATTGGACTTCAACTCCCATAATTCCCAGCTCCAGTGGCCTTTGGTTGGGGATTATGGGAGCTGAAGTCCAACAACATCAGGGGGCCCAACGTTGAGAATCCCTGCAATAGATCGATGAGGGACTCTGACTCCCAATAATTTACCAATTAACAGCAACAAAAGGCTTCCCTCTCTAGCCCTATTCACACGTTATATCCAACACTGGTACAATGCATGTACACTGTGCACAAGTACAGATCTGTGTGCAGGTACAGTTGTTCACATGTTAAGCTGACATTTGACATTCAGCTGACATCTGACACACCGCTGGGCTGAGGAGGTACTGAGAGGCACCTTGTTCCACACAACCTTCATTTTGCACCAGGCTTGGCTGGTAGACCTCAGAGTTCTAGTAAAACAAAGTATATCTGCAAGCCTCAAGATTTCCCACTGCTGCAAATAAAGGACACTACAGAGGGACACTGTTCTTGGTCTTAGAAAGGCTCAAAGGTCTGGATAAGACTCATTCAAAGATTCTCAGTCCTGCAAAGAAGACAAAGGAATGTGGGCTAGGCCAATGGATTGGGCAAAGCAGGGCTTCACAACTTTGGCCCTCCAGCTGTGGTTGGACTACAACTCCCATCATCCCCATCACAATGGGCAACAGGGATTATGGGAGTTGGTCCAACAACAGCTAGAGTGCTGAAGTTGTGCAGCCTTGTTCTATGGGAAGACAGACTGCTGTGTTTCCTTTGTGTGTTTGCTGGGGACTGTTAGAAAAACCAGCACAAAGAGAAAGGATGAGGATCTTTAGTAATGCAATATTATAGATGTAATTGTTTTTAACAAAGAGACTCAATTAACTTGTGATACACAGTCAGAACTGCCAGAAGTAAAATAGCTACAAAATTGAAGGTGGGAGATTCCCACTACAGGATCTGCCCTCCCTTAATACTTTCTCAAGGCCATTCCACAAATTATTTTTTTCTCAATATGCTGGAAAATGAGTGCATCTTGTTATGTATTAATGTTGGCCTGAATGTCTTTTTAAAAAAAAATTCACTGGAGACACACAGGGAAGCCACTGCACTGATAAAGCAGACTGGAAGGCTGAGCATCTGCCAGATGTTATAAGCTAAAGCTCTGAACTGTTCTCACCATAATGCTTCCCTAGGGACATGCATCTTCGCAGGACAATTATGGGGAAATAAATAGGACTTTCAACAAAGAGTAGCAGCCCAATCCCCTAAGCACTTAAAAAAACACCCACCTATGTTTATAGGATAAAATCGATTTTCATTTTTCTTTCCCATAAATAAATTAAAAGTTTTTTAAAACCCTCAAAGCTTATATTTACAATCATTTTTCAAGCAAGAAACAACAAAATAAAATAGAAAACATAAGCAATAAATATAACAGATGAATAAACAAGAGGACTAAATCACATCGGTGAAAATGTATCCATAAAAAGCAATCAGCTCAATGAAAGGGCAGAAGCCAAACCAAATAGCCTTTAAACCCACCTCCACCACCCATCCCTTTAAACACCACCTCCAATCCCTCTAAGATGGATTCCCAGATGTTGTTGACTACAACTTCCAGAATCCCCAGCTGCAGTGCCTTTTACTTGGGGATTATTAGAGCTGTAATCAACAACATCTAGGAATCCCTATTGAAGGGAACACTGACCTCCACCTGGGTTTTTGGGATCAAATCACAAAGGTACACGCGCACAGTACAAAAATGCACTTCAATCTATTATATATTTTGAAGAATTGTGTTTATGACAGATTGTTATACCTCTCAACAGTTTCAAAGCATTATTGTACTGACCGGAATCCAACTCTCCGTGTGTAGTGTAGGCAGTTCTTGGTGACATGGGTCTGGAAATGGACCGATCGGCAGATTGCGCCACATTCAGGACACGTGTATGGAGATTTATGCTGATGAATTCTCTGGTGCGATGCAAAACTGCACAAGTTTGGAAGCAGCATCTGGCATATGCTGCACGTCTTCTAAGCAGTAAAGCAAAACAGATGAGACAATAAGCTCTTGCCTGTGGGCTTCCCAGAGGCATCTGATGGGCCACTGTGTGAAACAGGATGCTGGACTAGATGGGCCTTGGGCCTCATCCAGCAGGGCTTTTCTTATGTGGTACTAGTAACTCTGCCCCTGGTTGCTGAACTACAATTCCTAAAATTTCCATCCAACATGGCTGAAAGCCATTGTGGTTGTGGATGATGGAGTTGTAGCCCAACAGCATCTGGGGACCCAAGGTTGGGAAACTCTGATCTGGATCCCAATTAGTGGTGACATTAGCAACCCAGAGGACAGTGACAAAGTTTGGTCATGTAATGATCAGAACAAGAACAGTCCCTGGATCTAATCTGTTCTGACCTAGAACAGGCTCTACAAGGAAAGCTGTTTTAGGAAAGGGTGCATGTTCCCTAAATTAAGATCTAGAACAGCCGCAAGAAAAACTCAACAGAAGGAAAGCACAAAAAAGTTATCTAAAATACAAACCAGTGAGTGAAAAAATAAAATATGTGAAATAAAACTAAATAAAATATTCAGTCAGTTCCAGAGAGATTGGCATATCTGCAAACACTAGTTCCCTGTAGAACAAAACATGTGTGTACATATAACAATACATATTCTATTCCAACAGAATACAAATATCCAAACAGTCCACTGGAGAATCATATGAATAAAACTCTTAATGAATAAGCTCTGGATGCTGAAACAACTCTTGTCAAAGAGAAGGGAAGGGAGGGGAGGGGAGGGGAGGGAAGGAGAAAAGCATGAAGATCTCTCATATTCAGACAGAATCTGCCTCAGGGGACAAGATGAAGGTTGCTTGCAAAAATACATCTTCCACCATAGTAGTAAAGATTGAAATAAAATATGAACTCCTCACTTAGAGCCACACAACCCATCAGCATGCCATAGTCTTGCTCCTTATCAAAATTAACCAGGCAGATTGTTTCACTAGAGTCAAAGAACAGCCATGCTGCTGACTCATGTTTGTTGGTCAGGGTTTCGGTCAGGTTGGGCGGCAGTGCTTCTGGGCTTCCCAATGGCTGGCAGCCACTACTATATTTTCTCCCCAGATTATCCCTAGGAAACACTGCCCTCACTTGGAAGGCTTTCACAACAGCGTTACACAGCAACATTCTGAAGCCAGCCAGGGAGAGAGACAGGCTTTCTACCCTGTTTTAGGGCCAGGCTCAACAACTCCTAAGTGCTAGAATGCTATGGTGCCTAGAAATTTGAGCATTGTGCCTATGCCAGGCAATGAACAGATGCAAGTATGAAGGTCAGTTGCTACCTCCTCCTCCTCCTCCTGGTTGTATCCATCCATCACCTGGCGCAGGCAGGCGATGGACAGGCGTGAGCACGGGGAAAGGGGAGCAAGGGAGGGAAAGGGTGGGGAGTCCGCCACCCTACGAAGCAGAGGGTGCTACTGGTGGCAAGCCCACCCCCCCACCCCAAGGAGCAGAGGGCACTGCTAACTGGCCAGGGACCATGGTGGCATGCACACAAAACTAATGGAGGCATAAAAGATACACATAAACCTAAGAATGAAAGAAAAAATATGAATGAATGCAGGCTATGGCTATGAGCTAATGAAACTAAAGGACACACAAAACTATGGAGGAGGGAGAGAGGGAAGGAGGGAAGATCATCTGTTCTAACTAGACATCTGAAACCCTGAAGGCTAAAAAATTATTCTGGCTCCTACATTTTGGGGCTTTTTCCCAGATACAAAGAAAATGTATCAAGGCCTGTTCTAGTCCCCACCAGGGACATTTGGTGCCTTGCCTCAGGCTCAGCAATGCCTTGGGCTGCCCCTAAATGCAGGGTATCTCTATATCATTTTGCCAGATCTATCATATGGATCATTAAGCTGCCAAACATGTGATATCTACATGTTGTGACTCTGCAGCCTTCCTATATCATCATGTTTCTGAATTTGCTATTCTGCTTGGAAAACTGGTGATGACATCAACATCTATGTAACAGCTTGTTGACCTGGTTTTTATGTTTCAAAGGGTCCTCAGCAAACTGCCCTCTGTGAGCCCCCTCACACCTGGGTGGGGCGATGAGAGAATCACCACGTCACCACAAGAAGCTTATGGGCACAGGGATGGCCTTGGGTACCAGCCCTTCAGAGAACCCCAACACTGGCCCTGTGTGATGGATAGGTTTGGGGAAGGATCAACCCCTATGCAAGCAAGTTTGCTGAAATTTTATGTACTGCCATCAGGCAGAATAATGGGGAGCATGTAAGTGCTTTGCTTGAAAAGGTATTAAAGGTAAGGTACAGAAAGAAGATGCGGAGCAGGCATTCAAAGCCCACATGACAAAACTTCAAAGCACTTGCTACTGAGCTTATCAGGAAGAGCACAAGCACCGTGCCTCATTAAAGCTGCCACCTCGGGATTCTCTGGAAACCCTTAAGCCATGCTCCTGCTTAGAACAGATGTCTGACTGGCCATCAGCAACGAAGGCATCCATGTGATACATTCGCACCACTGGGTCAGCTTTTGTAACACAATAAAACTGTGTGGTACCCCTTGCTCTGTGTGCCATGCATGCCTGTGGTCTAGTGAGCTCAAAAACCTACCAGTGGCAGTAAAGTGACTTCTACACTCTTTGCCTAGAAGTCAATCACATTGGCATGATTGTGCCAGTATAGTTAAGCTGGAGAGTGTTCTCAACGTTCCATCATGATAAGCCCTGGACATTCTATTGCTTATAAAATCATAACCATTTGTCCAATCTGTCTGGCCACTGGCACACATTCACTAGGTGACAAGAGACTCCTCCCCTGCAAATCTGGTAAAGAGGCATCAGAAAATAGCTTAGATAGAGCAGGTTTTCCCCCCTTTGAACAGGGGTTTAAAGGGTTGGCGACTTTTTTTTTTGTCTGAGGAAATGCTGTTTAAATGATTTTGTAGTCCATTTGCATAGGTTCAGCCTTTAGACTGCATGCCAGAAAAGTACCTTTTGTATATCCCCCTGGGACCCAATTGATTGTTATTTTACAATTGATCCTCAAAGTTGGGTTCTAAGAGGCAGAAAAAAAAATATTTTTAGTGCTAACAGAGCCTGTGCAGTAGCATGTTTGAAGTTATAGTGCCCCCAGTGCTGCCCACACTAAGATGTACACACACTAGAGATGTACATATCAGGTGGTATAAAAATATGATAAATAATAATAAAGAAAAATAGAGGAAAATTCTAGGATTAGGGAAACTGCACCTGTTAAATATCTGCCTGAATGCACCCCTCCCCAGCCCTATGTCCATCTGAAAGACTGTACAAAGTCTTTACAGCTTATATGGCACTGAAGTTAAGGCGGGCAACTTAATTTGCAATTTCAATATTTTTAGAGCACAAGTGAAAATGTAAAGCAGCTTAACTCATTTTAAACTGAAGGTTTGTGGATTACTAAACATTTTAGGCTGCAGCTCAGTGGTAGAATATATGCCTTGTATGCAGAAGGTCCCAGGTTGGTCTGGTGGGGAAACCCTTCCTGAAACCCTGGCAAGCCACTGTAAGTCTTACAGCAACCCTCTAAGGCAGGGATTCTCAAACTTGGGTCCTCAGGTGTTACTGGACTTCAACTCCCATAATCCCCAGCCTCAGTGGCCTTTGGTTGGGGATTATGGGAGTTGAAGTCCAATAACACCTGAGGACCCAAGTTTGAGAATCACTGCTCTAAGGTAAGTGTTATCAGCTCCATATTGCAACTTGGGAAAGCTTACTTCAAGCCACCTAGTGAATTCCTAGCAGAAGCCACATCTGAACCAGGGCAGTCCTGATTCACAGCTCAGTCTCTTAGCCACGGCACTATAAAAGCTATATGCAATTACTTCTGTGCAGCTGGTGAATCCTTCAGGTCAGGCTGCCATTGCCTGGGCTTTGTTCCTCGTCTCCTTTGACCCAGTAGGTTTCATTAGTGGTGCCATCACTTGCAAAAAGAAAGAGGAAGGCAAAGGAGCAACATGGCTGGGAAAGAAACCCCAGGGCAAGCTACACAAAGTTTTAGGGGAATTATGTTGTTTATAAGAGACATCAAGAAGAACGCAAAAAGGTCATTCACGTGACTTTTTGTTGGGCTGGGCTGGGAAGGGCGGGCAGGGAGAAGGCAGGAGAGTACCTACCTTCCCCTCCAGATGATCCAACACTGATCCCAGCCGTATGGCTCGCATGCCCACATGGCCAGCAGCCACGAGCTACGCAGCATTCTCGAGGCTAGACAAATGTGTCCTGGCCCCTAGATATCCCACAATGTACCGCACGAGTGCGATGCATTGAAGGATTCCCCCATGAGTCTGGCGCTCTAGATGCCCGGCTCTGTGTCTGCTTGGGCTGCGTGCAGCCCAAGTATTCACATGACTCCGTACCTGGGTAAAAGTGTGGGTAATATTCCCAGACTACCTGGGGAGGCAGCACTAGGATCGGCCTCAATCCCGACGCTTCATATGAGCAGCCCTGCCCGGGTAGGGTTGCCCAAGCCTGGGCAGGGGTGCTCGTGTGAACAGGCTGAAAGTTTTAGAAGCTTCTTGTGGTTTAGAGGGGAAATGCTTTCAAGGTTTAGTTAGTAATAATCTCATTCACAAATATGCATCCCAGGATACTACCTGGAATAAACTCATCCCTAAAACCCACATGCTTTGCTTGACTCAAGTGAGGGGAAGGGCTCCCTTAAAGCAGCAGATTTCCCCACTGTGCAGAGAGCAACCTTATAGTGTAAGACAAGGGAATACCTGCAAAATGTTGCAGAAAGAATAAACAAAACAAAATAAACCTTAGTGAAGCCCTCTTCACCAATCCACACTGCAAATGAGAACTGTTTTTCATCCCCCCCCCCACCACAACATCAGTCACCAGGAAATGATGCTAATATTCACAGGATCAAGAGGGCACACAGAAAATTCATATACACCCCCTTTTAATTCTCTGGACCCTTATGTCCAGTAGTACACAACCTACACCCTTCTGTCCCTACACCCTTTGTACTAAGTTTTACTTGAGCAGTTAGCACGATGACATTCCATGACATCACAGAAGCTCAGCCAATGACTAAGGAGGGCTTACAAACTGACATATAAATAGTCAGCCTGCATTTTTCCTTTGTTTTGTTAACTTCTTAATTATTTTTGGCAAAGCTATTGAAACATTTAAATAATGAGGTATTATTTTTAAGAGAGGAGGGTTCTTTTAACAGAGTCTGTGCTTTAATTTGATATTTCATTTACAGCTTTGTAGCCATGGCAAAAATTTAAAATCAACATTAGGAGAGGATTGAAAATCAGTCCACTTATATAGTGTTTCATAGACATTAGGTACATGAGAAGCAGTGCCAAGCATACAACCTGCAATTTAGCAGGAAATGAAGAGCTATTAATTACCACTTTCCACTACAATTTATGACAGACCTGCAAACCATACCACCCATGTCTTTACACGGACTTTGCATTTTAACAGAGCTGAAAAGGCAAGTGCCCAGAATACAGAGGAAACTTTATATGGAAACTGTTAACTAATGAAAGACAAAACCTAAGATTGTGCCAATCCATACATGTCAACCAAACCAAGGGCATTCAAAAGATTTTACTGTACAATTTAAGCCGATAAGAGTGGCACTTAAAACAATTACTCATGCATGTAAAAACAAATCACATTTTAGGTGTGGGATATAATCCCCAGAAAGATATTAGAACATACTATTGCCTCTGCAGAAAAGCATTTCATGCTCGAAATGCATCAGGCAATATTGAATAAATCACTTATCAACATTCATTTAGCACCCCTGGGATTCAACACACACACACACACACCCTCGCTGCCACTCTTTTTGTCTTGGCTTTTGGGTGCTGCATCATTTTCCTCCTGCCTCATTCTTTTCTTGGAGGAGGAAGGCCCCTGGAAACCTGGTGGAGACATCTTCTGCTCACAGATTGGAAGGTCAACGCCCGTTTCTGAGCATCTCCCCACATTCCACAGCTCATGTCATTGTTAAGGATCTCTTGACCCTTGAGTACAGCTTTAGGGGAGGCTCAAGGGGCTGCAGGGAGCAGGAAATGACTAAGAAAACTGCTTGAGCTAACTCACTCTTCCAACATGTACCACTGTAGATGCTAACCTTTCTTTAAAATAGAAAAGTGGTCTAGAATAATCTTAAATAAAATAAGAGTGTATGTCAACAACTACACTGCTTCCAAATATCCACATGCAGATTAGTCCCATAGCTACCTCCATTTTTTGAATTGTGGGAAGCTCTCTACCTTAATATTTTATTGTTTTAAGAGCTAGATCTTCCTGTAGATTTTAGATATTTATAACCTGCTGTGAGCTTTCAGCAAAAAGCCGGATCAAAATTGAAACTTGTAGACAGTTGCCTCCAAATAGTTTCATTTCACTATAGTTTAGAGGGCTACTCAGGAGTTCTTAAGAACACTTTGTTCTTTAAAAGAATAACTAACATGTGCCATTTTAGCTTCCGAACAACTTCCCCTTATTTTAAGAATGTTTTTCAATGTTTTGCCATTTCTCTCTTTTAAAAAAACAGTTATAATCAAAAACAATCTAAGTAAAAGAAAATAGACAAATACAAAAATAGAAAAACTACCGAAATCTCCTATACTGCAGAAACATTGGAATGTAAATGTAAGATACTGTACTTGTCCACTTGAGTCTGCAGCTTGCTGGAAGTGTGTCGCTAGAGATGTCTCATCTTGGAAAACTTCATTACACTCCAAACACTTCAGGCTATGCCTGCACAGTTTTGAAGAGTCTTCATCTAGAGGCATCGCTGGAGGAACAGGAGTACTTGCTGGAGCTGATATGACTGTCCCAGTTATGCCAGATTGTATCTTTGTTACAGTATGGGTGCCCACTCCAATGGCGCTCTGAAGAACAGACGACGTAACAAGAGTATTGCTTGTAGGAGAAGCTATCATTTGATCTGTGGGAACTGGTTTCAAAATTAAATGGGAACACTGCATTACAACCCCCTTTTCCTTGTGTCCACGAGCATGTGAAAGGAGGCTGCATTTGTTGTAGAAAACAAGATTTTTTGTACAGTGGTTGCAGGTGACCTCAATCCGCACACTCCGCCGATCATAGTGTTGAGTCAAGCTTTTTTCCAGCGCAAATGAATCGCCACACTCCAAACACTTGTAGCCACGTGCGGGCAACGTGATGCCCGCGTTGGCGGGAGGGCAGAGGTTCGGGATGTAAACTGGGACTGGGTTAACACTGCTGAGCACCTTGTTGAAAGCTTCAACCACCGAACTCTGCAAGGATGACACCACCTGGACGCGAGATACTTTTTTCGAAGGCTGTGAAGTTGCTGCAGAAATTATTGCCTGCTTGATCTGCTGCTGAGGTTTTGTGAGCACTTGGCGGAGTTCAGAGGTGGCCTGAGCACTTTGAGGCAGTAGATTAAGGTTGGCAAGATGGACTGTCTTTGGCACGAGTTTTGCACTGGCAAGGCTTGATGCTGGCACCACAACAGTCTGCTGCTGTATAGCGTTGGCAGCTTTGATAATGGCACTGCTGGCACTCTGCACCGAAGCAGCAGATATTACTGTAGCTTTCACTGTAGTGTTGTTAGCAAGCTTTAGATTGATAACCTGTGATCCTGCTGTCTTAACGGCAGATACTGGAAGAAATGCAGTTGCAACAGGCTTAATCGTGACCTGTTTTGGAGCGAGTTCTGCAGAAGCAACAGCATTGGTGACAACCGTTGACTGAAGAGGTGCCCTAGGGGGAGAAGAAAGAACCGCAGCAGAAGTCGGGGAGGTGAGCAGTGAAGTCATGGAAGCCACCATGGAAGCTGTTTGCTCTGGTTTCCTACCGTTGTCCAAATCAACTTCTGGCAACACTCTTGTAACGGTTCTCTTAATTTCACCAGATGACGTCTTGATGGTTTTTATGCGGACTTTTGGAATTGCTGGTGTAGAACCTGCTGGAGATGGTGGAGACCCTTTGCTGCTGTTTTCACTTGATACACTCCTGGGACTATCAGGTTGCTTAACAGAGGTTTTTTTAGCACAATCAATGAGACTCTGAGGTTCAGGTGATTTGTCAAGAGCCCTCGGACTTTCATTCATATCTTTCGGCAATGGAGAAGATTCTCTTGAATTAGACTGTGGATCTTTACCTGTGTCCGTTGCTGCTTTTTTAGCACTGAGTGCAGCAATTGCAGCAATACAGGAGGAGAGTTTTGCTGATGATTTTGCTTTAGACTGTGAAATGCTGGCAAGGTTTGTTTCCCCTTTTTCATTTCCTATTTTTCCATCAAGTACCTTGTTTTCAAGTCGTTTTTCAGGATTTTCCTTAAGCATCTTATCATCTAGTTTTCTTGCTTTTAAAGGTTCATAGATACCTAAAGATGTTGAGTTTGTTTCAGAGTCTCTTTTAGCAGCTTTGTTTTTATCCACATTACCAGAACCTGCAACTCCAGGTTTAATCAGGTTTTCTCCTCCAAGTACCTTTAGCTTTTCATATTCCTCTTGGGAGACAGACCCCGTTAACACATTTGCTCTGAAGTTTCCACGCATCTCTTCTTTGTCCGGAGGATCATCCACCTCAATTTTTTCATCATCATCAAATTCTTCAGCACTTGAGATAGGGCTAAATTGATTGAAAGCAGACTCTTTGAGTGTAGTCTCTGAAACTAAACCCTCATCCTTGAGAGATTTACCTTCCTCTTTATTATAACCCTCTAGAGCCGATACAGTTAGAAAACCATTATGCAAACCATTGCCTGTGGAATGGTGGCCATCCTTTTCTGCTCCCTCGGAGGAATCAATCGTCCGCACATTTTTCACAATGACACTAACGCCAACATCAGACGATGAAGGTGCATGGGAATCATCATCAGGATGTACATTCTGTTTTATGTGGCTTTCATGGTCATCATGTCCAGACTCAATAGCAGCTTTAGGGTCAACCATATCTGGGATGTCAAATGCCGCAAGAAGGTCGTCAAAGTCTGGGGTCTTCATATCTCCCATGGTCACAATCAATTGTTTAGAAGCAAATCTACAAAATGAACAGAAATGTTTTATATCAGTACTATGATTTTAATACAAAAATATTCATATCAATGAATATTTCCTCAGAGGCAGGATGCCTAGGGCATGCCCTCAGCTCCTGCCTGTGGGCTTCCCAGTGGCATCTGGTGGGCCACTGTGTGAAACAGGATGCTGGACTAGATGGGCCTTGGGCGTGATCCAGCAGGGCTGTTCTTATGAAACGAAAGCCCAGTCATGTAATAAAGAATTTACACAGATCTAATTCTGCCATTTCACCAATGAATGCATAGGAACATTTGTTCTGTTTTCAATAATTGGAGAAAAAAACTTTATCTTAGCATACACCCACAGCATGCCTGTCCTATATGTTTGTCAAGGCTCCTGAAGAATTTCAGTTACATGTGATGACCTACCAAACCAGTGCTGAATGTAGGGTGGGGGAAAGTCAACACAGAGTAGCAGAAAAATATCATGAAATTCTGTTAAAACCTCTCATCCACATTCATTACCTAGTTTAGAGTTTCAACAAAACATTAGGAAACTTCTAGCAAAACACAAAATCCATTTTCATTGTGCCATACCTACACTTGCCCAGTACCATGCACACTGCTGCTACTGTTTAAGCATGTTTAAGCCCGGTGTAACCCGATGCTACAATGCCGTTAATGGGAGTATTTGATACTTACTGGTTAACCTCTTTTCTCCTTCTTTTCTAAGTAGATAGTCTTATAAGATAAGATAAAATTTGCGTGACAAGAGGCAAGCAAATTTTAATGGGTCACATTTGTAGTTCCTCAGATGTATGGCAGAAAAACAGAAAAATCTCAAGAGGAAACCTCTATCAACAACTGAGAGACAGAATAACTGAAATGAATTCCATTTTCAGCCCTAAGAACAGAAGGATACACAATCTAACAGTCTTTCCAACTATACCTGCAAAGACAGCAGGAATTAATGAATGCAGAGTCAGACTTTCCACCTACAGAAGGCGAAAAAAATGGATTCACTGGTAAAAACCAAATCTTCTCATTGTCGTTCCTTCTCGATGGGTAGTCTTGCAAGTGGGACAAAAGCAATGAACTCCTGCAGAGTGGGAATTCCAACTTCAACAAAGGTTCTCTACACTCTGATGCCTCCAAAGGGCCGACACATTAGTTGACAATACTATTTCTGGGCACTTGGGGCTGCAACCCAAATTTGCTTGCCTTCAACCTCAAAGTATAATGCCATCTCCCTGTGAGAATGTCTACCAAGAACAAAAAGGGAAACCACTGAGCTAACAGAGGACAAATTTTCCTGTTTCTGCTCCCTATGCTGCAAAGAGGGAACCTCTAGTAAAAACCTGTGAATCCAAGGTTGAAAGTTTTATCTTTGCCCATCTAGCCATCATAGCTTAGAAGGCAAGATCTTCAGGGCTTCTCAACTTCAAATTCAACCACCATCATGAAGAGGAGTTTAAAAACTGTATGCTTTTCTTTCCCTTTTTAATATCTAGACTAGAACTATGATAGTGTACCTACAGTAGTCTAAAGAATACACAACTGTGGAAGTTGAGGGTTTATATATATAACAAGTGGGGGAGCTAGAAAAAACAAAGAAACCAAATTCTAGTGAGAAGCCATCTCTGGGACGTTGTTCTAATCCTTATTCCAGGACATTGATCCAATTCTGAACCAATGGAAACCAGTTTACTTCTAGCACATGGATACACTAGGGCTCTTTACACAGCAGCTGAAACTCCTTTGAACCAATGAAAGAAGACAAGACTATACATACAAACAATTTCTCATTAAAGTGGTATAATGCAATTTTACAGATGATTTGGTAAGATCAGTTGTTATCACTATTTTTGTATGTTTCTGCCTATATTGTTATGACCTGTGGTTATTGCAATAAAATCTATTCATTTATTCATTCATTCACCCACCCACTTATTTATATCTAATCTTGGTACGTGGTTAAAGAATTTTAATATCATAAACTGTCATATCTACAAACTGCTTCAAAGTCAACATTTGCATAAGGCAAAATGAAATGCCAGAGTTTCTCAGTCCTTTTAACAGCAAACTGGAGGCCACTTTTTATCCAGTACCGCTATGTGCAATTTCCAAGTTTTCCATTGCAGATCTCCAAAAGCAATGGCATTTGCTCCCAAAGTTTCTGTTTTTGTCTGGACCTTCCCAACTCTACATTAGGTAAACTGGATGTCGATATAAGTCACTAATCTTTTGAAATACCAAAAAGATTCCATTTAGCTATGTTGCTGTAATGGATATGTATCTTATTTTCTACAGAGATTATTGCAAAAGCTTGATTATCATAATTACATTTGCTGAAGCACGAATTCGGTATAAGATGCCAAAAAGATAAAGTAACCTATTAAATAAAATGCTTTTAAACAGCCACATGCTGGCCATTCCTGGAGTTCTACAGGAGATTGAATTCAAGCTCCACCAAAAGGGTCAATCCACATATCCCAAAAGAATTCAAGGGCAAAATACCAAATCTCATAAATGGAGAATTAAAGGCTAAATGCCAACATGGAACAACCTGGGCCACAGTATCCTTTACTCTGCACTACAATAGCAAGTATCAAGAATTCATCACTTAACTGATTCGTGTATACGTTCCATTTATCAGAAAAAAGCTCTATTCCATGGAAAGATAATAAAATGCCCTCAGAAGAAGATTGGTTGATAAAATTTTTGAAATACGCTGAGAGGGCAAAACTTACAGCACTCATAAGGGATGAAAACTTGGAATGTTTCAAAGAAGATTGGGAGCCATTCTTACTTTATTTAAAGAACTATTTTTCCAATATGGACCTTTCAGCAGGGTTTGAAATTTAGTAACAACGGCAGGTTGGGTAGGGTAAAATTGAGTTTGCAATGTGGAGTATATGTGTTTTGAATTATTATAGCAATGGTAGATTTGTATAGCTAATATGAACTGTGCAGACTGGTAAGCAGGAAGTCAATATTTACTTAATTAAATGTAATTGGACTGTTAAGATATTGTAAAAACTAATAAAAATTTTAAAATGCGGGGTGGGGGGGGTGGGGGGAACAGCTCTATCCCAAGACGGACCATGTAATATCCGGGTCTGACACTGAGGACTCACAAGATGAGGCAGAGCTCGAGGGCCTTCCAATTCCTACATGAGCGGTTCCTGTACCTTCTGACCCCCTCAGCACCCCACTACCCATCCTCAGATTCAGAAGATGATACTACCCCACCTGCACCAACCCAGCTCTGTTATGGTCAGTGCCTGGGAAAGAGGGCACAGGCCCTTTAAAGTTTGAAATATTCCAGGCCGGGGTGAGGCCACATTCTTGGATGCTCTATATAGTTCCTGCTCTTTGGTTTCCTGGCTCCTGGCCTCCTGCTTGTGTTGACTCCAGCATAGCTCACTTCTGTTGGACTGATTTCCTGACTTTTAACACCCCATAGGAACATAGGAAGCTGTCATATACTGAGTCAGACCATTGGTCTATCTAGCTCAGTATTGTCTTCACCGACTGGCAGCAGCTTCTCCAAGGTTGCAGGCAGGAATCTCTCTCAGCCCTATCTTGGAAAGGCCAGGGAGGAAACTTGGAACCCTTTGCTCTTCCCAGAGTGGCTCCATCCCCTGAGGGGAATATCTTACAATCAGGGGCATAGCAAGGGTGGAATGGGCCCAGAGACAAGATTTTAAAATCCACTCCCCAACCACCACCACTGAAGCTCAGCTCATGAAGTAAAGAAATCTTAAATGAGGCTGAATAGTGGTAACAAAAAGCATAGTAAAACTAGTGGGCCCGGGCGCAGAGCATCTGCGCCTCTAGCTGGACACAGCCATTCCCCGTCGTCTTGGGGACTGGGGGCAGAGCCAGCCGTGCCGCTGGCGCCGACTCCCTCCACCTCACCCCCCCACCATGCCACCGCCTCCTCCTCCCTCCACACCTCCCGAGAGCGCCGCTGCAGGCAGGCGGTCAGGCCGAGAGTGCTGCCGCCGCCACGGGCGGGCCATGAGTGCCGCCGTGGCCGGCCGGGCCGTGAGTGCCTCCACAGCCACCCAGCCAGGCAATTCTCCTGGGTGCGCCAGGACCAATCAGGTGCCCCCGCAGCCCAGCCAATCAGCTGGGCTGCCGGGACGCATTTTTCCTGGGCACACCCAGGAGAAATATATATATATATATATAGGTTTTTATAGAACATCATCCTAAATTATTTTTTAAAGGTTTTGTAAATTGTGGACGATGCAAGTCATTTAATGGTACTTGAGAACGACATGCTGTTCTAGTAGCACTCACATCAGTTTCGGACGATGAATACAACTGAAGGAAGCCCGGACGGGTGCGCGGCTGGGGGAGTCAGTCATGGGACTTGCCTCTGGGGGGCCCCCCAAGGCAGTGGGCCCCCAGACAACTGTCTCCCCTTGCCCTATTATAGTTATGCCCCTGCTTACAATGCTCACACTTCTAGTCTCCCATTCATATGCAACCAGGACGGACCCTGCTTAGCTAAGGGGATGAGTCATGCTTGCTACCACAAGACCAGCTCTCCTCTCCTGCTTGATGTGTCTCTGGAGTCTGGATTAGCTTGCCCCTGATGGTTTGCTTCTGGCTCCTGATCTCTAGATAGACTGCTTTCCTGACACACCCACCCCACCCAAACACAACACCACTGGCCTATTCACATGTAATTTACGAATGTTTACGAGTTTACATGCAACAGAGAAGAATGAGCCTATACTTTATTAGGACCCTCACACCAGCGTTGTGTCCACTCATTGGGTGTAACGTTTAAATGGTGTCTCCATATGAACAGCCCAATGCATCTAGACCCACACTGTACAATCCTCATTCCTGAAATGCAGGCAGATAAAAATAGACCTACATGCATTGGATTCTACGCATGCAGGCTCTATGCATTGTTGTAAACCGTCCAGAGATGTAAGTTTTGAGTGGTATAAAAATATATGATAACATTTTAGATTTTGTTTTCATTTTCGTTTTCTCTCTTTACTGAGTACATTCTGTTTCTATTGTTGTTTGATCTAAGATCGTAAATAAACAACTAACTAACTAGCTAGCTAAATAAATAAAAAATTTTAAATGTTACAATCAATGTACATTTGGTTGGCTTAGCTGCGGTAGCAGGAAAGCTCAGATCCCACTGCACCACAGCCAGAGTCTAAATACATCATTATTATTCATTCATTTATTTATTACATTTATATACTACCTAACAAAAGGTTTTCTCAGCACTTTATTAAAGTACTATGAAGTACATGCATATAAAGGTTTGCAAATTATTAACCTTGTTTTATAAAAATATAGAGTCGTGTAAAACTCTTTTCAGATTTTCCTTCATAAAACATAAAATTGCACAGACAGATCTAGCTGTGGCATGCATATCTAAACACCTTTTTAATTTTGTAGATGTTTCAGTCCCTTTGCCAGGCAATTTACCTGATCCAACTTCCTATTTTTTCCTCCAGGTAATTTACTTCATATTTCCCCCTCCTACATCAGTGTATATCAGGTCATTTTACCTAATATATTACCAAACTTTGGGCTCTCTTCCACTACAAAATTCCTTGCAATGTAATTCACGGTCTGCTTTGAAATAGCCAGCTTGATCGTTGGCTTCAGGTACATATCCTGCTGTGCTGACCCTCGCACAGTATTGTGCTTTTCTCAGTGCTGGGAGAGACATTTTCGAGAGACAGAGCCCTCTCTTGAGAACTCTAGGAGGAGAGCACTGGGAAGAGCTACCCTTCCCAGCACTCTGTGAGCATCTTCTCACGATTAGTGAGAAGGGCACCAGAGCAGTCTGCAGGGAAGGCGGGTCATACTTACCTTCCCCACAGACGAGCAGCTCTCCCTCATAGGAAGCTGCCATATACTGAGTCAGACTATAGGTCCATCTAGTTCAGTATTGTCTACGCAGACTGGCAGCGGCTTCTCCGAGGTTGCAGGAAGGAATCTCTCTCAGCCCTGTCTTGGAGATGCCAGGGAAGGAACTTGGAATTACGAAGATTATATACCACTATTATTAATTTATTATTTTATTTATTTATTTACACAGTCAGACAGGTGTTATTGACTGGTTTGTTTTATCCAGACATTGAGTCCTTCCCAAGGATCTGGGATGGCTGAATTTTATTGTCAATGTTTTTGCTGTTGTTATAGATATCGTCGCAGAATATAGGCTGTTCCCAGTGAAGTTGCTTTTTGTAACTTGCTGATGGTGATTTCTGTGGCCCCTATGGTGTTGAGGTGCTCTTCAAGATCTTTTGGAACTGCACCCAGGGCGCCAATTACCACCGGGATTATTTTGGTCTTTTTCTGCCACAGCCTTTCAATTTCAATTTGTAGATCTTTGTATTTGGTGATTTTTTCTATTTCTTTTTCTTCTATTTTGACTTGTTTTTCTTTCTTCTCGACTACAGTTATATTTGGTGTACTGTGTGGCAAATGTTTGTCTGTTTGTAGTCGGAAGTCCCATAATATTTTTACATCTTCATTTTCTACAACTTTTTCAGTTTTATGGTCCCACCAATCTTTGGCTACAGGTAGCTTGTATTTTTTGCAGATGTTGTTGGTGTTGTTATTGTTATTATTATTATAATAAAAAAGTATATACCACTATTCAACAAAAAAAGTGCTTAAAGCAGTTTACATAACAAAGAAATAAGATGGTTGCCTGTCCTAAAAAGACTCACAATCTAAAACTAAAAATAAGGTAGAAGTAGACAGCAACAACAACCACGGAAGAGATGCTATGCTGGGGGTGGATAGGGACAGTTGCTTTTCCCCTGCTAAATATAAGAGAATCACCACTTTAAAGGGTACCTTTTTGCAGTAAACAGAGGTTAACTGCATTCTTACCCAAAGACAGTATTGGAATTTTCCAGTGCTCTGATGCACTGAGTGACACTGCAGATATTATGCTTCGTTCCCTAGTTTCTCCACTGCTTAAAACATATAGGAAAACAGAGGAAGATGCCATATACTGAGTCAGACCATTGGTTCGTCCAACTCAGCACTGATAACATTGACTAGCAGCAGCTCTCTAGGCGTTCAGAAAGGAGTTGTTTCCCTGACCCATAGGTCCCCCAGGGATCTGTACTGGGACCAGTGCTCTTTAACTTGTTCATAAATGATCTAGAAGTTGCTGTAACCAGCGGAGTGGCCAAGATCGCAGATGACACCAAACTATTTAGGGTAGTGAAATTCAAAGCAGATGGTGAGGAGTTCCGAAAGGATCTCTCCAAACTGGGCGAGTGGACGACAAAATGGCAAATGTGGTTCAATGTAAGCAAGTGTAAAGTGATGCATATTGGGGCAAAAAACCCCAACCACATCAATGCTGATGAGGTCTGAGCTGTCGTTTACTGACCAGGAGAGAGATCTTGGGGTCGTGGTTGACAGCTCGCTCAAAGTGCTGCTGTGAAAGAGGCAAATTACATGCTAGGGATCATTAGGAAGGGAATTGAAAATAAAAATGCTAGTATTATAATGCCCTTATACCAAACTATGGTGCGGCCACATTTGGAGTATTACGTATAGTTCTGGTCACGATATCTTAAGGACATTGTGGAAATTGAAAAGATGCATAAGAAGGTAACCAAGGTGATCAGGGGGCTGGAGCACCTTATTTGTGTCCCCCCGCCCTTCTACATTTGTAGACTGCCCCAAACTTCTGTCTCCGGGTGGTTTACAACAACATAAAAGAGATTCAAAATGATCTAGTTAAAAAGCTTGGGTGAAAAAATAAGTCTTTAGAGACTTTTAAAAGGTTGTCAGAGATGGGGAGGCTCTTATTTCAGCAGGAAGCACACTGCAGAGTTTCAGCAGGGAGCACATTGCAGAGTCTCGGGCAGCAACAGAGAAGACCCATCTCTGTATAGCCACCAGATGAGCCGGTGGCAACTGTAGATGAACCTCTCTAGATTATCTAAATGGGCAATGGGGCTCATGGCGAAGAAGACATTATCTTAAATACCCAGGACCTAAGCTGTTTATAGCTTTATAGGTTATAACCAGCACCTTGTATTTTGCCCAGAAACTTATCAGCAGCCAGTGTAATTTATTCAAAACACATGTAATATGGTCTTTCCAAGATGACCCAGAGACCAACCTGGCTGCCACATTCTGTATCAACTGCAGTTTCCAGACTACGTTGGCAGCCCCACACAGAGCGCATCACAATAGACAAGTCTGGAGGTTACCAGCATATGTACCACTGTTCTAAGGTCGTTTATCTCAAGAAACCAATGGAGCTGGCGTATCAGCTGAAGCTAGTAGATAGAAAGCACCTCTGGCCACTGCCTCAACCTGGGACACTAGCGATCCAGAGGCACGCCCAGACGGTATACCTGTTCCCATCCAGAACCGGCAGATCAAAATATTCTCCCATAAGTACCTCCATCTTATCTGGATTCCGTTTGTTATCCCTCATCCAGCCCATCACCGCCTCCAGGCAGGCATTTAGGGAGATTATGCTTTCTCCTGATGATGCTGACATGGAAAAATAGATTTAGGTGTCATCATCATACTGATAACACCCTGCATCAAATCTCCTCATGATCTCTCCCAGCAGTTTCATGTAAATGTTAAAAAGCACTGGAGACAATACACAGCACTGGGGGACACCACATAAAAAGCAAGTCTCCAAAGGACATCATCTGGAATTTGCCCAAGAGGTAGGAGTAGAGCCATTGCATATTCACACATTGTATTCACACATTCTGTTCAACACTTATACTAATGTACAGTGTACAGACGTACAGATCTGTACACAGGTAGTTATTCATACATCAGTACACTTCCTATCTGTATCATGCATTCAAAGGGCATGTACACAAGTTCACTTTTAGAATGAACATAGCTACAGTCATTCTCGCAACATGATATCTGAATAGGGTGTGTCTTCAGTTTAAATATAGGTTTCAAATTCAGCAGAGCTTTGCAGCTGAATTCTCCAATGTCATGATAATCTACATGAATATAGTAAAGAAACCACTGGAATAACGACCTACAAAGCTTAGTAATGGAGTTCCATGCTAAGGATCATTAGGAAGAAGATTGAAAATAAAACTGCTAATATTATAATGCTTTTATACAAAACTATGGTGTGGCCACATTTGCAGTACTGTGTACAATTCTGGTCACATCCAAAAAAGGACATTGTAGAACTGGAAAAGGTGCTGAAGAAGGCAACCAAGATGATCAGGGGCCTAGAGCACTTTCCTTATGAGGCAAGCACCTGGGGCTGTTTAGTTTAGAAAAAAGATGACTGCGGGGAGACATGAGAGAGGTCTGTAAAATCCTGCATGGTGTGGGGAAAGTGGATAGAGAGAAATTCTTCTCCCTCTCACGTAACACTAGAACCAGGGGTCATCCCATGAAATGGATTGCCAGGAAATTTGGGGAAAGAGAAGTACTTTTTCACACAATGCATAATCAACTTGTGGAATTCTATGCCACAAGATGTGGTGACAGCCAACAACCTGGATGGCTTTAAGAGGGGTTTGGAAAACTTCATGGAGGAGAGGTCTATCATCGGCTACTAGTCGGAGGGCAATAGGCCACCTCCAGCCTCAAGGGCAGGCTGCCTCTGAATACCAGTTGCAGGGGAGTAACAGCAGGAGTGAGGGCATGCCTTCAACTCCTGCCGGTAGGCTTCCAGCGGCATCTGGTGGGCCACTGTGTGAAACAGGATGCTGGACTAGATGGACACTGGGCCTGATCCAGCAGGGCTGGTCTTATGTTCTTATTTCTCCTTGAAAGTTGGTGTCAAGAGCTTGTTCTTTAGAGAAGATGATAAATATGTATGCATAGATGAAGTTGTCTCATTCTAAATCAGATTATTAGTCTATCTGACTGGCAGCAGATTTCCAAGATTCTGAGAGATGTCTTTCCCAGCCCTACCTGGAGATGCTGCCAGGGATTGAACCTGGGACCTTCTGCATGCAAAGCAGGTGCTCTACCACTGAACTAGAGTCCGATTTTGACCAACAGGAATCCAGTATTGTTCCACCATAGTGAATGTAGGTGAGAGAAAACCAAAGGAAAAAATAGGGCAGGAGACACAGAAACTGCATCATATCTCAATACCTCAGAGCACTGAAACAATCCAGGCACTGGCTGATAGACTTCAGAAAATTACTCAAAGTAGTCCCATTGAAATTAGAAGCGCAAATTGAGAATTTTAAAACTTGTCCTTTTAATTTCAACGGGACAACTTTGAGTAATTTTCCTCAATATGTCAGCCACTGCTAACAACCTCACAATTTTAAGCAACACTGCTCAACAGGAATCTGAACAGAGTGACTTTGGTGACTGAGGTTAACGATCCTTTTATATATTTAGAGGGATTGCCAGCGAGAAGGTGAACTTCAGGATTCAGGGAAAACAGCCAGAGAGATGGAGATGTCACAGAAGCTCAGCTGGATGGGACGGGTAGTATGAAGTACCATAGATGAGAAAGGTAAGAGCCAGTGTGGTGTAGTGGTTAGAGTGTGAGACAACAATTGGAGAGTTCAAATCCCCATTCAGCCATGAAACTCACTGGGTGACTCTGGGCTAGTCACTTTTCTCTCAGCCCAACCTACCTCACAGGGCTGCTGTGAGGATAACTATAACCACACATACAGCTCCGGACTCCTTGGAAGAAGAGAGGGATACAAATTTAAAAATAAATAAATAACAGTATTTTAAAATAGATGTTTGTAGGCAGAGCAGCCAAAGAACAGGCTCCTTTTATGTGGAATAGCAAACGTTAAGTGGAACAATGAAGGTGCTATAGACCTGCCTCTTCCAAAAAGAGTACTGTAGACCCACCACTTGCTTCCTGAGGGGAGTTTCTTAGGGCCAAATGTACATATTACATCGATTAGGCACATCACTAACTTATGGGCTTAGTCCAGGACGTGGAATGAAAATGCACATTTCATTTTACTATTTGTGTTATTTTTATGTACCATATTTCTATACCGCCTGATATATGTCTCACACACACACACACACACACACACACACACACACACACACAGAGACACACACCCCTCTAGGCAGTGTACACAATATGAATTACAATGTAAGAACAAAAACAAAACACTTTCACAGAATAAAAACGATTAAAAGCAATTCACAGAGTGAAACATTTAAAATATTTTCACAGGATAAAAACAATTAAACAGTTTTAAATTAATTTTAATTAAAAGCCTGAGAAAACAGGTGTTTGGGGCATTTTAAGGCCCCAAATGGGGGGCGCGCGCCTGATTCACCTCAGAACCAAGGTATGCAGGGAACTGCGCCTAACACTTTCCCCTGAATTGTTTTCCTGCCAAACACCTCATCCCCACCCCCTAAGGAGTTACTTGCTTCAAAGAGCTGTTTGTGGGGTGGGAACTTTAGCAGGAAAATGGTGTGGGGGGGAAGGGTATTACTCTCCCATACACTGAGGTCCTGAGCCCAATCAGTCTTCCCATTACTATTTTAAATAATAAAAAGGGATGCTTGCTGTCCACCTCATGTGTTAACCCCGTCAAGAAAAGATGGGCTTATTGTAAGCAGTCGTTTAGTCCTGTCTTCCCATTATGGTTTCCCCCGCAGCAGGGAAGTGTGAGTTTCCTCACCACAAGGCAAGATACAAGTAAGGTAGAGGAGGGGTATGGTTTTAGAAATACATTACAGTGATCTGGGTCCAGTACAGCAGGGGCTCTCAAACCTAGGTCCCCAGATGTTGCTGGACGACAATGGCCTCTGGCCATTGCACCTGGGGATGATGGGATTTGTAGTCCAACATCTGGGGACTCGAGTTGGAGAACCCCTGCAGGACAGTATAGGCCACACATCTCTTTCCTTTGTGGTGGATTTGTTTGACTAGTTCAAGTCAATGTGTGAAACTTGACTCTCCACCTTCCCCCCCATACTGGGCCTCACCGAAATGTGTGCAAGACGTGCAGCAAAACCGAAGCCAAGGGAGTGCTCTTATCCTGCTGTCCAGGCAGGCAGCTCTTGAGGAGTCTTTTCCCCTCACAATATGCTGCACAGCACTCTGCTAAACCCGCCAGGTCTCCTCAGGGCTCCTGTTGCCGAGTTATCCACATCTGCCTCATCTACGGATTCTCAGCTACCTCTGTAGCACAGCAGATAGCCTTGCCATGTCCCCCAGAATTTAGGGTAGCCCCCGGATTTTGGCTCCTCCCCCCAGCTGCTAAATTCCACCCGGATTTACACAGATTTCAAATGCACTGCCCGGATTGTCCGGATTTTGCTCTGGATCCGACCACAGAGGAGGGCAGAGGAGGAGGGGAAAGTATACAAATCTGTCAAAGAAATAAAATGCAAATAAGTTGCAGCGTAATTTGCAAATTAGGCCACCCGGATTTGGGAAGCTTGAATATGGCAACCCTAACAGCAGAAGACCAAGCTTGCACAAGATCCCCTAGCCTGCCTCCAGGCCTTGCATTCTTTCCCGTGCTGAGGGCTTCTAGTAAAAGCTCCCACAGCAGTCCCTAATACTGCCTTATTCCAGGTATGCCATTTGTTTCCACACCAAAATTGTGCCCGTGTTCTTTACCTTCCTTGTGGTGATGCTCTATGGAAGAGATAGCCCTTTTAAGAGCTGCATAACACATGTGTCTTCAGCACGACTAGTGCCAGGGCATATGCAATGCTGGCATACCAACTCTGCACACCACTGGAAGAGTGCACACAGGGAAGGGCTTTCCAAAGTTACTCCTTCTTTACAGAACTCTGCTGTGGAGAAGGGCAATCTTTATGTGGAGCCAGTAATGCTCAAAAATGCAGTAGTGCTCCTATGCTGGTCTGGTTCATTTCAATGAGTTATAAGCAGCAAAACTAGGGCATGCTCCTTTCATTACTGAGACTGAGGTTCCATTTGGATTTTTTATCTCAGGCATTAAAATGCTTTAGGTTGGCCTCGTTTCTGGCATTCCACGAAGCCATGAAATTGCCACTGTGCAATCATCTAGGTCTTCGACTTCATCTAGAGCAGGGCTGCTCAACTTCAGCCCTCCTGCAGCTATTGGCCTACAGCTCCCTTAATCCCTGGCTATGAGCCACTGTGGCTGGGGATTATGGGAGCTGTAATCCAAAAACATCTGGAGGGCCAAAGTTGAGCAGGGATGTGCACAACTCAAATGCCCAGTGGCCCAAACCAACCATGACTTGGTGTGTGAGGGCCAAGGTCATTTTCAGAATCTATCTATCTATATAATTCTCTAAGGTGTACCCGTGGCTAATCCTGTCCGTGGCAGCTCTCATGAGAGTTCACAAGCAGAAGCATCCTGGTTATTGGGAAGTGGAGATTCCATATGCAGATAGGGAGGAGGAAGACTGTGAGAGCAGAAGCACCATAGAGATTGGGCAGTGGGGATTCCCTATGCCGATAGAGAGGAGGAGCCTGTGATGGTTAAGGTCAGTTGGAATGCAACTGTTATTGGTCGTGAAATGTTCTTGATTGTAGAGGAGAGGAGCCTATATATATATATATATAGAGAGAGAGAGAGAGAGAGAGAGAGAGAGAGAGAGAGAGAGAGAGAGAGAGGGTTTGTGAAGAGAGGGGACATGAGGGAGGAAAGAGTTGCTTCAGGAGAAGGAGGCTGCCGCTGTGTGAATTAGATGGGGGGAAAAGATGAAAACAATCTGTTAACTCAGGAAGGGAGAGAGAGAGACAGAAGGAAAGAAAAAAGAAGATGGGGGGGAGAAAGACAGAGGGGAAGAGCGAGTGGAGGAGAGAGAAAAAGAAGGAAGGGCGAGGGATGGGCCTGAGCCTGTCAGCAGCCTGAGATGAGTGAGCGGCCATGGCGGCGCCTATTGGCAGCAAGGAAGAGTACAGTCAACCACTGCTGCTGTTTGGGGCCACCATAGGCGGAGGGAGGGAGGCAGTCAGGCAAGGGACGGGCCTGTGCCTGTCAGTGGACTGAGGGGAACAAGCAGCCATGGCGGCGACGGCAGCAAGGAAGGGCATGGTCAACCACTGCTGCTGCTCCTCTGGGGGTGAGGGTGGAAAGATCTCTGAGGTGAAGAGGGATGTGGCAGGGGGTGAGGGGAGCAATCAAGTACTAGCACAGATCCTCTGTGTGGGTTAAGCTAATATTAATTATTACATTTAAATTACTTAATATTAATGAAAGAAATTATCAGCTGCCTGTGGATCTTTTCTCCCTATCAAGGGACCCACAAGTTTAACCAAGAATAGAGGCCAGAAAATAGTGAGTGGGGCCCCTGGAATGCATGCCAGCTCCAAACAAAGGCCTAGTCCTCTCCTCTCCCTAAACTACTACTGTTTTCAAGCTGAAATCTTTAGGCATGCTTACTTGCTAAGAACTTTACAAGGAGGGTTCCATTCAGTTGGGGGGGGGAGTGCAACCACGGATAACAGGGCATTAGGGCAATGGGAATCGGGGAATTTGGTTCCCTCACCAGCAAAATCATGCAAAAAAGGGGGCAGAAAGTGGTGGAAATCGGGGGGGGGGGGAGGGAGTGCCATACTGTGCTCTGTCTGTCCCCAGCTGTCCAGCAATGCCCCCAAATGCTCCAATTTTTGGTATTTTCCATGAAAAATCGTGGTGTTGTGTTTTTTTTTGTTTTTTTTACAAAAACAAGCCAGAAATTGGCAGGTAGGAAAATGGCAGGCAGAAATGACCTCAGCGGTAATTTCTGCTCACCCCCGACCTGTGGATAAACATGTCTTAACCCTTTTTTGCCCAGGTTTTTTCATGTATAACGAGGCTGAGTGCCAATTACGGGACAGTGGATATGCAAAACCGCAGATGTCAGGTCCACAGATAACAGGGTTCTCCTGTACTGGGTACACCGTGGGACATATTTCCAAGTAAACGTGCGCAGGATGGCGTGGCTGTAAGGCAGTTTTTCGAGATGATGTCCCCCCCACCCCTTGGAGAAAAGGGGGGAAAGAACGCCTTTCTAGGGTATGCTTTGCCCATGCCCACCTGATGCCAGTGCTGCTGCTGTTCCAACGCACTCCATCAATTGCTGCTGAAGAAACAACAAATAGCTCACCTGCTTGTCTGTCCATAAATGCCAGATACATTTCATCTGGTCTCAAGGAGCTTACTGAGCTGATGCTGCTCATTTGCGGAACAAGCCAAGAGCTCTTCCTGGCTCCTGTTTTTGCTGCAGGATATGCCTACCTGGGGGCCAGCCAAAAAGGCCCTGTGGGCTTGATCCGGACCCCCAGGCCTTATGCTGTGCAGGCCTACTCTAGAGGAAGGCCTTTGGTCCTCTAGATTTCCGCTTGTATTGCTTTGGTTATAGCTCTTAACAGTTTTTATTAAATTTGTATTATCATTATTATTGAATAGTCGCTATATATAATTTGCTAAGACATACCCGTGGCTAATCCCATGTGTGGCAGCTCTCGCAAAAGTTCACGAGCAAGCTGCCGGAAGGGGCAGAGAAAGCATCAGTGGCCGGGGGGCGTGGGGGTGGGAGAAAAAAGGGACAACTTTGAGGCACAGATGCTCTGTGATCGGGCCAGCTAGTGGGTTTTTATTCTGCAAACCACTCTGAGAACACGTTTTCAGGCTAATCAAGTGGGGTACAAATATCAGAATGAGTGAATGTATACATACTTAAATACTCACTAACACAGATGTTGCTGAGTGCACATTAGAACAAGTGATTCCCGCCCCCCTTGGAAGAGGCTCACCAGTCATCCTGAACAAATAATTTGATTTCTTGGTGAATCACTCAAGCAACTGATTTACCCGAATCTGGTAAATCAACCAGGACTGCTTCAGTCCACTTCCTGACATAGAGAGCAGCTGTTGGAAATCAGCCCAAAGGATGATTACGGGGGGGGGGGGGGGGGAATAATAATAAGATACTCTATGCAGCACTCATCTCCCTTCACTGCCACAAATATTATTGCTCCCCATCAAAACCACAAGCCAGCCCAAGCTGAAATCAAACACATGCATATTTTATAAGATAAAAGCTAGCTTAACCATCATTTTCCTCTTCATTTTGCATTTGCTTATCTCTGAAGCAAAGAATAAGTTTTGTTAATTCAGTGTGTCTAGAAGACTCCTTAACTAAAACATTGGACACCAATCTATATACTATCTCTAAAAGTGCTGAATCATTTCATTCTTATGGACAGAGAACCAGAGCACCTGCGAGCCTGTGGGAGGTACTAGCAGACTCAAAGTGACCTGTAGGTATGCTGGTGAACAAAATATCTGGTGGGGGGGACCCTAAGAAGCCAAATAAAAACCCAGACTGCCACTGCGTTAGTCAATGTCAGGACGGAATGTCTGTGAGCTCAGAAGTTGAGAGACAAGCAGGTGGGCAGAGATAATGGAATTCCGTGGCAAGTTGGGGGGGATGGCTCGAACACAAACAGTGGGAAATTTATCAGTTTGAAGAACACTCTTTCAAGATAGCCACAAACCCTCCTGCAGGGGAAAGGAGTGTAAAACTCCACAGCTTTGTGCTTCTGAGGGGAAAGGGGTGTGAGTGAAAAGGCCCTGGGATTGAGCACTAGTACCTCCTGTCCACAAAAACACCCAGAAAACTGACAAAATTCTGAGGGGGAAGGAGTTTTACTCTCTTGCTTTTTTCACCAGCCATTTCATAGCTTTGTGTTTCTGGGGTGGGGTGGGGGGTTGAAAAGGAGTTGAGGCTTAGCAATGACTCAGCAGGGAAATGGTTTGAACCAAGCTAGAGGTTGCTGGTTCGAATCCCCGCTGGTATGTTTCCCAGATTATAGGAAACACCTATATCAGGCAGCAACGATATAGGAAGATGCTGAAAGGCATCATCTCATACTGCATGGGAGATGGCAACCGTCAGCCCCTCCTGTATTCTACCAAAGAAAACCACAGGGCTCTGTGGTCGCCAGGAGTTGACACAGACTCAATGGCACAACTTTACTTTACCAGTGAATATAAGAACAGCCCTGCTAGTGTGCCCCCTCCAACACACAGTGTACCCCCACCCGGCCCCGAACACCCAAAAGACAGGAAACAAAGTTGCATATTTGGTAAGACCCAAGTTAGAACAGGGACCAGGGTGGATAAAAATAATTTTTTTAAAAAAAAATCAGATTTTTTAAATTTAAATCGTATTTTTAAAATAAAATGCTTTTTGAGGAAAAAAATCTATCTAAAGATAGTTTTCTATTTAAGATACATTATAGTCCAAAGGTTATTCATCATGAAATAAGGATTAGTTTTTAATTATGTAGCATGAGGCTGTATATATGCAATATTTAAATTTTTTGGTACATGAATTCCACTAATCCATTCACAATGCCATGCTCTTCCAGAGGTTTCTGTAAGATTATTAGGGGGGGGGATTTCTATCTAGAAGAGGACCAAAAATGAAACCTTCATCTGGTTGTAAATATTAAGATTATACCAGCAAGAATGAGTCTTTATGTAAAAAACCATGATTTAAATCTAGTCTTACTGACTAGTGATTTAAATTGTGATTTAAATCAAATCCACCCTGACAGAGCCTTTGTTGCAAACTTTGTTTTTTCATCCTGCTCAGCCACAGGCTCAGGTAACACTTGCACACTGGGGATATACTGCAACATTTTGTTACGGGTCCATTTTTGTATTATAAGCAAGCATGCTGTCAAACACAACAACAACATAAAATGTGTCTATATTAGAGTCAGTCAAACTTGACTCAAATGCCTTCCAGTTTGTATGAGGACCAGTCACATGTCCTCATACTGTTCTGGAGGAAAAAGAGGTAGACTCCACAGAGTTCAACATGGACCCAGTTATTTAGTCTATTTGGTGTTCCCTGGCCTGACCTGACTACAAATACTTCCAGGTTAAGCCTCCATCTTCATCCGGGCAACAACTAGATGTTTTACAACCTGCCTGTCTGGCTCCCATCTCTCTCTTTTGCATTTGTCTCTAATCCGTCCGTTCACTTACCTGCCTCACTCTCCACTTGCTTTTCCACCTGATTCCTTCCTGCATCCCATGTCCAGCCCCACCAGAGGGACACCTTGGCTCTGGCCTGTGAATGCCTCTATCCTGAACAGTTCATACTGCACAATGCCTATGGCGATCCATGACATGGATTTTGCTTTCCTAGTAAATGCAGTCTGGAAGTCTCTGGTAACATCTCTCCCCAACTCTGTCAAGACTCAATCCACTTAAGTATCCAGACCTGCTGGAGTTGCCTGCAGCCCAGCCCTGACAGCCTGGTTCATTTGTTTTGAAAAATGGTTTGCATACCCTTGCACAGTTTCACAGCTCCATGTCCAAGAGAGCTGCAATAAAAAGCAGAGTGAAGGGGGAAAGGGCCGTCTCCTTGACCCAGTTATTTTGGGCATCTTCTTCTCAGTGCTCTCAGACTATGCTTTTGGCACTGCTGCGCAAGGAGATCAGATGCTGAACGTGTAAAATCTTGCTTGCCTGAAAGCCAAGATCAAGGTGTAGCACATCCTAGTGAGGGAAGCACTGTTTGCAGCTGATGGTGGGCCTATGGCCCACCAGCAAAGTCAGTTACAGATCTACTACTACTACGAATATTTATATACCGCTCTTCTACAAAATTCTCAAAGCAGTTTACAAAGAAAAATAAGTAATACATAAATAAGATGGTTCCCTGTCCCCAAAGGGCTCACAATCTAAAAAGAAACATAAGGTAGACCAGCAACAGCCACTGAATGGATGCTGTGTTGGGGTTGGATAGGGCCCGTTGCTCTCCCCCTGCTAAATATAATAGACCTCAAGGAGCATCTCAAGTAGCATCTAGGGTTATCTTTGAGAACGATCAGGAAGCTACAACAGGTCCAGAATGCAGCGGCTTGCCTACTCATGGGTGCCAGAAAATATGACAGGGTAACACCTCTCCTGCAGTCATTGCACTGGTTGCCTATTCGCTTCCGAGTTCAATTTAAGGTCCTGGTTCTGACCTTCAAAGCCTTGTGGGGCTTGGCACCTGTTTACCAACAGGCCCGCCTCTCCCATCCAGTTACATCCCGTCTGGTTAGATCATCTCAGATGTCCCTTTTGTCGGTCCCTGATTTCCAAGAGGTTCGGGGCTCTGGGACCCGCAAAAGGGCCTTTTCGGTTGCTGCTCCACTTCCTTGGAACACTCTTCCCCTTGTTCGTCTAGCCCCTTCCTTACTGATCTTCAAATCTCTTTTGAAGACTTTTCTTTTTCCAGGCTTTTGCCCTGTAGTTTACTTATTTGTTTTTTGTTAGTTGCTTTAGTTTTTAATTTAGAATGTAATTTTTAATGTTGCCTTGTTTGCATGTTTTTGTGCACTGCCTGGAGTCTCTGGAGTGGGTGGCATATTAAATGTTCCTAATAAATAAATAAAATAAATCCCTCAAGGAGACCTCAAGGAGAATCTCTCTCATTCAGTGCTCCATGTTCTCCTTCACCATCAGCACTAAGAAAACTGCAGTCACTGGACAAGATGTGATACAATAGTCTGTAATCATCCTTGACAACCCCAGCCCAGGGCTGCCAGACTAAAACCCACACACCCACTCCTGTCTCTTTAAAATGGACAAGATGCCTGTGCGCTTGCAGCCTCTCCAGCCCAGTCCTCCCATCACCCCCTCTCCTACTTGCTACACTGCACACCTGCAGCTGGGGAAGACAAAAGGACCACAGAAGGACCAGGAAAGAAGAAGCCATGGATACTTCTTCTCTTGCTTCTTCAGTAACTTTTCAAAGGACAGAATGAACACCCAGATTACAGCCTATAACCTCTTGATGACTCTGCAGTCTCCATTTTCAAAAAAATAGGATCCTCTAACTCCTGAGCAGACAAGGCGAAGCTCAAGAGTGCCCCAAGGCCAGAGGTAACCTAGCAGAAAAGTCTCTTGGGTCCTAGCCGGGTCCTGAAGCCCCTTCTATAGTTTCCATTGCAGTCAGGACTTGAAGTTACTGAGGAATGATCCAGATACACCAAGTAAATCCAAGGGCCCCAGATGAACCCATTAGTATGGCCTCCAGAAAGTGGCAGATGCACTACCATCTGCCACTACACTCAACAAAATGGAGTGTACACAAGTGGAGTGCCACTACGAAACCACCAAGCAGGTGGTGAGCAGCTCAGTCTCTGGCCCTTTAAGAAACTGCAGGAACTTGGAGAAGGGGAGGAGTCCAAGAAGATTTTTCCAGGCTTCCCATCTAACCTGATTGTTCAAGCCTGCATCTGATCATGACCCCCAACACTGATCCAGCCTCACAGTCTTTGACTCACATCCTGTGTCAGAGCAACACAATACTCAGTGACATAAAACTGACTGCAACATACACGCATAACCACAGTGACGTGTTACAACAGGGATGGCTAAATCGTGACTAACAAGCTGCACAAGGTTCTTAGAGAATTCAGACACCAGTCCTGGACAGTTCCACAAACTGAACAGAAAAAACAATTAAAAGGAAAAGGCCTGCAATGTGCACTTGAGCTACGAATGCAGTGGAGGTCACCTTCATAAATTTCACCATCATCTACCATTGCCAAAAGCAAGAAGAAACTGCAGTGGTATCATCTGTTTCAAAGTCCCTGGAAATCACAAGTCATGTGTCGGCTAGGGATAGAGGTGTTAAAAAAACATACAGTTGAGGGCCCATGGGAGGTAAAGAGCACCTTAGACAGCTTTTTAAAAAGCTTTTTAAAAACTCAAGGAGAATAAGAGGCTGTTCTGACAAGTTCTCATGAGAACTGCCAGGATCCACAGAGATCCCTGAAGTTGCGCGGCACCAAACCCAGCACCGAAACCGGGCTCGTAGCCAAAGTTAACCCAGCTGCCGGGATCATGACTGTAGATCATCAGGCGCCTAGAGTGTCCATCCCCTGGGAGAATCCCCCAGTGCACCACGCTCAGTGCATTGTGGGATATCTGGAGGCAGGGACGCATTGTCCCAGCTCTCTGGAGTTTGATCGTCTGGGAGCGTGGAGAGCGCTCCAAGCAACATTCTCTCAATCGTCTGTGGGGGAAGGTGAGCAAAGTGAAGCCTTCCCCCTGCCCCCCCACCCCCGGCCATGGGAACAACCTCGAGGTCTACCAACATCTATGAGACAAGACAGCTAAATGAAACCTGCTTTATACAGACTCAGACCATTGGTCCATCTAACACAGAACTGTCTACACTGATTGACAGTGGCTCTCTAATGTTTCAGAGACAGGTCTTTCCAAGCCCTAAATGTGCTGGGGAGAGACTGAACCAAGGACCTTCATGCAAAACATGTGTTCTGCTGCTAGCTAGGATGCCTCCCTAACAAGGGGGGGGGGCATAAGAAGCTGTTTTATACGGAGTCAAACTATTGGTGCATGTAGTATCATTGATACTGACTGGCAACGGCCCTCCAAGGTTTCAGGCGAGAGTCTTTTCCAGCCTGAAGGTACCAGGGATTGAACCTGGGACCTTCTTCATTCACAGCAGATGCTTTGCCACTGAGCCAGAGCCCGATTCCAATATTCAGGGACATAATGCTTCTGAATACTAGATGCTCCAGAGTGCTAGAACATGGTAGGGCTCTTGCCTCCATACCTCGCTTATAATCTTCACAAAAGCAGTTGGCTATCCACATTAGAAAATGCAGCACTAGGTGGGCTTTTTGCCTGATCCAACAAGGCTGCTCTTGTGTTTTGAGGAAGAGTATACTCTGTGGGGTGGTGCCAGGGGCGTAACTACCATTAGGCAAGGGGAGGCAGTCGTCTTGGGGCCCCACTGCCTCGAGGGGCCCCCCAGAGGCACATCACATGACTCCCCACCCGCCCATGTTGCACCCCCTATGAATTATGTTGAGTCTCTTGGAGATCGGCAGGAGCAGAGAGTAAAAAAACTAGATTCAATGTGAACTGGATATTCACCGTATTCATAATGGGGATGTGAGTGTGAGTGCACTATATATTGTGAAGTGTGTTTGTGTGTGTTTATCAGCGAGGGGCCCATTTTAAAATCTTGTTTCTGGGCCCCCTCCAACCTTGCTACGCCCCTGGGTGGTGCTGTGGGAGAAAAAGGGCAGTAGGGGTTGTAGATTAGGTCCATATTCAGATTTTAGTGTGTGCTGGGTTGCAGTACATGTTTCCAGTTCCTCAGCACCCATTTTAGTTGTTTCAGAAGCCAGCCTGAACAGAGAGCTAAATAAATTATTGCCAAGTACCAGCATCAAATTCCTAGTCTTCCAAGTAACTAGGGCACCAGAATTATTCCAACCCTCAAGTATACTGATTCTTTGGAATGTTTCACCTATCCCAATATTGTAAGGATTTGTCCATACAAAAAATATTGTTCCACTTTAGTTTCAGTTGTAATTAAAAACTCATTCAGTGACATCTTTGTAAAATATCTGCAGGTCAGTCTAGCCAAGCATCAGTAGAAATGAATAGATAACAAGTTGCTCTGTAAATCAGGTACCTAAACAGGTACAAAAAACAAGCAGTGGAAGAAGGGCAAGAACATACATTGAAAGGAAGGGTTCAGTGTCCAAGTAGTGGATATTCTGATCACTTCTCAGCATGACCTCCTATTTGGGATACGTTGTCCAGGCAACAATCTGTGGTGACTGATGCCAGCTGTTTCACACATTCAGGTTATCAAGTGATAACCAGTGTTCCCTCATGAGAACTGCAGTTATCACCAGGCATGCACATGTGCGTGTACCCACAGGTTTTTTGATGTCCACTCAGTTAAGTTTAGATCATGCTCAGCCTGAATCAGGAAGGCCCCACTCTGCATGGACGTGTATGCACACTGCTGGGGCAGAGCAAAGGGAGTAGAGGACGTGCTTAAATCTCATTGGCCCTGTCTCGGAGCATGCAGAGCTTGACAACCCATCATGTGACGGATGCCCTCCCCATACTTGGAAAAAACCCCTAAGAGAACACTGGTGATAACTGCATCTTATCACATGATTAACATGTGTGACAGCCACTGTTCCCTCTCTAAGGAGTGCACATGTGCAAGTTTTTGGATGTCTGCTCAGTTCACTTTCGGTCCCGCTCAAGTTGAACCAGAAAGGCCCCATTCTGAATGTAGGTGCGCACACACAGCCTTGATACTGCCACCCAGAACAAAACTCATTCTGCACAGTGATGAAAAAAGTTAGAGGGACTACTGGTGACAGCACCCTTGAGAAGGAAATTGTCCCATACACTCAAGACCTCGTTAGATGGCTTTTGCGGATTTAAATAAAATGTATGCATATGATTTATGCACTGCTCTACTATAAACCCTACTGCTGTCATGCAATACTAGGTTAAAAAAAAAAGCCTGGGTAAGATCTAACAAGCCCTGTGTTGGGGTTTCTGCACATGCAACACAGTTTCTCGGGCCCCTCTGCTCCCTCCTACCTCAGCCAGCCCTTTCCTGAAAGTCAAGGGACCCTTGGGAACGGACTCCAACACAGTGAAAGGTACTGAAGTTGGAAGTGGAGATAGGGAAAGCTCTCCTGTATGTGCTGTGCCGAAAGGGTTGGGCATGGATGCTCATGGAGCTCTTTGGATCTAAGATTATGGATACAATAGAAATTAAGAAACTAATACTAATACTAATACTGTTTATATACCACTTTTCAACAAAGTCTCCAAAGCGGTTTACATAGAAAAATAAATAATAAATAAATAAAATGGTTCCCTGTCCCCAAAGGGCTCATAGTCTAAAAATAAATATAAGGTAAACAGATACTGGAGGGAAAACTACCCTGTATGTGCCAAAATAGTTGGGAAGGCTCACGAAGCTCCTTGGATCTAGGGTTATGGATACAATAGAAATCAAGAAGAACATTCTAATAGCTTTCTTTACTGGCTTCCTATTGGTTGACTTCCTCTGCTGAAGCAAAATGGATAGCAATTCTTTGTTCAAGGCAGCCACAGGTAAAGCTAGAACACCAAGGACTGGCAAGTAGTAGGCCTTGGAAATATCTGGGTCCTTGTTTTCACACTTGCTCAGACAAATCAACATCCACATCTATCATATCCTGTTACTTAAGGTGAAACAAAGCAAATTCTTTCATTTCAGAAAAGAACAAAAACCTGTTAAATGATTATTCCCCTGTTCAGGATCAGCTACTGAGAGAAGGCAGATTCCAACATGAGGTCTTGATAAGAGGACCAGCCCTCAAATATTAATCTGCATTTTCAGCTTAAAAGGATGGCCTACATGCAAAAGGAAAAAGAAAAAAACTCCCAAAAAATCTCTTGGAGAACAGGATGTCTGAATATATTACATGGAAACATCCAAAGATTCATAAACAATATCTGTTCAGGTTTCTCATGTTACAGAAAACAGTTCTCATCATAATATTTAAATGAAAAAATCCTTTGCAAAAAGCAAGAGAAGATAAAGGCAGCTTACAACACACACACAGCCACAGCCACACAAACAGGGTACAATGCTATTTCCAGAACCTAAATTCAATCAGAGCATTAACACAAAATGAAGTATTAATACTTACAGTTTCAGAATAGCCTATAAAAGCATAAAGGTGATCTCATGTAACCTTATGGATTTCAGCTGACCCTCTGAGGGGAGAAGGGGAAGACCCAGTGCAGACTAGCCACCTATATTCTTCCCCATCATGTAACATGGATTAGTGACTTCTGAAACAGACATCTATAGCCAAACATAAAACCTCTGTATACTGACATTAAACATAACACAAAAATGAAATCACAGCATACACTTGAATCCCTCATGCAAGCTACTAAATGCCCTGTCAGATCTGAGAAGCACAATACATTATACCTGCTTTAAAAAGCTATATACAATATTTCCAGGCTCAGCAAATTGCATACTACTTTCAATACACTACAATTTATGCTTTAAATACCTTATGTCATCTGCTCCACAATCAGGAAATAAAGAGGTTCCTTAATGCTTGTGTCACCCTCTAAATGCAGCCAACCCTGCCTGTCACCAGCCTCCATGAAACTTACCCAATCAAAATACTCCTAAGGCTTTTAAGATTGTCTACTTTATTCTGCTTGAATACAATGGACAACCTAAATTTCAAACTAGATCAGAACACATTTTTCTACTGTTTATCCTCCATCTTTATTTGTTTTTTTCTATGATTGCAGATTTATAATATCAGCTGCCAGCTAGGACAGGCTGAATTTTGGTAACATCATAATGCTCATAAGATTCCAGAGCTGCTGGTGATTTCCTGTTTTAGGAAGTCACATTTTCTAGCAAAGAATCCCCCAAGGCAAAAATGTTTAGTGCTCCAATATGATCTCCACGGGTCTTTGTTCTTCTTCCCTTTGCCACATTCATTATTGCTTTCTCCCACCTCCCACCGCTCCCTTTCTCTGAAGCCTCTAGCTTCAATATAAGAACAAAATACCTTTCCTAATCTAAGCACACATTTATTTTTTAGAGAAGGAAAACAAATCTTATCCATTATCCAACACTCTGAAGCTTCGAGTCAGGAGGAGACATTCCTTACCAGCTGATGCTGTGTCCATCCGGTTTCCTACTGCATGTAATTAATGCTCAGTATTGTAATTTATGCCACTAGTAATCCACTGGAGTTCTACAAAACCCTTAAAATACATCCCCCTCCACTGGGCTGCAAAAGCCCTCAACACCATACAGTTGAGGAACAAAACGCATAGTATGTTTACATGTCAGTACATCCCTATTGGCACAAACATGTATGCTCGCCTCAAAATTCCTTTAACTTACAAATAAAGACCAGGTTATCTAATTTTGCCAGAAGGCAAAAGAAACCATCTTTTGTTAATGATAAGATGAAAAATTATAAGCATTTAAGGGCCAAATAATGCAAAACAGCTCTCTGCCATGTGGTCTACAATTTTTGATTGTCATATAGGGGCCTGTTCTTTTATGATTTAACAGTAGAGAGGAAATGTCTGCCTACAAGGTATATCAAAGGAAGGCATTATCGTTAGCTTGGCTATCAATAAGCCTTTATAAACAATAGCTTTAATCCTATTAAACCTGGATGAGGTTAATAGCATCTCTGCACCTTAATTCAGACCACTATTTATTCTCTAATGTGCCCGGGTGTGGAATCACAAATCACGTTCAGGTTTTGTACACATGTTATCTCCACGCTATTGTGACCATACTCAAAAAATACCATCGCTCACCTTGTGTACCTTGACCTGTGACAATTTTTTTTTAATGCCAAGGATCAGCTATAAGCCACAGATGCATAACCACTGCAAACCTGAAAGGGTTAAAGGCAGCCCCAATCAATAGGCCTACAAGGAAAAAAGAAAAGAGCATGGCTTTATAGTCTCTTTTGCAAATGCTTTCATGCACAATTCTACAACAACACTTTTTTCGCTCTTGGCCTTTAACAGAGAGACAAACACACACATACAGACTTAAATGTTCTTTTTCCCCCTGAAAAGAAGCCTGCAAGGAGGCACCCTGTAAATAAAACAGCATGCAAAAGCAGCAATCCTGAGTCACAAGCATCAGTAGAAACACAAATCCATTTTTATTTTGTTCAGCTTAAAATAAAAAATAAAAACTGCAAAGGAAGTCCTAGCAAAACAAAGGAAACATATTTTTTTTAATAAGGGTGATAAATCTCAGCTCTTGTCCATCCCTTCAGCAAAAGAAAAACCAAACCAAAAATTAAAAAGAGGCATGAACAGCCAAAGTAATCGCAGTTACTGCAAATATGTACATAGATACACAGAATCCTTTATGACTACATTAGCCACATACCAGTGCTGTGTGTCTAAAGTGTGCATTCACATATTGTTAGGGGATGGTATCTTTCTGCAAGATCCTCTGCTTTTGGCTGCCATGAAGGGAGGAAGCTATCCCACTGTAGTAGCTCAGTGACTGCATTGTGTTCAGGAGCTGATCTGCCTCAAACCAGTTTCAGCCGGTTCTGGTCACCCTACATAAAAAGCTATGGCAACCCTCGCTGAGTTGCCAACAAGTCCCTGAAAATCAGAGGGGCTCGGTTGTTTTCTGCTCGGATGTGAGGGCAATTTCTGTCTTGTCCCCCGTTTTTCAGTCACAGCCCCCTCACACACACACACACACACACACACACACAGACACCCCTCCTCACAACTGCATTCCACACACAAACATTCCCCTTTCCTTTTTCCTCCCCAACTTACCTCCCAGAACCTGGCTGAAAAGCTCTGTGTGTGTGTGTGTGTGTGTGTCTGTAGCTAACAAAGAGAGACTGCAATAAAAAAAAAATCCTCACAGGATCTCCTTATTGCTGCACAAAGGAGACTCGGCCACAGGAGCAAGAGGGTGACTGCTAAGCAGGCTTCCCCCCCTCTGCTCCCCAAGAGGATGAGATGTTTCTAATCAGCACCCTACCTTCTCCTAGTGACAGTATCTGGCCATCTGTAAATGCTCAGAACCCTACCCTGGCATGCATATCCTCCCAGTATGTGGGGTGGCTGTATTCTCACTCCCCTTAATGCTAATTATTAAAGGGGCTTTTCTACCCATCCTTGCCCATTAGCAACACATATGCAAGTTTACTGTCTTGTGGCAAGCCCTTTTCACGAAAAGATTATTTCACAGCAAGGCCTTTCCTTCTCCTATATCAGCCGTCATCCCCACAAAGAGGCCCCCAGTTACTCTTTCTACAAAGATGTCATGGCCTAAATGCAAGACAAAACTATGTTTTATGTGCCTCCCTGGATACAAGGCCCGTCCTCCACCTATAATAACTGTGTAGGAAAGGGAATTCCTGAAGCATTCTGCCATGACAAGTCTCATCTTTTGACATTCCTCCGCCCAGCGCCCACACTATTAAAAGCAGAATTCCCTACCCCTGGGATTCTCAATTTTGTGTCCCTAGATGTTGTAATCTGGTATCTGGAAACTCAAGATTGAGAGCACCTGCCCTAACTCAAACTATTCAGGCCCTAAAGTTAAAGTGTGCCGTCGAGTCGGTGTCGACACCTGGCGACCACAGAGCTCTCTGGTTGTCTTTGGTAGAATACAGGAGGGGCTGACCATTGCCATCTCCCATGCAGCATGAGATGATGCCTTTCAGCATCTTCCTATATCACTGCTGCCCAATATAGGTGTTTCCCATAGTCTGGGAAACACACCAGCAGGGATTTACCAGGAAACACCAATATAGGTGTTTCCCATAGTCTGGGAAACATACCAGCAGGGATTCGAACCGGAAACCTCTGGCTTGCTAGTCAAGCCATTTCCCCACTGCTCCTTTAGGTGGCTACTCCTTCCTATACAAAGACAATCTTTTAACCGGAGGTCCTCACTGGATTCTATGTCCTCCACCCAACTTTCCTTCACATATTTGGCCCTTTGATCTATCCACCTCTCCACATCTCAGTGCACCAAGATGTCTCTTAGTGTTCTTGATCCTCAGCACTACCTTCATATGTACGAATAATTCAAATCCTCATCACACAAAATGCTCCTACAAATGGCCTATTTAAAAATAAATAACTCTCCCCTTCACTTCTATGTAATGGGATAATTTATCATAATTTAATGGTCCCTAGAAATTGTTGGAGTACAACTCTCCCATCATCTGGGGACTGAAGCTGGAGAACCCCTGGGGTACCCATAATTTAGTATTATGGGTAGTATATTTACTAATTTAGAATCGATTGGTTGCTAACAGTGTCATTCTATGTGAAGTCTTTGGGACAGAATGCCTCTCTTTGCTAACAGCTTGTTCCTGGGCTTAAAACAGCGCTGGAGCCCAAGGTTGGGTTGACGAGACACTACGGTGAATAATACAGTATTGATTGCCTGTATCAGAAATCTCCATCATCCTTGCACAAACACAGCTTCTAAATACTATATTATCTTAACCCCTCATCCCAAACTTCTATTTCCAATTTTAATGGTTCTCCCTATGATGGATAGGCTACTTGCATACGTGAGGTTACCAACCTAAAGCTTCTCACCAATGGCTGACTCCTATGCCATACTGGTAAGGTACGGAGGCTGGCATCACACAGGATGATCAGATCATAAAGATGCTTCCTGTGCTACCATTTTTCTCCAAATGATCCGGACCACCTTCATGATATTTATTACATTTATATCCTGCTTTTCTTCCATCATGGAGCTCAAGATGGCATACATGAGGTTTCCAGATGGCCACCCTTCCAGCTGGTCACCCATCCAAGCACTGACCAGACCTAGAACCTACTAAGCTTCAGCAAGGCAGCTATATCATGTGCCCTCAGACCCTGGGATTTCCTGTGAGGTTATTGTACTAACTTTCCAAAAACAACTGTTTCGCAAAGGGAAAGAGATTTTACTGCACTTACAGTTTGTGGTCTCCTTCATACAAACATATACATGTTCCAGTGTAGGATGAGAGTCAGCCAAGAAGGAGCAGCTTTGCAGGGGCAAATCATTCCACAAAGTTAATGTAGTGTTGGGCCTACTTTCTCACCAAGGTAGTTTCCTCATCTTTCTCACCAGAGCAATGAGAGAGGACCTTGACCATGTTTTCTCTGCTACAGTTTTCCACCCAACATTTTCCTTCTATCTCTTGCCACTACCCCATCTTCGCAATACAGCAGGGGGTCTCAACCATAAGTCCCCAAGTGTTATTTCATCATCCCTAGCCACAGTGTCCTTAGCCTGGTATGCATGGGAGTTGCAGAACAACATCTGGGGACCTTAGGTTGGAAATGGCCACAATAGAGCATTCCCTAGTCATGGTTCCTCCAGAATACTGACTGCCCAATAGTTCCATGCTGTTGCCACAGTTCATACATTACCCTAAAAACATGGCTGTCACTGAAGAACCATCTCCGCAGGGTAGGATAGGCTTCATGTTCCAGAAGTAACTATGCAAACACCAAGGGGGTAGTGAAAGGATGGTTTTGGCGGCGGCGGCTCCATCACAAAGGTAACACATTAATTTCCTCTTAAATACATTTCTTATCCCACCCTTCCTCCAAAGAGCTCATGGCAACACACATGGTCTTCCCACTCCATTTTCTCCTCACAACAATCCTGGGAAGTAGTGAGAGTGACTGGCTCAAAATCTCCTGCTGAGCTTCATGGCTGAATGGGGATATGAACCCAGGTCTTCCTGGTCCAAGTCTAGCACACCATCCACCCCATAGAGTTTTAGAATGGATTCCGGCAATCCCAAACCACATGGCTAAAAGACTGGACAAGTGGTCACCTCATCTGATTATGTGGTTAAAACTCTCATTGACGACCACTCTGCAGACCCACAGAAATGCAAGCAGGCAAAGAAGGGGTGATGTGCTAAGCCTAACCACATGGTCTGAGGTGGCAGATGGCAACCTTCCCCCACAGGCCATAGGTGCCATGCAATAATTTTCTAATCCTCTCCAGTACAGCTCACAGTCATCTGAATCCATCACCATGACATCGACATGGATTAGAATCACCACTTCGCTCAAAAGTGTGCATTCAGTGAGAAGGATCCATCCTTTCATTATCCCCTTGTGAATACAATATATTCACTAAAGGTAGGGGGGGGTGCAGCTATAATTGAGCAGATGGGTTCAAAGAACCCAGCCCCACCCCCCAGCTCCACTCCTCCCTATTTTCTTCATTATCTCCCTCACTCCGAGGGGACGCTGGGGAGAGGGGTGAACTCAGGCCCCCTCTCCCCTAGCTACACCCCTGACGAAAGGACATTATGGACATTTGGCTAAAGCCAAATGAAATGACTTTGTGGGGGTGCCCCATTCAATGCTAGAGCAACAATCCCTAAACTGCTTCTGGCTCTCTGCCTCACCTCTTCCTGCAGCTCAGTTATAATTTAACGGGCCATCTTACCCAGAGGCCTCCAGATGTTGCTGGACGGCAAGTCCCACCATTCCCAGCCGCGATGGCCTTGGAGCTCTGCCCATGCCTTGGAAAAAGCATTGCTGCTGCCCTGCCTGATGATGATCTGGAGTAGGGGTTCTCAGCCTTGGGTCCGAAGAAGTTCTTGGGCTCCAATTCCCATAATCCCCAGCCACAACAGCCAAATGCTGGGGTTGATGGGAGTTGCAGTCCAGGAACGTCATGGGGCGGGCGAGTGGGGTTTAAAGCTCAGAGTCTCCAGAACAGATACAGACTTGGGACTAGTAAAGCTGAACTCACTGGAGTGCTGGGGTTCACTTCTGAATAAACGCCCCTGGGATCGGGCTGGCTAAGGATACACTGAGGAAGGCGGGGAGAGGTCGGCCAGACACAAGAGGCCATTGTCTAGGGCTAAGCTAGTCATCTGCGTGCAACAGAGCCGCCGCGGGGCTCTACAAACAAGGGGTGCCCAGCAGTGATGGGGCTGTGATGCAGAAGGGACCTGCCTCAATAGATATTTGCAGGGAGGGCACCCTATGGCGGCGGGCGGGGGGGGGGCTATTATTCAGAGCAGGGAAAAGCTCTCCTCCATAAATCGCTTGGCCCCAGCCGGGTTGCAGATCAAGAGCAAAGAGATTCCCGAGCGCTAGGATTTATCGTCCGACTCCACACATCCCCTAAAAATAAACAAAAGCTTCCGAAATTTAGCAAGCCAAAAGTCTGGGGAACTGGAGAGCAGTAGCTCGGAGATGCACCACCCTCCACAAACCTCCACCTAGTAGCCGCGCTCCCTGAAACCTTCCAGATCGGGCAGTTCTACCGCCTGCCACGGTGGCCTAATCTCCGGCGGCAGCGTCTGCCTCTTGGCTGCCTAGTCGTCGCCGGCGAGCGTTCGGCAGGCATTCCCCGGCTGCAGAGAGCTCCAGCGGCCTGGCTGGCTGGGAAACCTGGGACCGTTTCCTAGATATCCCCCGATCCCTTTGGGCGGAGGCCGCCACCGCTCTTGCAGCCTGCCTGCCGCTTCTTGGCGGCCGCGCCGGGGCATTTGCAGCGAGAGCTCCGGGGAGGAAGAAGCGGCGGCGGCTCTGCGGTCCCTTTTTTGCAGGGCATGCTGCTGTAGCAAGATCCGTGGGGGACGTTGGAAGATATTTATGTGTCCTTCTCTTGTGTGTATGCGCCAGTTAAAGAGTCAGAGGAGCTGCAGCAGCCAGGCCCCACCAGGCTGGAAGGGAGGGAGGGAGGGAAATATCTAGAGAGATAGAGAGATAGATTCATCTTCCCCGATTCCCCCACATTGCATGCAAACGCCTCACCCCCATGCAAACAGACCTGCTGCTGCTGGTAGCCTTGTGCAAAAGGCCAGTGTGCTGGAACCCGGGGAGGGGCTGATCCTGCAAGGGGTGCTTTCAGGCAGACATGTTTACGGGCTCCCTCTCCCTGCCACAGCAGCCTGCAGAGAGAGGCCTGGCTTTAAAAGATGGTTGCACATAATGGCAGGCAGAGAGAGAGAGAGAGAGAGGCTCTTGCTGGGACTAGAGGAGAAGGTGGGGGGTGGGGGCTGCCTCTGTGGCTTGGAGAAAGGGATGGATGGATAGATGGATGGGGTGGGTGGAAGAGAATCTCCCCTGTGGATTCAATTTAAAACTTGTCACTGGAGTGTGAAGTGGGGGGAGAAAGATCCCCCCCCCGCCTTTATTAGTGGTTCTTCTGAAGCATTTTCTTTAGAAATCAGGGATTCCCTCTTGTGGAGAAAGCAGAGAAGGGGAAAGGAGTTAAAAGCCATCCTCTCCCTGGCATGTTTTAATTACAGGCGAGGAAGAAAGGAGAGAGGCTCAGGAAATGGGAACTGCAGAACAAGCACTGCAGGGGTTGCCATGCTGGTGGCGTTTTGAAATCCTCCTCCTGTAAGCAGATTGAACAGGCCGGAGGGCCGCTGGATTTACGATAAACAAAAAGAGGCCTTTCTTCTCCCTCTCTTCCCCTCCTTTAAGAAATAGGGATACTAGCTGAATTAACAGAGTTTTTAATACAGGAGCACATTTAAAATGAATATATATCCACAACAGAATTGAGAATTTGATATCAGCTGGAAGGAATTCGATAGATAGAATTTTGTAGGAGTAGAGTGTTTGAATGGTTCTTGTCTATTTTGCTGTTATGCTGGTCAAAGACCAAAATAAAGATTATGCCTATCTATAGACAGATGAGATTTCAGAACATCAGATAAGACTGGGTGTTTCTTCTTGAAGGATTCTCCTCCCACCCCCTTCAGTTTTCTGATCTGGCACAGGGAGTAAAATGTTATGGTCAAAAATAGACCGGTTTTCATTGTGTTTCTTTCCCTACCTGATTTGGTTCATGATCAGAACAATGTGGGAATCTGAGAGGAAAGGGCAAAATGATAATGCATTTACAACTTATGTTTTTCATGTTCCAGTGGTTTGAAATTTGCCCGAAAGCACAAGTTCAGGGTTGTGACCAGTAGCATACTTCTGTAGCCTCATCTTGGTTAGCCCTTTATAGCTTTATACAGCAAAGCTGCCGGTGTTAAAATCATATGATAAGTTTCCCTTTGTTTTTGGCATGACTCGTGTGGTTTCATAAAGCAGAAGACATTTTAAACATTGATTATTTTCCGTGCATGCTGATATTTTGCAGCTCCGTTCCATGGAGACAAGGGGAGAGTTTCACTTTTTTCCCCTCACCTTGACCACTTCTCTGGTCAGCACCCTTCATTTTTAGACGACTTCTTTCTACTGCTTTGATATAGCAGTCTCCATCAATATTCATCACAACAATTTCTCAGGACTTTTACAATTAACCTAGATGTCAAAATCTTCTTGGTCTATGGGACCACATTGTCAATTTTGTAAATGTAATTTTTGCTACAGCAAAAATGGTTGGGTTCTATTCCCGCACCCCAAGTATGTATTCTTTGTTAAAGATATACACTTATATGCATGCACATGCTGAGGTACTGAGGCTGCTGCTGGATGCACTGCCTGGAAGGCACGTACCCGCTTGCCTTCACCAGCAGACAAGCAGTGGCCGCCCTCCCCACTGCCACGCGCCCACACACAAGCAGCAGCATGGCGACCATAGGAGCAGAGAGCAGGAGGTCTTCCTCCTCCCACATCCCAAGGCGCCCCAGGCTACGAATGTGGTGGCCATAGGAACATAGGAAACTGCCATATACTGAGTCAGACCATTGGTCTATCTAGCTCAGTATTGTCTTCACAGATTGGCAGCGGCTTCTCCAAGGTTGCAGGCAGGAGTCTCTCTCAGCGCTATCTTGGAGATACCAGGGAGGGAAGTTGGAACCTTCTGCTCTTCCCAGAGCGTCTCCATCCCCTGAGGGGAAGATCTTGCAGTGCTCACACATCAAGTCTCCCATTCATATGCAACCAGGGCAGGCCCTGCTTAGCTATGGGGACAAGTCATGCTTGCTACCAAAGACCAGCTCTCTTCTCCATAGAAATATCATTTGTGGGAACGGGATGAGAGTAGCCACCGTGCTCGACATGGCCGCTCCTTGTCCCCGACTCGCTACCGGAAATGGCGGCAGGCCATAGGGAAGCCATTTAACCTGGCTGTGATCACCCAGCCCCAGACCATCGCTGGTGGAGGTTAAGTGAACCATAGGTTCACTTAACCTTGGCTAAACGGGTTTAAAACTTGGGCTGGGCACAGGGGCAGTGCTGGGATCAGGCTTGATCCCGGCACTTCACACATGCAGCCTAACCCAGGCTAGGTTGGGTATGTGAACAGCCTCTCTGTGTGATTACAGACAATTATTTACCGAGTGGCAACTTTGGTGTATCAGTCAACAGTTTGATAAGCGAGTCACTGGTTGGTTGATTTATTTATTTATTTATTTATTTATTAGCCCACCTTTCTTTCAGCACAAAATTGAAGGTGGCATAGATGGAGTTCTCAGGCAGTCACACATCCAGGTAGCCAGACCTGATGAGCTTCAGGAAGGTGGTTGCATCCTGTGCCCTCAGACCATGCCATGCAAATGTTCACTTTGCAGGTGGGTGGGTTATGTTGGTTAGACACATCACTAGCAGAGTCAAAGGTAGGCCAGTTTAGCCTTCATATGAGAGTAGAGTTGCCGATGTTATGTTGGCCAAATTCGGGACACAAAGGGGGGGGGAGTCGGGGGGGCACCTAGGAGTGGGACTTGGCCCCATGTAGCAACTCCATATAGAGGAGTTCTGCCACCTGCGGCCCAGCTGCAAGCGAGGCACCCTCTCTCCACCACTCACCTGCCCATGTCCCCCTTCAGGGCTCACAGGAGGGAGCTCCCAGCCTCAATCAAGTCGGGCAGCCTCCCCAGCAGCATCCTGCCCTGCAAGTGGCAAGGGTGCAGCCAGGCCCTCGTGAGTGGGGCTCAGGCCGCCAGCTGCTGGGTGCGTTTACCTGGCAAGGCTGTGGTGGTGTTAGCTGTTGCTGCTGCTGGCTCTATCCTTGCGCAAAGGCTGGCCAACGAGGCTCTTTGCCCTCTCCCTGGCTGGCACTGGCTGTCCCATCATGCTCTTGCTGTGAAGCTCTGCCTACCAGCCTGCTCGCCCCCTGCCCCCGCACCACTCTCCTCCCAGGCCCAAATCAAAATGCAGGAGAAATTGAATCCCGGACGGGATAAGCATTTCCCCTCTGGAAATAGGGACATCCCATATCATGCGGGACTGTTGGCATCCCTTTGTGTGAGGAGAGCCCAAGCTGTACCTTTGGGAAGCAGCTGTAGCTCAGTGGTGGAGCCCAGGATTTTATGCAGCAATGCAAGATCAATCCCTGACAGCTCCAAATTGGACTGGGAAAAACAGCTGTTTGAAACAGCGGAGAGAGCTACTGCTGTGAATCAGAAGCAGCCCCCCTACATGAGGCAAGTGAGGTGGAAACCTTGTGCAGCACGTTTACAAAAGGACGGCAAGGGCGGGCTCCCCACTGTGAGTGTCACCCACCTGCCTGGGGCCACCAACCCCACCTCACCTCCAAGTCTGGTGCTGCAGAGGGGAGTGAGATTGAGAGTGCAGTACTGGTACTTGTGTAACCCTCTGATTTCCCCCAGTGTCCACACAGCGGAGACCAATACGGAAATAAATTTAGAGGAAAATTTAATCATTTAAAATAATCACCTTAAACAAATTTTGCGCATGTAATACACACATGTAATTAACGCAAAAATCCCAATCCGTTGTACCGAAGAGAAGAAGCAAACAAAACAGACCCCAGGAATCTCACAGATCTTTGCAATCTACATGGGATAGATCCACAGGTTCTCAACCAGTGGCATTCCGGATGTTGCTGAATGAAAACTCCCACCATCCCCAGCTACAATTATGGTTGGGGATGATGGGGGTTGTAGTTCAGCAACGTCTTGTACCACCAGAGGTTGGGAACCCCGGGGATAGAGCTGCTTCTCAAGCTTCTTTGCGGCTCTTAGGTGTCAGTCTCCATGGCTCCTGGTGCTCGCTCTGTGGCTGAGTGAATGGTGCTAGAGAGCAGAAAGCCGTTTTTTTCTACACCTTTTCAACAGTTCAGTCTTCGCCATTCCTCTTCTTGTCCCAAACTCTTCTCCTCCTTAAATCTCACTCCTCCTCAAGATCTCCTTTTCCTTACAAATTTTCTGCCTCAGAACTCTCCCCCTCACAGACACTTCCCTACCACAACCCACCAAAGCCAAAGTTAACTCAACGCACTACCCATCTAACAGAGGGCCCCACACACTCAGAGTTACCCTAGCACAGCATCACAGCAGCAATGAGAGGCTAGCAAAGGACTGCCACCACTGCTGGAGATGCACGCTCCAGACTGCCCCACCAGCATGCAAGCAGCAACAGCAGCTCCTTCTCTGGCTGGCTTCTTGTCACTGCTGCGATGCTGTGCATAGCACCAGCACTGGCCTCCCTTGGTCTCTCCTCCAGCACCAAGCCTGAGAGAGAGAGTGTGTGTGTGTAGGCATTGCAGCAGTGACGAGAAGCCAGCCAGAGAAGGAGCTGTTGCTGCCGCTAGATGCATGCTCCATGGTGCCACACCAGCATTCAAATAGCAGTGGCAAGCTCCAGAAGGCCGGCAACAAGGGGGAAGAGGGTGGCATCTGGGTGTTGGGGTGAGCTAGTGATGGGGCCATTGGGGGTGGGGTGGCATCGCTGTCTGCTCGGGCCCAGGAGTTGAAGCCAGTGAGATGGAGTAGGGCAGCTCGTTACTGTTTGCCTCAAGTGGCAAACACCAACAAGGGCACTATTAGGGATGTGCATGGAACCGGCTGGCCCAGTTCGGTTCGAGTCGGGATTTTTGTTTTTTTTTAATGGCTCGGGCCTCACAGAGGCCAAGTGCACTGCCGCCGGGTAAAGGCCGAAAACTGGCTGAAGAGCAGCCGAACCAGCTGAGGGGGGCATGAGGAAGGCTAGCAGGTGGAGGGGGAACCTCCACGGACACAGACACACACCCCGCCGCCGCCTCCAGGAACTTCCCCAAGGGGAAATAAGATTTTTTTTAAAAAAAAAAAAACTAAAATGGTCCGCAACCTCCCCCCGAACATTGGGCAAGGGGGTGTCAGTTCAACCCCGAACTGTCTAACCGAAACGGTTTGATGTCGAACCTGTTTGACGTCAAACCTGTTCGCACACCCCTAGGCACTATGGGCAGTATAGACAATACTGAACCTGAGGCACCTATGATCCGACTTAGCATAGGGCTGCTTCATATTATATGTTCACTTCCTGCCGAGTGGAGAGTCTTATTTCCCCAGATTTGTGATCAAGTGCACAAGTGACAATTCAAGGAAGTCATACGTGCAACCATGTTACCACATATCTGACCCTTATGTGAGGTAATCCTCGCCAGGATGATACAGATGACACAAGGTATCTCATGGTAGGATTGCTCACCCTGGGATTGTTTAGTTTGAGCATGATCAAACACAGGGCCAAAGTACACATTATATGGGATATCCATGGACAGATTTCCCAACTTCCCACCCCCCAAAAGCACCCAGAGATGTGTGGGGGTGTGAGAATGAATAAGAGTAGTGCAGCACAGCAACATTTCATCAATGGAAACCGGGATTAGTACTGCATTGACCTGAATCCAAGACTAGGTTTTTCCAAGTTATTTGATGTTAGAAACTGAGGGGTCACCTTATATTCAGAGTGCTGTTCCTTTTGGGTAAACCTCAATTTTAAGGAGTCTTCTTAAAATGCAGGGTAGTCTTCAATTCAAGTAAATATGGTATACCAAAGATCATAACCCCAAATCCTCTCCAGTATTGCACATTGGGAAGCATCCTGACTAGTAGTTCAGTCACTGGAAGATGTTCTGCTCACATAAGGGGAGAAGACTGATTCTCACCAGTCCCCTCTACTGCCCTTTGGACTCCCCAAAAATCTGCTCTTGAGGTCTCCCCACCCTTCAGGGACATAGTTTCAAGGAGAAAAGAGCTTCAGAGGAAAGGGGGAATGGGTGTGTGAGTGAATATCTTCCATTAAAGGAAGTACTAGTTAGGGTGCTGTCCATTCTTGAAGGCTCTTCACCGCCTCCTGTATGATGCATTCATAATGTAACACCGATTTTTAAAAAGGGATCCAGGGGCCATCCGGGAAATTACAGGCCAGTTAGTTTAACGTCTGTTCCAGACAAACTGATGGAAAGCATTCTCAAGGATAAAATTGTAAAGCACATAGAAGATCAGGCCCTGCTGGGGGAGAACCAGCATGGCTTCTGCAAAGGTAAATCTTGCCTCACAAACCTTTTGGAGTTCTTTGAGAGTGTCAACCAGTTTGTGGATCAAGGTGATCCAGTTGACATAGTATACCTGGACTTCCAAAAAGCTTTTGACAAAGTTCCTCATCAAAGACTCCTGAGAAAACTTAGCGGTCATGGGATAAGGGGACAAGTACATGTGTGAATTGCTAACTGGTTGCAAGACAGGAAACAGAGGGTAGGGATGAAGTGGGGGCCCCCAGGGATCTGTACAGGGACCAGTGCTTTTCAATTTATTAATAAATGATCAAGAAGTAGAGGTAAGCAGCGAGGTGGCCAGATTTGCAGATGATACCAAACTCTCTCAGGTAGTGAAATCCAAAACAGATTGTGAGGAGCTCCAAAAGGATCTCTCCAAACTGGGTGAGTGGGCGACAAAATGACAAAAGCGGTTCAATGTTGGCTAGTGTAAAGCGATGCACATTGGGACAAAAAACCCCAACTTCAGGTATACGCTGATGGGATCTGAGTAGTTAGTGACTGACCAGGAGAGGGATCTTGGGGTCGTGCTGGACAGCTAGTTCAGGGATTCTCAACGTTGGGTCCCCAGATGTTATTGGACTTCAGCTCCCATAATCCATAGCCCCAGTGGCCTTTGTTTGGGATTTCTGGGAGTTGAAGTCCAATAACATCTGGGGACCCAACGTTGAGAATCCCTGAGCTAGTTGAAAGTGTCAACTCAATGTGTGGCAGCTGTGAAAAAGGCCAATTCAATGCTAGGGATCATTAGGAATAGGATTTAAAATAAAACTGCTAATATTATAATGCCCTTATACAAAACTATGGTGCAGCCACACTTGGAGTACTGTGTACAATTCTGGTCACCACATCTAAAAAAGGACATTGTAGAACTGGAAAAGGTGCAGAAGAGGGCAACCAAGATGATCAGGGGCCTAGAACACCTTCCTTATGAGGCAAGGCTACAACACCTGGGGCTTTTTAGTTTAGAAAAAAGACGACTGTGGGGAGACATGATAGAGGTCTACAAAATCATGCATGGTGTGGAGAAAGTGGATAGAGAGAAATATTCTCCCTCTCACATAACACTAGAACCAGGGGTCATCCCATGAAATTTATTGCCAGGAAATTTAGGACCAACCAACGGAGGTACTTTTTCACACAACACATAATCAACTTGTGGAATTCTGTGCCACAAGATGTGGTGACAGCCAACAACCTGGATGGCTTTAAGAGGGGTTTGGATAACTTCATGGAAGAGGGGGTCTATCAACGGCTACTAGTCGGAGGGCTATAGGCCACCTCCAGCTTCAAAGGCAGGATGCCTCTGAGTTCCAGTTGCAGAGGAGTAACAGCAGGAGAGAGGGCATGCCCTCAACTCCTGCCTGTAGGCGTCCAGCAGCATCTGGTGAGCCACTGTGTAAAACAAGATTCTAGACTAGATGGGCTTTGGCCCTGATTCAGCAGGGCTGTTCTTATGATCTTAAAGAGACAGTAGCTAACATGATGTGCAGCATTGCAGCTCCATATCACTGTACCCTTTGGCTGCAGTGGACCTCAGAGGCAGCCCTGATGCTGTTCAGAAGCAGTAGTTGTAGAAGCCACATTTCAACAGCTTTCCCTATTTTGCAACAATGGAGAAAGCTGTTGAAACATTGGTTCTACAACCACTGCTGCTGAACAGCATTGGGGCAGCCTTTGAGGTCTGCAGCAGCCCTGGGGTGCAGCATTATGGAGCCATAACACTGTGTGTTGTGTTAGACAGTGATTTTACCAGGACCAAATACCAGAAAATAAGGACTGTCCAAAGTAAATAGGCAAGTTGGAAGATACAGTGCTGATGGAGGGAGGTGTTTAACCCTCTACCCCACCATCTTCTCAAGCAGAATTGATTAGGAAGCTTCTGTTCAACCTGCCAGAGGGGAAAGACAGGTCGAAAACAGATCTCTGTTTCCCCTGCCACAATGTGGCTAACAGAAATTTCAAAAGGCACAGGATTTAGATTTGGGGGAAGGCATTAAACAGGGCTCAAGAAATCCACTAGTCTACTAGTCCATGATAAGTAGAATATGATGCAGGACGAGTGAAAAGAAAGAAAAGACGAGTGAAAGTAATGTACCAGCATTGCTTAAGAAACCAGCTGATGAGTAAAATATGTTGTCTGTTGACCCGTGGTATTAAATATCCCTCCTCTAGTGCCACTTCCCATTTCATTTCATAGAATGAACTAAAAAATACCTTGTAAATTTATAAGTATGGGATAGACAGCCATTTCTCAATGTTTGTTTCATTTCACAACAATATTTTCCTCCAATGTCCACTGGGCTGGTTTAAAATTATACCTTTAATTAAGCATCTTCTACCTGGAAGTCAAATTCTTTTCTACATCTGGAATCTTTAAAACTTTTATTAAAACAGCAGTAGACTTCAGAAGCTTAATTATTGTCTCAAGGCCTTTTCCCAAACCAACTAGTATCATGTTATTTATTTACAAGCTTATGCAATGTACTCAGAACCAGCTGAGAAGCCTTGAATGTACATTTTCCCCATGCTTTATACAGTATTACTTTATAAAATCTCAGTAGCTGTAAGTAACAAACTGTAAATAACTCAATGTTACATACATTTTAATTTTCAGATGTCCAAAGTTTTGGTGATTCTCATATGGTAAAATAGCAAGGGGTGGAGGGGGGAAGGCCAACACTTTTTAAACTTTTGTCACATTTGTATCCCAGTATCCCAATGAGCGCAAGGCAGATATGTATATGGGATGGTCCCATTTTATCCTCACAACAACCCTGCAGTGTTGGTTGGGTTGGAGAGCCTCTGCTGGCCCAAGATCACCAATTGCAGGCTCCAGGACTTGAGGGACTCCTAGGGAAGACACTCTCTGTGCCTCTGAAAGATGATGGGTGTGCAAACCAAGAACATGTTCTGTCACTGTTCCCTGAAGCCGAGACTCTACTTATCACAGCCCCTTGTGGTGATCTGCTGCATTGCTTCCAAGCTCCATGATGGTGTCACCCTCTGAGGCCTGTTATTGGCTTCCCTGCAGACAAGGAGACTACAGTATAAGAAGCTTCTTGTCTGAAGCAGACCCAGCCTCACTTTTAAGGTCTTTTCGCTATTGGCGTTTTCTTTGTTCTTGCTTGCTTCCTTGAGTCGTCTGCTCCGCTTAACCTCTGGTGTATTATTGACTTTCAGCTACAGTTTTGATCCCTGGATCCCAGCTCCTTGCCTGGCTCTCTTGGTCCTGGATTCTAGCCTTGTACCATCTAGTGGCTGCTGCCTTGGGCTCAGCCCTGAACCTCTCACATTCTTAGGTGTCACATGCAAAGTGAGAATGGGTGCAGCACTGTTGGGGCAGAGGGGTGTGCAAAAAACCGGTTTGCCCAGTTCGATTCGAGTCAAAACTGGACTCAACCAGAGAACCTGACATGTTCAGTTTTGTTAATCCCCTTCCTAATGATCACTAGCGTGGAATTAGCCGTTTTCACTGCTGCCACGTGCACTGAGTCAACACTTTCAGTGAGCTGTCCACCACAACCCCAAGATCTCTCTCCTGATCAGTCACCAAAAGCTCAGACCCCATCAGCGTATATGTGAAGTTGGGTTTTTGGCCACAATATGCATCACTTTACACTTGCTTACACTGAACCGCATTTGCCATTGCGTTGTCCACTCACTCTGTTTGGAGAAATCCTTTTTGCATTGCCTCACAATCTGTTTTAGATTTCACTACCCTAAATAGTTTAGTGTCATCTGCAAATCTGGCCACCTCACTGCTTACCCCAACTTCTAGATCATTTAAGAATAAATAAAAAAATACTGTTCCCAGTACAGATCCCTGGGAGGCCCCACTTTGTACTTCAATAAAATAGCTAATACAGGAGTTCCTTGTAATTCTGGCCTGAAACTGCAAATAATAAAAACCTTAAATCTATGCGAATGGGGGGTGGGGGCTAGGTAGGTGTGTGTGTGTGTGTGTATGAATTAATATGAAACCATGATGAATATGAAACCGTGGATAGCAAGGACTTCTGCATTATAAATACAAATCTATGGTGCAGCCACATTTGGTCACATTGTGTACAGTTCTGGGGCAGGATACCTGAATACCAGTTGCTGGTTGCCTGTTGGGCTTCCCAGAGGCATCTGGTGGGCCACTGTTGGAAACAGAAAATGTATTTTGTAAGTAGATTAACAGCCATAAGACTTTTGATGTTGTAGCTGTTGATGGGCTTTTGATGTCCAGCTTTTCCACAGGCTTTTGATGTCCGACTGTTGTGTTCAAAAGAAATTCTCAACAAATGACCAATAGCCAGTGTTCAAGTATTCTTGTTTAAATATTAGTTGTGAGTTAAGAGCTATGCTATAACTTCTTGTGAATGCCCAGAAAGGGCTGGAAGGGTCACTACTTGCCTGAGGACCTTTGCGGCCTCAGAACACATCTCCACCCAAGATCCTTGGAGATCTGGTTCACACATAATGAAATGACCCATACCTACAAATACAAAACCTTGCATGCCGTCAGCATGCACATGGCATCCACACCTACACAGATGACATGTAGGTGCTGAATGGTGCATGGGGATCTTTGGGGCACGTGCTGCCCCATCAGGAAGCTAGAAGGGGCGGCGGAGTCCGGGTTAGCACCAGCTCTCCTTTTTCTTAAAGTCCCCTTTCTAATTCCTTAAAAGTCCTCAAACCACGCTTCGAGCCACAGTTCGTGCACATCCCTACTTTCGTCATCTGTTAGAAAGCTCTCAATTGACCTCAACATTAGCAAACAGAAATTGATGTTTGGAGCCTTCGGGACTTCCCAGAGACTCCCTAAAAAAGACACCTAACATCAACTGTAGCATCATACCCTCCAACATTTTGTGGATAAAAGTAGGGATACCCTTGTAACAACCAAGTCTAATACCAAGGATTACTACCCACACCCCCTTCCCACACTCTGACACATTGCTATAGACTAGATCCCACCAGCTATATGCTGTGTACTGCATAAGGCCTTAGTGTTGTATCCCTGCTGACATCCAGGTGCTTGACATGGTGCATCCACCCTTGATGTATCCACCCTCCCACCTGGAAATTTAATTTCTGTAGACTTTGGGGCAGGAGCTGAATCCAGAAGAATGACAACTTTAGAAATTCACATGAGAAAAATTGAACAAGAGTTATCTCAAGAAGCAAAATAGCTACAAAATAGGGACAGTGATTTACCAGTTGGAGCCTAGGCTGTCTCCCTTGAAAGTGTGCATAGATTACATACCTGCAATACCTACCCCAAGGTCATTAACTTTAGATATTTAGAGCCATGGGGTCAGCAAAAACAAAACAAAACCAAAACTTTCCAGGATGTTGCAACCCTTTGAAAAAGAATCACAACGGTCATCAGCAATGGCTAATGGATTTGCACTCCATTGCTATATATGAATGAATCATGCTATGGAGAGATCATAAAGGAGAAATCTTAATCATAAGCTTCTTAGGTGGAGGAGGATTTGCTGCTCATTCTGGTACAGTCATAAAAGTCACTGAGTAGGACTCCTTGCTCCCCACCTGTAAGTCCCCTTGTGTCCCACTAACCCTTCCATCTTGTTTTGTATTGTTTTATTCTGTCTTAAGAAACCCCAAAATGCACTCTTTTAAAAAAATGTCCAGAAAGGGCCTTCTGCATGTTCTGCCTCATTCAATTGTTAATGCTGATATATGAAATACCCTTCTCCATAGGGTTCCTCTAGGATATGGAGCTCCCTGCCACAAGATATTTACCTAGGTCCAAGTCTGCCTCACTTTCAGATGCAACTTCTCAGCAAACCATGCTGAAGGTGTAATCTCCAGGAGGAGCCCCCATGCTTTAAATTGAAGGTGATCTCCAGCTGTTACTGGACTAAACTCCTTCCATTCCCAATCTCAGATTGCAACTGAGAATGCTGGGAATTGTAGTCCAACAATAGCTGGGGAGCTTCTGGTTGTCACCCCTGCTTTAAAGGATACTAGCCAATACCTAAGCCACCTAATGGTGCAGCGAGGAAATGCCTTGATCAGCAAGCCAGAGGTTGCCGGTTCAAATCCCGGCTGGTATGTTTTCCAGACTATGGGAAACACCTATATCGGACAGCAGCAATATAGGAAGATGCTGAAAGGTAGCATCTCATACTGCACGGGAGATGGCAATGGTGAAACCTCTCCTGTACTCTACCAAAGACAACTACAGGGCTCTGTGGGCGCTAGGAGTCAACATTGACTCGACGGCACACTTTACTTTTTACTTTACACAATACCTATGGACAGAACTCAGGAAATCCACTAGTCTACTTGAGTGAGTAAAATTTTTGTCTGACTGGTGAACAGAGCCAACATTTCTTGTCCCCTGCCTATGGAACCTCAAAACCTCTGAGATGGATTTGGGATATAACCTTTGGGGTTCCAAGCATCCAGCAAACTCCATGATGCTACCAAAGGGTTTGGATACCTTTCTTAGCTCCCGAACCCCAGGATCTTGGAGAATACAAGTCTTTGCACTGAAGCAATTGTTTGTGTTCTAGGGATGCGCCTGAATCATTTCAGCGCCTCTTTGGAGATTCGGCTCCCAGCAGCTGAAACGTTTTGGCGCGGGGTGCAGGGTTCCATTAAGAGGAGGCAGGCAGGTCCAAATGGCATGCAATGCCATTTGCATGCTGACGCTGCACAAGGGATGCTGGGAACAGCATCCTGTTGACATGGTGGTCGCCTTAAAGGAGACAGCAGCATGGGTTGCTGCTTTCATGGTGGACCTTTATGGAGTACAGCACCATGATGGGGCAGTGAAGGCTTTCAGGAGGGGCAGGTAGGACCCACCTGCCTCCTCTTAAGGGAACCCCTCCCTGCCCCCTGGTATGTGCCTGAAAAATTCCGTGCACATCCCTATTGTGTTCATGCAGCTGACATGGTCCATGACAAAGATGTAGATCGCTGGACCAGAAACAGCATCCAGGCAGTTAGCAGTAACCACAGGGGTGCTGCAGGGTCTAAATAACAGCAGAGATGGAGTCCCCTAAGGCCAAATGAGCCCAAGTCTCTCCCCCCCTCCCCCGCAATGTTTTTAGCTACCAGGATCACCAGTGCAAGCACAACTGTAGAGCGATGACATGTTATTAAAATCAACGATACATTCAGCAACCTGTACAAAAAGTTCAGTACCAGCACATTACCTTTATGTCTCTGTGCAGGTGAGCACACACAGTGCTTAAATAGCTGATGACAGAGCCATCTGCAAAAGGCTAACGGGATGCTTATTATCAGCCACAAGCAGCTATCTAATCAGGCATGTTCGCAATGAATAATTCAGTGATGATCGGCATATCTTTAATACATATTAAGACAAGCAAAACCACACATCTGGCACAACAAAGAGAAGTGCGGAGGGGGGGGAGGGTTAGGGCGTTTTAAACTCTTTTAAAGAAGATGAGCTAGATTGGACCAGGCATTCATTGCACATGCACTCAAAACCGACAGTGTTTTGAGTCACATGGTTGAAGGCCCAACAATTGAACATAGGAAGCTGTAAGCAGTTTTATTTTCAGTCCCCTGCCTAATGATCCCTAGCATGGAATTGGCCTTTTTCGCAGCTGCCACACATTTGAAGTGGCAGCCCAGTTAAAAAAAAAAAAAAGACTCTGCTGGACTGACCCCTCAAATGGCCGCCACGCATGTGTGCACTAGCCAGCTGAGCAGCGGAAGCAGGCCACACGCCAGGACGAACTCCAGGCAGGGCTGGGCTGTGACATGGGGAGGTAATAGTGGGGTATCTTACACAATTTTAAAGGCATAATCTGCTTCTTTCCCCAGCCCAGCCACCAAGTGTGACTTTGGTGCCCACCCTCCACATTCAGCTAAAATTGTATTCTGTATAGTACAGAATATAATGTTAACAGAATCTGGGGAAGGAGCCAAAGCCATACTTTGCTTAGGCTGCCAAAAACCCTAGGGCTGGCTATGGGGGCCCACCACCTCCACTTTTTGCCTCAGGGCCCAATCTCATCTTGCTACACCCCTGTTTGCTTGGATACTTTCCCCAGAACAAATTACTGGAGGGACCAGCCCTAAGAGATAAGAAGATGCTGTATGAGACAAAACTACTTAGGAAGCTGCCCTTTACCGAGTTAGATCATGGGTTCATTTACCTCAGAACAGACAACTCTGACTGGCAGCGGTTCTCCAGGGAGTCGGAGAGGAGCCTTTTCCCAGTCTTATCTGGGGATACCAGTGATTGAGTCTGAGACCTTCTAAATGCAAAGCAGATACTCTTCCGCTGAGCTACAGTCCTTCTCAACCAAGGTTAGTTTAGCCCAGCATCCTATTTCATGCAGTGATCAATCAGATTGCTAATTAGAAAAATGATCAAGTTGTTCTAGTAAGAACTAATCAGCCTACTTTACTTTCACTGTCTCTACAACTGAACTAAGTTTGCTTCAAATTGAGGTCCACAAGTTAGATCTCTTGTGCCTCAAATGTTCATGTGTCCACCATCTTGGATCGGGTTGGATGACTTCATTGCAAACTACACCATTGAGGTGCCCTTGTGTGTCATTCACTATAACTGTTCCAAATTTGATTAAAATCAGTTAGACAGTCCTCAAGTTAGCGCATTTCTGCCTCAAACATTCACACATCCACCATCTCGGATTGGGGTGGGTGACATCATCACAAACTACACCATTGAGGCATCCCTGTGTGTCCATACAGCTGTAGCAAATTTGGTTCAAATCGGGTAGACGGTCCACAAGTTAATGCACTTGCGCCTCAAAGGTTTATGCGTCTGCCATCTTGAATTGGTGTAGATGACATCATCACAAACTATGTCATTAACGTGTCCCTGTGTGTCACTCACTGCAACTGTACCCAATTTGGTTCAAATGGGCTAGGCAGTCCTCAAATTAGCCAGCTTGCGCCTCAGACCAGACGTTCATGCGACCACCATCTTGGATGGGGTGGATGACATCATCACAAACTATGCCATTGAGGTGTCCCTATGTGTCCCTACAGCTACAGCAATTTTGGTTCAAATGGGTTAAGCAGTCCACAAATTAGCCCGCTTGCACCTCAGATGTTCACGTGGCTGCCATTTTGAATTGGAGTGGATGACATCATCACACACCACACCATTAGGGCATCCATTTGTGTCCCTACAGCTGTAGCAGATTTGGTTCATATTGGTCCAGGCATTGTGAAGTTGTTGGGGGGTGGGGGGGAGACAGAAAGCCATGTGATCTCATAAGCCTACTGGAAAGTAGGCTAAAAACTGGAGAAGGCCCATATACTCCGGTTTGCACACCGCTTCCTTCTTTTTAGCTCTTCAAATCCCCCTCCTGGCAATAAAATATTATCATGTGGTGATTTTCTACCATTAATTTCCCAATGATTTCTTTTACATTAGCCCCCATGAGGTGAATCAATATACAACCCCAGCCCATGCCCTTTGGGAACTCCTGAATTGACTGTGGGTAAGCACATCCAGAATTTATCTCCAGACTCCTAAAACAGCCGGTAGCATGTAAATATCAGACAATTCCATTAATATCCTCTAAGGGTGCGAGTGCAAGAAAGGATAAGTTTAGCTATAGCTTAGGGGTTCTTTATATGTGTGTAGAATAGCACCACCTAGGAGCCAGAGAATTAATTGCACATAGACTTTAGGGCATAACAGGAAACCATGCTTTTGTTTGAAAGTCAGGGATGATCTTAATGTGCAGCCAGTTAGTCGTCACTGTAGTTGCACAGGGTGCTATGCTTGGGGTGGGAGAGGTGTGTGTGTCGGGGGGGGGGTCACAGCTGCACTCCCCTGAAATGAAATATACAATTATTGTAGGTTCTGTGGTCTGGAAAAGTTGGGGGGGGGCATCCAACAGACAACTAAGGAGTAACAAGTCCTACTTGTGAGAAAATTTTCATGGTTCAAGATCTGTAGTGTGGGCAAGCTCAGAATTTTTATTCTAATATATCAGTGAAAAAAGCAAAGGAGACAAAAAGAAGTTCAAATCAATGGATTTGTTTTAATGATTTAAAATAATAATAATAATAATAATAATAATAATAATAATAATAATAAAAATAAATAAAATATCCTTTTATAGCAAAAGGCTCAAAGCTGTGTCTCTAGAGGTTGTTGGGCTGCAACTTCCATCACCCCTCTCAACTACAATGCCCTTTGGCCATTATGGATCGAGATGGTGGGTTATAATCCAACAACATTCTGGAACTGAATTGAGAAGCCCTGTTTTAAAGATAATTTTATGGCATGTCAAATAACCTAACAAGTGACCTCTGCTGGATGCCCAGAGGAAGGCAAAAACCCTCCAGGATCTTGGCCAATCTACCCTGAAGGAAAATTTCTTCCCAACCCCAAAAGTTGCTGTCGATGCTATCCTGAGCATTTGAGGAAGGATCATAAGCAAGCACTCCCTCCACCTGTCTTCCCACTGCAATAGTCGACTGGTGTCCGCAGGCTGTATTACAATCCTCCATGGAAACTCACCATGCAGAGAGGGTAGGGGTGTGCATTTATTTTTTGAATGAGAAAAGGAATGCAATTCCTTTCTGTGTATGTTGTTAATGATGCTTAAATTCATTCTCTTGCCATAGATTTCCTCTATTAGCTGCTCATCTGGTTGGCTCTGGATTTGGAGATATATCCAAATCTACATGTTTTCTTTCACTCCATTTGAAAGAATAACTAAAGAGAAGTTTAGCATTGATCAAACATCATGAGAAGGAATGATCCCTTATGAATGACAAAAACAATTTGTTGCATACAATACCACTGCATAGGGCTTCCTCCCTTCTCAAATGCCTTGTGCTGTTACTTCTGGATTAGAGAAAACAACAAGAGAATTATGTGCTGCCAATATTCCAGATGGTAGCTGGCCTTGTGGTAGCAAGCATGACTTGTCCCCTTAGCTAAGCAGGGTCCACCCTGGGTCCACCCTGGGGATTTGGACTGAGTTGTCAGCAATATGCGGATGACACTCAGCTCTATCTCTCCTTGTCATCTGATCCTAGGGAGGCGGTGGATGTCCTGAATCGGGGGCTGGAGGCCGTGATGGGTTGGATGTGGGCTAACAAACTGAAATTGAATCTGGATAAGACGGAGGTACTGTTGGTCAGTAGGAGAGCCAATCGGGATGAGGAGATTTTACCAGTTCTGGATGGGGTTGCACTCCCCTTGAAGGAGCAAGTACGCAGCTTGGGGGTACTACTGGACCCGGCTCTGCTTTTGGAAGCTCAGGTGGAGGCGGTGGCCAGGGGTGCCTTTGCACGGCTTCGGCTGGTGCGCCAGCTGCGTCCCTTTCTCGAGAAGGCAGATCTGGCCACGGTTACCCACGCCTTAGTCACGTCACGGCTGGATTACTGTAACGCGCTCTACGTGGGGCTGCCCTTGAAGAATATCCGGAAACTGCAGCTAGTGCAAAACGCGGCAGCGAGGGTTTTATCCAGAGCTGCCCGTTGGGAACATATCACCCCCATTTTGAAAGAGCTGCACTGGCTACCGGTTCGTTTCCGGGTCCAATTCAAGGTGCTGGTTTTGACCTTTAAAGCCCTAAACGGTTTGGGCCCGGGGTATTTGAGGGACCGCCTGCTCCCAAGGGTTGCTGCCCGCTTGATGAGGACATCTGAGGGGGCCCTGCTCCGGGTGCCGACAATGAGAGAGGCCCGGCTGTCGTGCACTTGTGACAGGGCCTTCTCTGTTGCTGCCCCCAGACTCTGGAATGCTCTCCCAGTGGCCATTCGTTCCTCGGACTCCATCATGGCTTTTAGAAAGCTTGTAAAGACTTGGCTTTTTACCCAGGCTTTTACATAATCGTTTTTACTGCTGCTTCTGGGTGTTTTTATTTGTTGTATTGTTTTATGCCTGTTTTTATATGTTTTTATACTCTAAGCATGTTGTTTTTATTGTGTTTTTATTGTATGTTTTTAACTTTTGTAAACCGCCTTGGGGCTATATTTTAACGAAAGGCGGTATAAAAATGCAAAAATAAATAAAAAAATAAATATAAATATAAATGGGAGACTAGATGTGTGAGCACTGGAAGAGATTCCCCTCAGGTGATGGACCTGCTCTGGGAAGAGCATCTAGGTTCCAAGTCTCCTCCCTGACATCTCCAAGATAGGGCTGAGAGAGATTCCTGCCTGCAACCTTGGAGAAGCCGCTGCCAGTCTATGTAGACAATACAGAGCTAGATGGACCTATGGTCTGACTCAGTATATGGCAGCTTCCTATGTTCCTACTGCTTGGCTTCATAAGAAAGATGGATTGGGTATATAAATTGTACATGGTTTTGAAATATGATATTTTCCTTTCAGCTTCTCACCAGTTGAAGAGTAAGTAATCACTTATAGCAAGAACATCTCTAGAGAATGGACAGACATCTTATTTTAACTTTAAAAAGTTCCTTTGAGTTTGCAAAAACAAAACCACAATGATCAAATAAATGTTTAACTACCATAGGTGTTTCAGTGATAGATGTAATAATGGAAAGAGACCCGGTAGCCATTTTAATTGGCAGTAAAGCAAAGGAGGATCTAATTTGCAGTCCAAGCTTGCACAGACAGAGCCGAGCACCTGGAGCCCCCGACTCCTGAGGAATTCCCCCAATGCACTGTGCTCATTGAGCAATGCACTGTGGGATATCCAGAGGCCGGGAAAACGAGAGGACTTTACGCTGTCTCTTGTCTCAGACAGTGGAGGACAGACTAGTAAGTCAGAGGGCTAGAGGGTCAAGACATTGGTCATCCCTTCTCCACTGCTCTGATACTATCCCTTTGAAATGTAGATTGCTAATCTCAGGGACTAACTTCCTTCCTCTCTCTCTTCCCTACCTGTCCTTCTACTTTGCAACATGGCAAGCTCCTCTCCCTGCACCATGTGTGCAGAGAAGATGCAGAATCCATCTGCATCCAGCTAGATAGATAGATTAGAGATCCTCACTTTCCTATCTAGAATTGAGTTCCTCAATAAATGCCTTATATATTGATTTGAAACTATGAATTGGCTCCAAGTTACTTTACTCTCAGCACACACGCATGCCTAACTAAATCCGCTGTGTTGTGCCTCTGTGCACTCTGCTATAATGAGAAAGGGATTCTCTCACCACAGAGAATTTCCAACAGGCTCCACTGATCTGCGCTGCACGGAGCAGCGCAGATTGTTTGGGCACATGGCAGAAGATTGTTTGGAGGGGAAGTAGGTGAATGCCTCCCCACCCCACCCACCCTCTTTGCTCTGGCACGGCAGGGACTGTGAGAATAGGTTTACTCCGTTACCTTGTGGGATGAAGAAGTATCTTCATCCCACAAATAGATCCGCTTGAAAAGGCAACTACAGACATATGGACAACAAGAAGACAATCTTCATTGTGGGCATCATATGGAAAAGTTAAAAAAAACCCAAAACATTCTGTCAAGTTTTTAAAAAACAAGTTAAAAATTGTAACACAAGGTAAGGAATGATGCAATGTAAAGGGAAAAAGGGAAGTGAAAAACTTTAGAGATTAACATACAAGCACCAAGGTAATTGCTTAGTCGCTAAAGAAAACAGCCATTTGGTTTCTTTTCTAAAGAATGAGAGGGAACATCTCATGTGCTTTATTATAAGGAAATGGCTTGGACATGTATGGTTTTTATTCAGCTTAAGAAAGCAACAAATTCATTCCCAAAAGTCTGATGATACACATAGTTGCACTGTTTCAGGAAGGAGAAAGTATAAAAGATCACAGATGGTCACCACGCACCAATGTAGAAGTCTTTAAAGAGGTTCTACTAAGACTTCTACTAAGTCTTAGTAGAAATGACTACTCTTTCAAGTAGACAAATGGCAACTTGGTTTCTTTTCTGGACCACTGGCCTTTTCAAACCAATCACAGAAGAAATCTATCATGGCTAAGCGTTGCTCTAACCATTTTGATTACTGTTTTGCAGACTGAAAGGTAATTTTCTTGTTTACAAGAACTGCAACCTGTTCTCTCAAGAGAAAAAAATGGTATTTCTCCAAGGTAAGTAAAAGCACACCTTTGTCTTGCGTGGGAACAGACTTGTTCAGAGAACTGGATGTGGGTGGGTGGGGGGCAATATTTATTTACAGGAAATGGCTCGGATTAAAAAGCATAAAACAATTCCCATGAGCTCAAGAAAGGAATATCAGCATTGTTGCTTTGTTTCAGGACGTGTGAAACACCACCAATGTGGAAATCCTTATTTGAGCTCTGCTTCAGCAGCGGCTGCCTTGTAAAGACCTTTTTGTTCACTCAGGCCTCTTACATTTGGGTCTGATTTTAACCGGGATTTTTTAAAAAAATGTCTTTTAAATATTGTTTTGTATTGTGTTTTGTATTTTCTCTTCCCCCTCCCCCTTTTGGTCTGTTATGTTTTAATGTTGTGTGTTTAATGTGTGTTTTTATCTCATGTGTTGTAAGCCACCCAGAGCACAATTTGTTATGGAGTTACCAACAAACAAAGTTTATTATTTATTATTTATTTATTTATTTATTTATATTTTTATTACATTTATATCCTGCTCTTTCTCCAAGGAGCCCAGAGTGGTATACATGGTTATGTTTATCCTCACAACAGCCCTGTGAGGTAGGCTGGACTGAGAGATAAATGACTGGCCCAGTCATCCAGTGAGTTTCTCGGCTGAATGGGGATTTGAACTCAGGTCTCCCTGGTCCTAGTCCATCATTCTAACCAGTATATCACACTGGCTCTCATTATTATTATTATTATTACTATTACTATTATTATTATTATTGCTGGACCCAATATGGGCAACCCTGAACACAGGAAGCTGCCTTATACTGAGTCAGACCATTGGTCCATCTAGCTTGCATCTGAATGGGAGACTACATGTCAGCACTTAGGGGATGGGGCCGCTGTGGGAAGAGCATCGGCCTGCTCGCATGCAGAAGCTCCCAAGGTCCCTCCCTGGAATCTCCAAGATAAGGCTGGGAGACGCCTTCCTGCAATCTTGGAGAGGCTGCTGCCAGTCTGTGCAAACAATATTGAGCTAGATGGACCAATGGTCTGATTCGTGTTCACTGAATTCATGTTCATAGGCAGCTTCCTATGTTCCTATAATGAGGCATTTTGCATTAGCACTCCTATCCTAAGCATATTTTTCTCTGAAGGAAGTCTATTGATATTTATGGAATGAACTTTCAAGGAAGCATACTTAAGACTGCAGCCTTATTTTAATTCCCAGTTTATGAGTCAGCAAAGAGTCCAGCAGCAAGGGGTAATAAGCAGGGGCAAGCTATTTCTCTGGCAAGATACTTTTACATACTCTCTCTCTCTAATCCCACACTCTTTCTGACACACACTACATATGAACATAGGAAGCTGCCATCTACTGAGTCAGACCATTGGTCTATCTAGCTCAGTATAGTCTTCACAGACTGGCAACGGCTTCTCCAAGGTTGCAGGCAGGAGTCTCTCTCAGTCCTATCTTGGAGTTGCCAAGGAGGGAACTTAGAACCTTCTGCTCTTCCCATAGTGGCTCCATCCCCTAAAGGGAATCTTTTACAGTGCTCACACATCTAGTCTCCCATTCATATGCAACCAGGATGGACCCTGCTTAGCTATGGGGACAAGTCATGTTTGCTACCACAAGACCAGCTCTCCTCTTTACCTAAGTCTGTTGCATGTAACGATGCCAATCTTCCAGCCTGAAGGCTCCAGGAATCAACATTCTTCAGGAGTTTTGGAAAAGCAATTTTGGAAATTTTAATGGTTTGCTAGGAAAAACATGGCGCGGGGGGGGGGATCTCCCAGGAATAGCTTCATTGGAGTTGGCAACCCTAATTCTGAGTGTAGCAGCAGCCTGTGATCTATGCTATATAAATTGTTGAGGCCTGTGCATATGAGATGAACATGGTGGCATGGAATCCTAAAACGAAGTGGGGAAAACCCACTAGTATGATCCTAGCCTGACATACAAACCTTGGCAGGCATCCCATAGATTAGGTAGTGCTGAACACTTGCTTTCTGCTGGGCCTTGGGCCTGATCCAGCAGGGCTGTTCTTATGTTCTGTAACTAATGTGTGATGACTGCCCTCCAGTGAAACACTCTGGAAATGCACCTGTTAACAACCACTTCGGTAATTTGTTTTTGAAAACAGAGTTCATTTCTTTTGCCAACTCACATATACAGGTATAGAAGGAAAAACAATAGACGCGCAAGTGCTAAATTAATCCAGATAGAGACCAACCCCCACCCCCAAGCAATATGATAAAGAAACAAGGAACCCCCAAATGGGACAATTTATTCCATTTACATAGAAACATGGACCCCAAACCTCCACATTTAAGTCCCATTAGTTGCAATAGGAGACTAATGAGAGATATACTGCTTAGTGTTGACTAGTGTTTTTTGATTGCCGGTCCACAGACCGGTACCAGTCTGTGAGCGCAGTCCATGAGGGTACCGGACCTTCACACGTAGAGGGGCAGGGCCTGGGATCCATGTAGCCTGGGCGAACTCTCTGGAGCTCATTTCTAGGCAGGCAGCCCTCACCTCTGGATAACGTTCATTTAATTTCCTCAAATTAGCATTATCCAGCAACGAGGGCTGCCTGGAAATGAGCTCCAGAGAGCTCCCGGCAGTGGCCCCTACTGGCTATATCATCTCTTACATGTTTTCTGAAATGTGCAAGTAGAAAAGTATACAGGAAGACACCTTGTGCAAGGAAAAATAGGATGATGTGGGTGGGTTTAGCTTACATAATAGAATATTAAGGTTTCTCAAATGTTTAATTGTGTGCTAGAGGGGAAAAAAGGTGTTCTTCCTATCCCCTAAACCAAAGTCAAGCAGTCATGGTTTTGAACTACCAGGTGGTTCATGTTTTTGGTAGATTCAGGTTAAACCATACAGCTAAGAGTGGCACAGAGCCTTTTGTGTTTCAGTGTCAGAAGCATGGTGCAGAAAAGATGCCATTTAAAGAGGTCAAGGAAGACAGCCACCATTTCCTGTGTTTCAGATCACATGAGATTATTCCTCAGGATTATGCAGCCTCTGGCCTGCTCCCTCTTATTACACATTTAGCATTTGCAGACAACAATTCTAACATGAAAACAAATTGCAATGAGAGATTTTCTGGGAGAGCTAGATGACATCAAAGGATGTTGCGCTATTTCTTAGCACCATCTGCTAACAATCCATGAAAAAACAATTGAAAACCCATCCCTTTTAATTATTTCTTTAAAGTACTATTTAAAAGGGATACACTTTTAATGGATTTTTCAAGGATTGTGAGCAGATGGCCAGCAGATGGCATCAAGAAATAACACAATGTACTTTGATGTCAACTGGACACCGCCCGCCCCCGCCGGCCAAAAAAAAATCTCATTGCAATTTGTGTTCATGTTAGAATAAATTGCTGTCTGGAAATGCCTATTGACTGACTATTGTTATAAAACATTAAATGGGCCTATATTTATCTTGTACACACACACACCTGGAGTTTTACACTAACCTTTCTGGAATTGGCCTCCTTCGTTCACTCACCTTTTACAGAGCATCTAGATTATTTCCAAATAGTTGACCTCCAGTGTTTTCTGCATTTTGCTCTCATGTTTATTCAGATCTAATTTGTGGATATAGGTATAATCTATATTTAAACTGTAATTTTTAAGGAGCTAATCATGAATTCAGAGTAGTCTTCTATTTTGGTAATATGGTATGTTAAAGCCACTTGGCAGCATGGAATGACAGAGAACATTCTGCCCATCTGATCTCCAGCTTTGACATTTAATGCCAAGACTAGTCTGATTGGTATGCTTACTATTTTTAATGAAGATTTAACATCTACTTGAAGTTCTCTAATTTCATTAAGGAGCTTCCAGTGTTGCTGGAAGATTTATGATGTAGTTTTTAAACATTTGAAAAAATTAATGAAAATGGAAGGCAATGTTGTGTCAAAAATCACGTGCATGGCACTTGACTTTTCCACTCCAGTGTATTACAAACTCTAAAGTTAATATGGATATTAATTTTCAGGGTATAGAATCTAAATTATTTGTTACAGATTTGCTTTCAGATTGCATAGACACATGCAAATAATACATACAGACTCCTTGAAAGCAGTTTCCATCCCAGATAGTAAATAAAAGAGATAGGCTGTCCGACTTCGGTTACACACTGAAAGAGGAAATGAAATATTTAAGACTAATAGGTGAGGTCCTTCATTGACTGGCCAATCATTTTGTGTAGATTACACTTATAGGCAAGTTCAAGAAATATATATGTTATAGAATGTTTTATTAATGTGTTGGGGAAAGAGAAGTAAATGAGTAGTTTGAAGTGTAGGATTTCAACTTCAAACATTCATTTTATTGACTAATTACCATATATGAGGAATTTGAATCATAGTAAATTTGAATCTTCTGCTTCTCTTTGGCACCATGTTGTTTATGAATTATTTATCTGATTATTGAGTGTGAGAAAACTGTTCAGAACAGTAACTGTTAAAATCTGATTAATTATTAAAAATACTATACCCCAGCATATTCCAAAGTAAAATGTTGTGCATTCAGCTAATTTAAGTGGCAGGGTTGTGTGTGCAAAATTTGGTATCTGTAAGTAATCAAGAAGTATGACTTTCTTTTGCACAGACACACCCACAAAGAAATTCTTCAAAATATAAGATTAAGCACAGTAAACAGGCAGAATGGAGAATAGAAAACATTGGGTAGAATCTTATTGCAGGATGTCCCTAGATCCCCTCCTCTGATTCCATGCCAAAGCTTATGAACTTTAGCCTGGATGGGCAAGTGCCCCATTTCCATCTAAGAAGCTGAAAGGTTCAGAGGATTCCAGAACACTTCTTGTATTTATTTACACTCTGCTTTTTTAGCCAAGGTCCTACAACTTTAACAAGTTGCTCTAGTAAGAACTAATCAGCCTACTTTCTTTTCACTACCTCTACAACTGGACTAAATGTGGTTCAAATCCAGGTCCACAAGTTAGATCTCTTGCACCTCAAAAGTTAATGCGTCCACCATTTTGGATTGGGGTGGATGACATCATCACAAACTACACCATTGGGGCATTCCCATGTGTCCATACAGCTATAGCAAATTTGGATCAAATCAGTACTGTCCACAAAGTAGTGCACTTGCGCCTTAAAATGTTTACGTGTCCACCATCTTGAATTGGGTTGGATGACTTTGTCACAATCTGTGCCATTGAGATGTCCCTATAGCTGTAGCAAATTTGGTTCAAATCGGTTAAGTGATTCACAAGTTAGCCCACTTGTGCCTCCGAAGTTTACGTGTGCGCCATCTTGATTTGGTATGGATGACATCATCACAAACTATGCCGTTAAGGTGTCCCTGTGTGTCACTCACTGCAACTGTACCTAGTTTGGTTTAAATTGGTTAGACAGTCTTCAAATTAGCCCGCCTGCACCCCAGATGTTCACATGGCCACCATCTTGAATTGGAGTGGATGACATCATCACACACCACACCATTTGGGCATCCCTATGTGTCCCCACAGCTGTAACAAATTTGGTTCAAATCAGTTAAGCGGTTCACAAGTTAGCCCACTTGCACCTTGCATGACATCACCACAAACTATGCCGTTGAGGTTTCCCTATGTGTCCCTGTAACTGTACCCGATTTCGTTCACACTGGTCTAGGCATTGCGAAGTTGATAGAGGGGGACACACACAGAATGCTGAGTGATCTCATAAGCCTACTGGAAAGTAGGCTAAAAAGTACAGTTTGTTAGGGATCCAGCCAGGAAGGTGTATGGGGCAGTCTCTTCTGGCCCCTGGAAAGTGATGATCTTGATACAGTCAGTTTCAGACTCATCCCTCCAGGAAGAGGAAGCAGAAGGAGCTACAGATGAATGTAGACAGAATTTCCCAACCAGTGTGTCACTCTGGCAGGGGCCAGCATGCCAGCCGCTCTGACTCAGCTCCAAAAGCAGGGAACTACCTAGCTCCCTTATGCCCCAGGACGGAGTAAAACGTGCCAATTCCAATGCATCATGGGATGAGGCCGCTTCCAGAGCAGCAAGCTTAAACACCCTAGCTTTGGAGCTGGCTCACTCCCCTGTGCACCAGGAGGGTCGTGCCCTTCCCAGTGGGTTCTGGGGAGGGACGTACCCTTCCTGCTGCCTCAGAGAGTGAACCAGCTCCCAGTCTGGAATGCTCAACCTTGCTGCTTTTGGAGTTATCTCACCCCATCTCTTTCCAGGGTCCGGTTAAGTAAAAAGACAAGGAACAGTCATCTAAATAAAAGTAACAATTGACTAATAAAAAAGAGCACAGGGCAAGGAGAGGCAGGGATTCCAGAGCAGGCCAAAGTAGGTAGGTAGTGCAACTTGGAAGCACAAAAAGGACAGCATCAGGTGTCCTTCAACACAAGGCACATGGCATGCCCAATAAGCTGCTTGTGATGTTTTTGGTTAATCCATTCCTTGATCCAGGCCAGCTTTTGAATGGTGCTTTTGTTACTTTTATTTCAGTCCTGGTGTTGAGGTGGGGCTAACAAACAGCCAGAAGCAAGAGCACTGAAGGCAGGCTGCACTTGCCTCGCTAAATAATATCTATCTTATGAAACCATTAATATTCCTGATTCAAGAACACCATCTTGTCCTTGCATACCACAGCTCTCTCCTTGGATTCTACACAGGCCTGTACAAGATGCATTGTTTTTGCAGTTTGTACTCGGCCCTGTGACTCCAATGAGCCCTAAAGGGCACCTCACAGCACGTCAAAATATAAAATATAAAACATAAAACAAAGCATTCAATAGAGAAACAGCAAGTGCTTCCTTTTCGCTCTGCAACATCTGCAGCTCTGAAAGCACCCAAAGTTCTGCTGTGACCAGGCAGGCCAGGTTCCCAACTGGCAGGGCTGTCCTTAGAGAGCCCTGGTGGGGTGCGGGGCCCAGGGCAGATCAGTCAGTGCAGGGGCCCCTTCCAGTTAATTCTAATGGGGGTTAAGAGAGAGGGGCCCAGGGCAGTCGCCCTGCTTGCCATGCCCTAAGGACAGCCCTGCCACTGGTATGCTGCAAGACTCACTAGCTCCAAGTCCTTGGCAAAGGTGGGGAGTTTGCAGCTGAATCACACCTTCATACACCAGGAAGGAGGTGCCTCCTTCGTAGGCGTAAAGGAACAAGTCGGTTGCAAAGCCAGGTGTTTAAATTCCCTGCATTTGGTGCTGACTCAGTTTGAAGCCTACTCTGGAAGCAGCTTCAGGAGGTGAGCAAACTTTTCTAAATAAAACATCAAGCCTCCCCCCACCCTTCAAACTAACTGACAGGAGGAGGGGAGATTTTGAGGGGCTGGTTTCTCTTTAAGGGGTAAATCCTAGTCTGTGTGTTTGTTATTTGCCAGGGCTAGCAAACTCCTGTGGCATCCAGTTTTTGTTTCTCCTTGCCTGGAGGGGGTGGAGTCAGCTAGGGCTGCCCTTTGAGCCACATTCCTGTGTCTCAGTTTGAAGCCTCTTCTCTACATAAGAGGTGAAGGCCTCTTCCTGTGTCTCAGTTTGAAGCCTCTTCTCTACATAAGAGGTGAAGGCCTGAGAACATAGCGAACAGGGATAGCAGACAGGGCACTGGAGATTTGTGGGAGTTTAGTGGGAGGTGTACAGGGGAACTTGGAACAAGTCACAAGGAGTACAAATCCCTCCCTCATAGAAGAACTAATCCTTCCCTCATATTCTTGAGAAAGGAAGTTTGGACAGTTAAATAGCTGACCATTAGGGCTGAGACCTATTCTTCTAATAAACTATCTCTAAATACTGTAAACTGCCAACAAAACCAGTTATGAAGATAGAAAGCCAGTAGAGGAGGGGGCACTTCCCAGCGTATTGCACAGACTGCCATATGTATCACTACTCGCCCCATGGCCAGAAGTCATGGGTATGCTTGGTGCAAGGAGCTCCTGGCTCTCAGGGAAGAAGTACGTTCCCTTGAGACCAAGGTGGCGGATCTGGAGAAGCTCAGAAAGACAGAGAGGCATGTGGACGAGACCTTCAGGGAAGTGATAGAGGCATCCCACTCCAAGGCTGATAGCTCCTCTGCTGTCAGGAAGAATGAAGGTCTCGGGGAAGGAGGAGACATTGGTCTGAGGAAGAGGGACATGCTCCTTTAGAAGAGACTCCTTCCATGGAAGATGAACCCATATCCTCTCGCACAGGGGATACTGCTCCGGGGGGTGGGGACCTCCTTGTAGTGAGCGATTTAGAGGTATGAAGAGGTATGAAGAGATGGGTTTGTGACCTGCGTGTTGACCGCATGGTGACTTGCCTGCCTGGTGCAAAGGTTGCGAACATCACGCAGCGTCTAGATAGGCTGGGGAGGAGACAGCTGTCGTGGTGCACGTCAGCACCAACAATGTGGGAAAATGTAGTTGGGAGGTCCTGGAAGCCACATTAGGCTGATAGGTAGCATATAGTATATAGTAGCATAGGTAGTGCTCCTTCAAACAATAACCCCTCTGGTATACAGAGAACACTTTACATCAGGTAAAGTAGGCTAGGACTACTCTCCCTGACACACTAGTTTTCTGTGTGCAGGACGTTTTTCTGCATTCAGTCTGCAGATCCTATGTGCAGTCTGGGTGGTGAAGCCAAACCCAGGCTTCACACCCAGATAGAACTAAATCTTAGATTCTGGTTGGCTTGAGAGTCCTTGGAGGGGGAGGGGGGTGTTGAAAGGCTGTAGAAGCAGCACCTCCCCACCCCATTCCAATAAACCTGGTGGGCGACTTGGGGGCAGGACCCAGGACCCACTATGGAGGGGCTGCAAATACTTTTTGTCATTGTAACTGATAACGTAAGCTCAACATACCCTGTTTTTTGCAGATCTTGCACCAGGAGGTTTTTCACACATGGCTCTATGCCTTGGGGTATCTGAAGAGTGAATCCGGTTCGCAGCAGATGTGAGGCATTTTAATTTGAGGGATTAGATGGACCATTTGCATAGCCATCAGCACCTCCTTCACATAATCAGCACCTCCACCAACACCTTTGGAGAAAGCAGAAACCCCAGAGTTCCCCCCGCCCCCCGCAAAGCTGCTGGAAATAGAGGATTTTTTTTACCCTGGACATAACTTAGGCTAAGTCAGAATTTGCAGCCTCCCTTCAGAGAAAAACAAAGCCCTGTCTGTCTTGGTCCCTGATAGCCCGCAGGGAAGTTGGGTTAAATCCAGTGAATATGTGGACTGGCACACTCCAATCAGGAGTGGATTCGGAGGGGAGGGGGAGGGAAGCCCTGTCTGTAAAACCTCCTGGAGATCTGAAGGACTGGGGCAGTTTCTTTCGAAGTACAACAAAATGCAGAGCTACCCCCAAGTTCAGTCTTGCAGAGCTGCTTGACTATTTTAAACTTTGCTCATGTAATACAGAAACATGTGCTACTGACTGGATTCCCAGGGGCAGGAAGCACATTCAGTGCAGCACAGGAGCAAGTCCCACAAAGATGAAAGCAGAGAGACGACTTTCATCACTATGGGCTTCATCTTGCAATGTGCTGAACAAGACTCCCATCTCTTAGGTTGTAGGAGGAAGCCAAGGAGGGTTTTCCCAGTGCCAAAGCTGTGAAAAGAGCTGTTACCATGGCAATGCAAGCTCCACACTAATTGGAGTCTCTTAAATTGCTTGCAAACTACATGGATGGGATCCTTTAAGGACCCGGGTCTTGCTCTTAAAGCACGTACAGTGTAGCCATCCTGCACCAAGTGATGCAATGCTGTTATGCAATAGTTTTTTGTTTTTTTAAAACCTGCTGTTTATTTAACATACTTTTATGTCGCCCAAAACCTGTGTCTATGGGTGGTGTACAATAAAAACAATAGAAATTAAACAAAAACCAAAAATGACCAAAACATTAAAAAATTCAAAACCCAACATTAAAAACTATAAATCTAATTAAAAGCCTGGATGAACAAACATGCCTTCAGTGCCTTTTTAAAAGTTGCCAGAGTTGGGGAGGCTCTTTTTTCAACAGGGGGCGCATTCCAAAGCCCAGGGACAGCAACGGAGAAGGCCCGTCCCCGAGTAGCCCCCAGACAAGGCAACTGTAAACAAACCTCTCCAGATGATCTCAACAGGCAATGGGGCTCTTGAAGCACGGCCCTTTGCAAAACATACACAGGTAACAAAGTGAAAAGGACAAAGCACATTTCAGAGTCACGTTTCCCCTTTTACTTTTTCCTTGCCAGTATGCGAGCTATAAACTTGCTCAACTGAAGACTGAGACCCTTGTAATTATGAGGCGCTGGCAACGATTTGCACTGCTCTTCCACAGCCCCGCCTCCATGCCTGGAGTGTCCTGGCCTTAAAGGGGCCATTGCCTGGAGTCTGGCACTTCCCCGCCATTCCAGCTGGTTTCCCTGTAACTGCGGACAGTGCCAGTATGCTGATGGGGGCGGGGGGAGATAAAGAGAGGCCAACTCTGCAGTGGGTTGAGATTTCCCAAGTGTGACCTCAGGGGTCTCTGACCCTAAAGGGGTTTCCTTGGTGGTTTCTGCCCCTGGAGCTTCCTCGGCTTCTAGCTCAGCAGTGTTGTCGAAGTTGGCTCTATCCCCTTCTTCTTCACTGGTAAAATCCAGGATGAGGGCCGGCACCAGTTCCTCACTCTTTGGTCTCCGATGGTGAATCGTCACTGGAGGGAGAGGGGTTGGCGACAGGCTCAGCCATGATACCATCCCCCCCTCCAGGGGGCCAGGCTTGTGCGAGTTACACTGATGGAACTGATGTACCAACACTGGAGCATGCACGTCAACAGCATCCTCCAACAAGCAATGCTCCTCGGGCCCGTATCTTTTCCAGTCTATGAGATACTTTAGGCACCTGAGAGTCTAGAATCTGAGCTACCTCAAGTTCTTCTTCACCTTCCACCAGTATCAGGGCACACATCATCTGAAAAGTCTCACTTTGTACAAGTCCTCCTTATTCACCTTTCCAGGGGGTGGGGTGGAAATATTCCTAGAAGCATGTTGCAGGTCGTGAAACTGTGAAAACTGGCGGAGCCTCTTACTGGACCAGCTTCTGCTGGGAAGGAAGATTAAAGATTTACCAGCCAACCCTGCACAGAGCATCTGTGCGCTCTTTGGGGCCAGCGGTTACCTCTCCGCCACCCCGCTATCTGCCCCAGTCTCTGCTTCCGGACCCAGCCACCTCTCCTCCCCACTGCCACTTCTCTCCCTCCGCCACTTTCTTTCCCCCTTCCTGGGCCTTGCCTCTGTGGTCGGGCCGGGCTGGCCACCCCTGGCCTCCATGGCTGGGCCGCCGCGGCAGCAACCAATCCTCCTGGGTAAGCCTCAGCCAATCAGGCGCATCCACCGCCCAGCCAATCAGCTGGGCTCTGGGACGCACATTCCAAGGCACACCCAGGTGAATATAATAGAAGTTGTATGCTATCATAGGGCCAGTGCAAAACATAGCAACTCTACTCTGCCCCCAAACTGCCTTTTATGTAAATACAATTTCACACTGGTGCCTAATAGAAATACCAAATGTGTTAATTGCATCGTATGGCCTCATTCTCTCAGCAGTTTCTTCCCCCACCATTATCCTCACTGCATCAAGTTGCATCCCTTCCTGTTCTACCCATGTTTCCAAAGTCCTCTGTACCGTAATCTGTAAGATGAACGCCTGCAGCCATAAAAGGCAAAGCAAAAGGGGATCATTTAGGGCATGGTTTCCACCCTTGGGTCCCCAGCTATTGTTGGACTATACCTCCCATCACCCCCAGCCACAATGACCAAAGTGATTTAGGGTTAAAGGGGAAACTTGGGGTTTGGGATAAGAAAGAGGCCAATGTTGACATAAACCTTTTATTTGGAGTACAGTATCTTTCAAGTCAACCAAAAATTCATTTGTTAGGTACAATATGTGTAAGAATGTCAGAAGACCAATTTAATTCTTGACTGGAGAATTTATACTCAGTTTTGGTAAATGCCAGCATTTACCAGTCAATTATACAAATGCAGGTGAAGCTCTGTCATTTATTGAAGGCAACTTGAAGCTTCTTAAGACATATTGGTAAGTGTCAGGAATGATTGTATCAACGGCTCGCGTTCAACATTTACATCTGCACCATGGAAAGCCCTGTCCCCTTATCAGTAAACAATAGAAAGGAGTGTGAAACAAGTTCACTAAAGACCCTCACTTAGCCTTGTAATTTTCTGGTGTCACAATTCACTGGCTGACATCCTGACTATATTTACTAAAGAAAGTTCTATTGAAATTTAGTAGTCTTTTACGTAACTCCTGAGTAGTATTACTGAATAATTTAGTCAGGATATCAGTCACTGGCATTTCCTGCCAGTCACTTAAAATCTTAAGCATTACTGGCAAATATCAACATTCAGTGAGGCCGACATCTACTGTAACAGTATAATATTTATACAGCATTTTCTGCATAGAATATGTGAGAATTGCAAACGATAAAATTCCATTTTAGCAATTGGAAAATGCAGCTACGATACAAAAGTGTACCTAGAGACTGAGTGAGCTGAGGTCCAAACTCAGAATTTCCAAGTCCAAATTAAATGGCTGGACCATACTGGCATCTAGTTTCACAGCTGGAGAATGACACAAGGCCAGGAATTATAAATAAAGGGCATCAAACAAAATAATAGAAGAAAGGTTTGGGATAATGAGTGTTCCTATCCATGTACAGTCATCTCCCAGGCTGCAGTTTCTATCATGCCTTTAAATTATCCTCCTGCCCTACTCCTTCAGAAGCACATTAACAGCATGGCTGTAGCCACTAGTGGTGTGCATGGAACCAGCACCTGCCGGTTCGAAGGTGGTGGTGGGGATATATTTAAGGATGGGGAGGGTGCGCATGCACAACGGGCACTTCTGGTCTGAGGTGGCACCGGGGCGGCAAAGAGGTATGCTGCCGCCCCATTGGACCGCTTTAAAAGACAGAGCAGGCGGGGGGAAACGCAATGGTAAGAGCACCCTCCCCTGTCAAAGATACTCCGCCACCTTTGAACCAGCTGAACCGCAGGACATTTGAACTGGTTCAAAGGCATATGAAAGGGCCTCCAAACTGGCTCGTGCACATCCCTAGTAGCCACTCAGCATAGCCTCCTATGAGGAGGAATGCAAACAACAGGAAGACAAGAGACACATAGAGAGACACAAACAAACAGCCCCAGGCATTGGGAAGGAGGCACAACATACAGCAGGGTGGTCAATCAGAGGCTCTCCAGCTGGACTACAATTATTATCACCCCCAGACACAATTTATTGTAATCTTGGGATGATAACAACAACAACAACAAATATTTATATACCGCTTTTCAACAAATTTTTCCAAAGCGGTTTACATAGAGAAATCATATATAAATAAGATGGATCCCTGACCCCAAAGGGCTCACAATAATAATAATAAAAAAGATAAGAGTTGTAGTCCAACAACAGCTGGAGAGCCTCAGGTTGGCCAGCCAGGTATACAGCATCTCTTTAACATCCTTTGACTCCTTGGACTTAAGAGAGTAGAGGGGTCCCCCTCACTCTCTTCCCTTTAGGGCTGTGCATGGATGAAATTATCAGCTACGATACAATGGTCTTCAGAGTTTGGAGCCAGCTGTCTCTCCGCTGCTTCCTCAGTACACACACCCCTCTGTGTTGAGAGTCCTTTACTCCCTTTGATCAGCACATCCAAGACTCCATAGTAAAAAAAAAAAAAGAGGCTATGGAGAGTCAAGAACCATGGGCGGTTTCATAGTTTCCAACAAATCAATGTTCCCTGTTAGCTTGGGATTAGTTTCCCCCAGAAACCTAGACTGCACATGCCAGTAGTTATGAGGAGACTAAAGCCCTATTCATACATTAAGTCCAACACTAATACAATCTGTGTACAGTGCACAGATCTGCATGCAGGTACAGTCATTCACATGCTGTGTTGAATGCAAGTGCTTCAGTATACTTCCTATTCACAGCCGGCATTTCTAGCGGCCTACATCCAGGTTCAAATGTTTGACAAATAAGCAGAAGGTTCCCAGTTCGAATCCCCGCTGGCACTATATCGGGCAGCAGCGATATAGGAAGATGCTGAAAGGCATCATCTTGTACTGCATGGGAGGAGGCAATGGTAAGCCCCTCCTGTATTCTACCAGAGAAAACCACAGGGCTCTGTGGGCGCCAGGAGTCGAAATCGACTTGACGGCACACTTTACCTTACATCCAGGTTCATTTTTAAAAGGAGCACAGGTACAGTCATCCACACAAACACATGTATGTATGTGCAATGTAATGTCCCAATAGGGCTGAGGTTACACAGAAGAATGGAATGCTAAACTTAACACATACAAGGCAATCTGTAAATCAGACGAGGAAACCCATTTCACTCGTGGTAACTAAAACAAGTCCAGGTACACTCATAAGCCTACAGAAAAATATGCCCTTTTTTACTAATTGCAAACACTGATCTTGTGCAATGCAACTGGCTTCTGAGTAAATGGAAGCTTATGATGCAGTTTCTTTTGTTTATCCCAGCTTGGCTGCCGAGTTTTTGGTACCAGAAGCCAGATCCCAGCATTTTCAGAGAACAGAAAGAAGAAGACCCAGGCTAGATCTGACCAAAGGTTCTGGTCCAGCTTTGGCCATGCAGATGCCTCTGGAAAGAGCACAAGCAGGACAAGAGGCCTCTCTGGTCGGTTTGTCCTCCGCATCCGTGGTTCAAAGGCATACTACAGAGCTGCACAACCTGTGCCCTCCAGCTGCTGTTAGGACTACAACTCTCATCATCTCAGCCACAGCGGCCATTAGTCAGGGACAATTTATTTATTTATTTATTGAATTTATATACCGCCTAGTAGAAAAGTCTCTAGAGTTGTGCAGAATTAAAACATAAAACACAGCACATTTATATTTAACACAGTGGGAGTTGCAGGAGGGCTGAAGTTGTGCAGGCCTGGTATACGACAATCCTCTGTACATATCCATGAAGACTGTTGCTTTTTTAAAAAATCCAACATACATACACTCCCATGGCCCCATAACCGGGCCTATTATCAGTGATTTAGATTGTAAAACTCTTCCTTACTACTGTATCCCCATGTGTTCTGCAGTTTCCTCATCTCCAGTTTAAAAAACAAAGCTAAAATTTCTGGGAATGGAACAAGAAGTCTTGCCTTTCTGGTTGCCTTTAAAAAAACCAAAAAAACACCACCCAACACCATGTTTGAGTATGCGCCAACCCCATTGCTGCCTATAAATGCCAATGCCCTTCTCTCCAATTCCAGAACAGAGAAGCGGACTTGCAACTGAGTGCCTGAGGAATGTTGCCAACAGACGGTCTCGTGCAGATTTTGGCTACTGTGGATGAGACAGTCTTAAGCTTCCTGAGAAATTGGATTCCAGTTCATCTGTCTCATCGGTGGTCTCCACAGGGATGTTGCTCTGGTTGGGATAGGGCCACATGGACTGCCATGCCAGTAGCCTGTTTGGAGTCATCCTGCAGTGGCACCCTGCTGGCTGCAAAGCATTCCCTGAGTGAGCAGGGCTTGGCTGGCAGAAGCCGGCATAGGAATGTGACGGGCAATTAGGAAGAGGGGGGCAGAACTTGGCTGCCCCTGGGCCGGGCGAGTGGGCAAAACAGCAGCTCTGGAAGCAGCTATTCTTCCCGAATCCTTGGTGGATGCGCAATCGAGCAATGAGTGGCTTGCCAATGTTCACCACCTTCCTTTCATCCAAGACATCATCTACTCCGGCATATTCATAGTGCAGACAAACAGTGAAGGTTAAGTCTTCCTGTGCATTAAGAAGGGCGGGGGGGGGGGGGAGAGGGGTGAGAAGGAACAAACACTGCCATTAAAACCACATGCAATACTATCATTGTGATAAAGCTGTTTTTGCTTTTATGTCACATGCATTGACAGGCCAAACGGATACATTCCTCCCCCCGCCCCGCCCCCCCCCATCTCCCCACCTCATGTTTGTGGGAAACCTATTCCTATGCCTCACAGTCCACACACAGCACATCATATTTAGAAGCAGCCATTCAATCTACAGCCAAGAACATTTCCCCTTTTATCGTTAAGAGTTTCTCTTGGACGGAGGGCAGACCGACACATGCGCACAGTCAAACAGCAGCTTGCGTCACAGAGAACTGAAACGATTCCTCAACATCACAGCACGTTCCCATTCCATAGGAAACAAAAGTCAACGCTTGAACAGGTCTGCTCCAAATATCCATTTTTAGCACATGCTAAATCATCATTATTTAGGATTCACAAGCCAGGGTACACCAGATGTTCTCCATTAGGATGATCCCCCCCCCCCCCGTACTGCAGAGGTGAGAAATGGAATGGAAAGCTGCTACTTCATCCTGCATCGCATTCTCACTGGCAAGTAAGGTCCTGGCCCCCTCACTCGCAGCCCAGGGATGTGACTGTGCCCCCTACTGATTTTCTTTCTTGCCTTGTGGTGCTACAAAAAGGGCCAAGCAGCTGCACTTTCCTACCCAATACTACTGAGTACACACAGTCAACACACAGCGCATTGACTAGTGGTATGGGACTCTTGACTACTGAGTCAATAGTTCCATTCCATGGTTCCCCATACAGCTTGCTACATTTGCACAGGCAACACGACAGCCACGCTGAGAAACCTCAACAGAGAATGCTTGAAGACTCAAGACCTCCAGGTCACACCTCCCACACTCTTCATAACCCCCAAAGTGGCATCCATAGGAATCTAAATGTCCAACCTTGGGCACAGAAGGTGAACCCTTGCTAAGTGGGCAAAGAGGCACCCTTTTAAGATTATGATGACTCTCTGTATATTTAGCACAAGGATAGCAAGGGTCCCTATTCTATCCAGCACTGCAGTCCTCTAGCAGGTGTTGCTGGTGTGTTCCTTTTTGCAAGCCCCTTTTGGACCAGGAAGCATTTTCTTGTTCCTTTTGCTAGATCAGGCATCCCCAAACTGCGGCCCTCCAGATGTTGCTGAACTACAACTCCCAGCATCCCTAGACACAATTTTTTTGTGGCTGGGTATGCTGGAAGTTGTAGTTCAGCAACATCTGGAGGGCCGCAGTTTGGGGATGCCTGTGCTAGATAAACCACATCAAGAACGTTTTGGCTGAAAAATGGAACCATGTATTTCAAAGGGCAAGTGGGAACAGCGGGCAAGTGGTAAAGATTTCAACATATTTGTGTGGCTGATGTAACAACCCAAACTTCCTAAATGGGTAAAAGAGGCACCTTTTAAATGCCTCTCCTATTTAGAAAGGAGAGAGCCCACCTCCCTATTCAGCCGAGCAGCAGAGAATCTCTCCAGTGACTCCTGTGTGTGCTTGGTCAAACTGTGAGCCACTCTGGGACAGAGAACCATCTTCTATTGTCCTTTGTGAGTAAACAACTTTGAAAGCATTTTTTATTCAAAAGTGGTATATAATTGTTTTTAATAATAATGCTTGCAAGATAAAAGAAATGTGAAGTGACCTTTAGCTTCTGTAGTGAACTTATTCTAGTATAGAGGCAATGTTTAGGCAAATCCTTTGAAAGCAAATAGCTGCCAGTTTCCTCAGGAGTCCCCTTATTGGCCTCTTTAGGATCAATATCCAAGTCCTGTTGAAAGAAAAAACAAGCAAAAATTAAACTGCAGATTTAAAGCAGGAGCTAAACTTCCTTCCTCTTCCACCTCCCCCAGTTCCAACATACTTATCTCTAGGATTGAGTACAAATTCAAAACCATCATAATAGAAGAACTGGGAGCGGGAATCAAGTAAATGGAAGCGGTCATTATCTTTAGAAGGATGTGGATCCCATCAAAAGTGGGTAACATCTTTAAAAACAACAACAGACTAGGAGGCTATTCACATGACCACTCGAAAGTGGGCTAAGGGAGCCCAGCCTGCTTTCAAGCAGTTGTGAGAACCGCCAGGAGCCACACGGCTCCCAGAGATTAGCCCACTTAATCCCACCCCCCACGTGGTTAGAGGAGCGAGCACGCCGCTAACCTCATTTTGCTGATCATGAGTCACCATGGCGCAGCTCTGCACCAAGGAGACCCCCAACCGGGAGGCTCCAACAAGCCTCCAGGCCTCGGGGGTCTCCCCAGAATGCCCTGCACACTCACACGAGACATCCTGGGACTTCCAGGGGCCGGGTGGCCCCTGATCCTGGCTGCCGCTACAGAGCCAGAGTCACAGAACCAGAATCATAGAGCCAGTCATTGTGTGGGAGGCTGATCTGGCCACCCAGGGACGGCTCCCTGCTTGTGTGTGGGGAGAGCAGGCGAAGCCCAACCACCTCTAGGCGCTTCACTTTGATCATGTGAAGCGCTTCTAAATGTACTCCAGCTTATAATGGGGCTAGTTTGTGCACAACTTGATTTCTCTGCATTTGATGGGTAACAACTCAATGTGTGAACTAGCTTTACAGATGTGTATAGTATATGGGTCATTTACAGCACAATTCATGAGCTAGAGTCTAAAACAGTGATTCTCAAACTTGGGTCCTCAGGCGTTATTGGACTTCAACTCCCATAATCCCCAAGTTTGAGAATTCCTGGTCTAAAAACATTAAATGAATCCTGCTTTTATATCCCCCTTCAAACATTAACCCCCAAAAGGAGCTCTCATAAGAACAGCTCCGCTAACAGCTCAGGCCAAAGCCCTATTAAGGCCAGCATCTTGCTTCCCGCGGTGGCCAACCAGATGCTTCCAAGAACCGCACAAGGGGGAGATGAAGGCAGCCTCCTCCTCCTGATGATGCTCCCCTGCAGCTGGTTCAGAGGCATATTACTTTTGAACCTGGGGGTAGCATATTGCCATCTAGACTAGCAGCTACTGATAAACTTGTCCTCTAATTCCCCTTTAAAGCCATCTAAGCTAGAGGCTATCACCACATCACGTAGCCTGTTTTGTCTGGTTCCCCACCCCTATCCCAGTTCAGGGCAAACACCTTCCCTCTGCCATCTGTTGTTAGGGATGCATCACCCTTTGCTAGCCAATCTGGGTAAAAATCCCAGACAGGATTTTCCTAAATTACTTTGGCTCCACCCTCCTCTGCTGCATGGCTATCTCCCTCCTATCATTTGGCTGACCAGCTAGTCCGCATGCTGGGGATCCACTTTGTGACAAAGTTGTCTAGAAGTTTTCTTTTCCCATTCAGATAATAGTTGCAAACTAATGAAACATTTATCGTTTCCAGAACTCTCTGAATAGGTTGTTTCTTCACAACCTCCATTCCCAAGATCATACCATGTGTATGGGCAACATGTGGAATTCAGATGAAGGAAGGGAACACAGTTCAGTGGAATAGCATCTGCTTTGCATGCAGAAGGGTACCAGATTCAATCCTGGCGTCTTCAGATAGGGCTGGAAAGACCCCTGCCTGAAATCTTTGAGAGCTGCTGCCAGGCAGATGGACTGATTCAGGATCGGACAGCTTATGTTCATACATATTCATCACCTTTCTAATGAACAAGTGCCCGACACCAACTTACAAGGGGGAAATCCATGACATAAGCTTTGCACACTGTGATTTCAGGTGGTTTATTTACTATCCTCAAGTAGATGATCATTACATTGGAGAATTCAGCTGCAAAGCCAAGTTGAATTTGGACAGCACATTTAAACTGAAGGCACATACTCTCAGGAAGTTCTGGAAATAAAGACAAGCTGGTTAGTCATAGTTAGTGTACTTTTAAAACCAGCTGTGCACACTCCATCCTTCCTAGTCATTAAAAGGTAAAGTGTGTCATCAAGTCAGTTTTGACTCCTGGCGCCCACAGAGCCCTGTGGGTTTTTTTGGTAGAATACAGGAAGGGTTTACCATTGCCTCCTCCTGCACAGTATGAGATGGTGCATCTTCCTATATCGCTGCTGCCCGATATAGTACCAGCAGAGATTCAAACCAGCAACCTTCTGCTTGTTAGTCAAGCATTTCCCTGCTGCGCCACTTAGGGTGGCTCCTAGTCATTACCTACAGTAAAATTTCAGGATCCCTTTTAGTAGCCAAAACAAATCTATGCATTATAGACAACAATTGTAAACTACCCAGAGATGCAAGTTTTGGGCGGTAGAGAAATATAGCACTTACATTTAGCACTTACATTTATATACCGCTCTATAGCCGGAGCTCTCTAAGCGGTTGACAATGATTTAGCATATTGCCCCCAACATTCTGGGTACTCATTTTACCGACCTCGGAAGGATGGAAGGCTGAGTCAACCTTGAGCCCCTGGTCAGGATTGAACTTGTAACCTTCTTGTTACAGGGCAGCAGTTTTACCACTGCGCCACCAGGGGCTCATTACTCATATACTAAATAAAGATAAAGATAAGATAAATACAGATAAGATAAATACAAAATAAAGATAATATAAAATAAAGGAGGTAGTGTTAAAAGAATACCCACTTGCATTTGCCCTGGGAGGGGGGGGGAAGGGGACACCCCCCCACCAATTGCAGAGGAAAAGCATCAAAGCAGGCCATTAATTTCAACACTAGTTTTGTACCAGGGGCTGAATTCCAGTATTAGAACTGACATGACCCAGAGCAACATAGAAGCAGAGAAGGACAAAATGCAAAAGTGCAAGGCAGGGCAAGACTTGGTTCCCCTCACTGCCCACACCTTTTGATGCAGAAATCAAATGCCCCTTAGATACGGGAGCTACCCTATTGCTAATTTTGCCATTTAAAAAGGAAAAATTGCTATACATTAGCAATTCATATTGAAGTGCAGATCTCCTAGGCATTGGTTAAGATGAACAGAATCTGATCATTTTGCATGCATTGTCTCTCAATGGCAGAAAGGCAATAAAAACCTCTGTGCAGTCACAGCATTTTTTGACAGAGAGAAAAATAAGGTAGCTATAAAAACAGGAAGTATTAATCTTCAACTAATCTCAAAAGTATCTTCTTTAAAATAAAAGGGTTTCTGACCACATCCAATCTTGAATAAATATCTACACATTTAAGAGAGAGAGGTGGGGGGACCTGAGAACTCCCGCACAAAGACATTCACACATTAATGTTGATAATGCTAAATCATTTCTGCACATTGAGCAATTCAAGGCTTTCAATGGAACCTTGACAGATTGAAGGTTGTTTAAGGACTGGAATCAAGCACCTGCATGGCTTTATTCCTTCTCTGGCCATCCACTGGCTTACTGAAGAGAATGTGAACTTGGAATAGGGAACAAGAAGGTTCAAAGGGCAGGGCTTGGAGTGGTTGAGTTTGGGCACATCTTTGTCCTTCAATGTGGGCCAATTTTTGAATTATATTTTTCTACGTAAAGGCTTATGCCCATGTGTGATGACAAACAGGAATGTAGGAATGGCCCTACCCATGTATTTTTCCATCTTACTTTGTGTGCTGCTTTAGCTTTCCAGCATTTCACTGGACCACCACCACCACCACCAATTAGTGCAGCTAGCAGCTAGCCTTAGATTATCCGATGCAATGCTACTATGGCGATTGCGCTGGAGACAGAGGATATGGTCTGGAAGGATCTAGGCTGTGAAATCTCACTTGCCTCTAAGGTTAGGGCGAGGAGTTAGATAAAGAGCAGATTCACACGTAATGCAGAGCCTCGGGTTTCCCCAGCCCAAGATATGGAAGGAACCTGAAGTTGGCACTGCAGACGACCACATATCTTGATTTGCTGGAAGTAGCTGAGTTAAGTCAGAGATACAGTAATCCCTCGACCTACGAACTACTCGACATCCGATGTTTTCGAGTTACGAGCAACAAAAAAGACTGGAAGTAGTTGCCGGTTTAGATTCAGCTTACTCGACCTACGAATTTTTAGATGCGGTTTCCTCGACTTACGAATGTTTCCAGACTTCCGTGGTGCGCACTTCGACTTATGAAAATTTCGACCTCCGAACGTGCGTTCGGAATGGATTAAATACGTAAGTCGAGGGACCACTGTATGTTCCCTAGCCAGGGCTCCCAGCAAGGTCCTGGATGCTACCCCAGTCTGCCTTGTGCCACCTGCCAGCCATTGAGCCCGATGGCAAAGAGGGTGGGCTTGCCTGGAACCAACCAGAGGCTCCTGAAGAGCAAGGGTTCAGACATCATGTGCAAGTTGGTGGGAGCAGCACTTGGCGTGGCAAGCTAGCATCACATCTTGGTTACACATCTCAGTTTGAGGCGCTGAGTGAACCTCAGGTGCTTGCCTTGGCGTGGGTTCAGACAGTCGCAGCAAAGTTTTTTATGGACTCTGCCATTAGGTTCCATGTTATGTGTTAACCCACCCACAGAGGGGGAGGCAAGTTCCCTTGGTCTCCCAATTCTCTTCCCTCTGTGCAGTCTGATCGCTGAGCTTTTGGAGACAGCCTAATACAAGTGGCCCTTGTTATTTGTGGGGGTTCCCTTCTGGCCTACAACCATGGATAATCTACCTTAAGTCAATGGGAATTGGTGGGGCGGTGGGGAGGTTAGGTTTACAGAGCCCAGGAAAATGACTGAAAAATCACCAAAAAGACAGGGTAGATGCAGAAATAAAGGATGGAGCACAGCACTGTACCTTGGTCACCTCAGATCTTCCACCCTCCCACTCTCTAGATCCTCCAGCAATGCCCCCTCCCCAGCTCCTCCAGTAATGCGTAATCATGAAGTTAAGAACATAAGAACAGCCCTGCTGGATCAGGCCTAAGGCCCATTTAGTCCAGCATCCTGTTTCACACAGTGGCCCACCAGATGTGACTTTTCCTCATCCCACTGTCCAGCACTTAGCAGCACATGCTGCTGGCCTGTCTGGTTGGAAGGCTGGCCAAAGAGGCACCACAAATTTAAATCCATTTCAAGTAAACATACACAGAGGAGTATGTGAGAATCAAGGAGTGAGAAGAGAATTAAAACTGATTTCATTAAAATCAAATAATTAAAATCAAATTTTAATTTAAATTCAATTTGTAATTGCAATTTAAATTAAATAAGCTACTGTAATTATCAAAATTAAATTTTTAATTAAAAATAAAATTTCATCAAAATTAAAGTTACATTATTTTTTGAAAAATTATACAATTGGCAATTAGCATCTTATGAGGGCAGCACAATGCTGCAAGAGGCTCCAGAAAATGGCTCCAAGAAACTCCACAGGAATGGCTCAAAAAAAGGCTCCAGTGGGTCCCTAGGATACCCAAGGCTGCCAAGTGCTACCCAAAATGGTTTTTAGAAACACAGAACTCTAAACATGCAGAAGCAGACCAAAGCACTCAACTGCCCTCCTCCAAACTCCACTCACAATCTATCAGCACATGCAGCAAGAGCATGATCATGTAAGGGCAGAAATGCATGGCTGACAACCGCGGATATGTGAAACCACGTAGCATGGATGACAAGTTTGGGTAAATATTGCCTGACCACAGATACACAAAACTGTGAGTACCGAAATCATGGATAACGAGGACCACCTATCTGTTAATATATGCCCACCACCATCATTGATCCCAAGCCCTGGGATATGAGCAAGCTGTAGATTAGCCAAGTAAACAGAACATTCCCATCTTGACTGTACCATGAGCTTTTGCCCACTGTAGGTTCCGCGCCATCGACTCTGCTGAGGTTGCTGTTTGCTGAATAGGATCAGTTAATGCTCTCTTCTCAGATAAGCTGCTGCGAATCTCCAAAGCCTGCTTGCCTTTGGTAAGGTGACACTTGCCCATATCTAAAAATAAGAAGATACAAATCATTTTCTAGGAATCAAAGCTGCTGAAAATTCTAATTAAAGCACCCGCATCCCAGCAGTGCCACCATGTCGCTATGGTTATAGTTGTGTCAGCGTTTCCATGACAAACTTGAAAGCAAGGGAGCTGCTAAAGCCTTGCCATTCGAAATTCAGTACTGCCTGTGACAGACAGTGCAGCAGTCCCCCATAACATTGAGCACATGGCCCCAACAGTTCTTTGACAAGTTCTTCACACAATAGCTTACAGCTTCTCCCTCCCACGGGCCTCCACACTTTCTCTGTCAAGATTTGTCTCAGGCACACAACATGCCTTTTTGTTTCTGCATTTCACTTCCAAGGTGGCATGATCCTACTGCTTTGCACTAGGGATGTGCACGAACCAGTTCAGAGGCCCTTTTACGGGCCTCCAAATCGGTTTGATAGACTGGCGGTTCTGCCAGTTCAAAAGTGGGGGGGGTTAGCTTTAAGGACAAGGGAGGGTGCACTTACCAACCCCCCCCCAAAAAAAAACCTGCACGCCCCCTTCCAGTGCTCTGTGTAAAAATAGTCCAGTGGAGTGGTAGCATACCTCCTTGCCGCCCTGTTGATTCCCCCGATCAGAAGTGCCGGCATGCATGCGCACACTGCAGGTGGGCGCGCATGCAGCGGGCACTTCTGTATGCTGCCGCCCCACCAAACCATTTTTACACAGAGCACCAGAGGAGCAAGTGCGGCGGGGAGGGGAGTAAATGCACCCTCCCCCAACCTTTAAAGCTACCCTGCCCCGCACCATCAGCTCGAAGGATGCTGGTTCCGTGCACACCACTACTTTGCACTATAGTTGAGCCACGCTGGACTTCTTTTCAGTAACTGTCTTTTCTCCTTGGGGAATGCCTATATATTTTCAGCCAGAGGATTGGCTTTCTTAAAGCAGTACTGGGGCATTTTTGTGAGGTGTCCCCATCCATGCAGCGTTAAATTCTGCAATCATATTTTTAGACAAATGTCCTCATGTTCACATAACTGCTTTTTCTCTAGAGAAATTCTGACATGGTAGCTATCAGGCTTGTGCAGAGCTGCAGCCAAGGACAAATTCTTTTCAAAGGCAGGTGGTGCTGTGCAGAGGCAAGCCCAGGCACTCACCTTCCCAGTGCTGGGTGGGCTTCTTAAAGAGAACTGAACTCTGCCAAGCCCCAGTACCATCCTGGAGGGTGCATGGGGAGGTGTAGCCCTTTCCCAGTGTTTTCCTCATTGAGGCCAATGGAGAAAGCACTGGGAAAGGCTATACCTTCTAGCACTCCCCACGTACCCTCCAAGACAGTGCAAGAACTTGGCAGGGCTCCATACTCTTTAATGGAGCCATCAGAACCAGTAGAGTCAGTTTGGAATCTGGGTACAGCATGGAGATGCATGTTGGCAACACTCACCTCTCTGCAGCACCTGAGGAGAGCTGGTCTTGTGGGAGCAAGCATGACTTGCCCCCTTATAGCTAAGCAGGGTCCATCCTGGTTGCATATGAATGGGAGCCTAGAAGCGTGAGCACTGTAAGATATTCCCCTCAGGGGATGGAGCCGCTCTGGGAAGAGCAGAAGGTTTCAAGTTCTCTCTCTGGCTTCTTCAAGATAGGGCTGAGAGAGATTCCTGCCAGCAACCTTGAAGAAGCCGCTGCCAGTCTGTGAAGACAATACTGAGCTAGATAGACCAATGGTCTGACTCAGTATATGGCAGCTTCCTATGTTCCTATGGTAGTGCAAAGTCTTAGGCTGTAGGTGTTCAGGCCTATATACTGACTTCTGAAAAACTACGCTAGAGTTCCTATACAAGGAGCTGTCTCCAGTCCCATCTGGCAGTAGCTCTCTAGGGCAACAATTCCAGATTGTGCACTGAGAGAGGGGATCGTGTGTGCCTTGAAAGATCATGCCAATGCTGGACGTACCCACCATCTGATTCTTAGTACAGCAGGCTTGTTGCAGTGATCCCCACTCTCCATGCCAATACACTGGGTAGCATCACTGTCTTGAGGGAGGGAGTACTAGTATTACCAACCCATCTAAACATGGATGCTGCCCATCTGCATTGCACTTCTTTCAATGGGACAGATTTGCATTTGAATGTTGCTCCCATCCACATTCTACCCCAACTAGTAACCATTTGCACCCAGATCGGGTTACGAGCGTCAGTCTGGTTGCCTCAACAATAGTCTACTCTACGGCTGACTCAGGCATTGGGGAATCCAAGAAGCATTGCCATTGGCCAGAAGGTTTGGTTCCACTCCAAAATGACTAAACAATGAGAAGTGTTGGGTACTGGAAGGAAATATTAACGTGGCTATCTTGAGTTGTAAAGACAATGCATGTCCGCTGCTGGGGCTTTCTTAAATGTACTTATGTAGCTTGCTCTAGAGGCCTCATAAATGCAAAGCAAATATACAATCACCAAGCTATGCTCCCTACAAATTGCAATCCCCTAGTGATTTGAATATATTTACACTTGGGGCAGATGCTTTACTTCTCACAGGGGTCTCTCACCTTCTGCCACACCATCAAGGAGTACAGTAATCTTCTTGTCCTCTAGTAAGCGTTCCTTCAAGAACTTCATGAATATCCCATTGGCTAAGCCAGACTGCTGAATTTCAAAAGCTTCTGCTCCTTGGCACCTTTAAATGGGAAAGTGTAACAGAACAACAGGTAGATGGGAAAGTACTTACGGTATAAAAGCAAGATACCAAAAACAAGTTCAGCTTTCCGAGTAAGGTGTACACAGAAAAATGTACTTTTACAAGAAAGCTTTTCTTTTGCTAAGTGTTTATACTAACATCCCAGATCTCTTTTTATATGCATTAAGATCTTGCAATATTAAATCTTGCTCAGAAATCTGTGCACTGCCAAAATAAGGCCAGTTTGCTAGAAAGCAAACCTTTTCAGACAGGTAAACTTAAGAAGGGATACTTCCAGTCAGTAGGGTAAACCAAGAATAATGAGTACTGCTAATTCCAAGTGTTCAATATAGGATTTTCTGAATGCGGCCTTAATATGACCAAGTTCAATCATTCCTTGTGGGAACAATTTAGTGATCAAATGAAAGATGCTCCAGAGGATTTACCACACACATTTAAAGAGACTTATGTTAGATCCATTGATATCAGAAGGCAACACCTTAAGTATTTAGTCAAATGTGGAATCCAAGGGTTTAGTTGCTGCAATTGCACTGAAAAGACACACCTGGCTAAGACCATCAGCTTTGCAGATAAACATGAAAGAAAAAGAGAACAAGCCAGGATCCCAAACAATGGGGTATATCAGATTTATTTGAATACAGTATCTCTCCCAATCACACAATTCATCCTTAGAATGAGGATTTCCATTTGGTGGCCGAAGAGAGATTTTATTTGAACAACACACTACCCAGTTCTTTCCTGTGGTAAAGAAGATGAGGGCCTATGCATACAAACTTATACTAGACTGAGAGTTCTTAGCACACATTTTACTGAGTTTAACAAACCCACAGACTTCACAAAAGGTATGTGTATATTATTCACCTTTTTAATAAAAGGATGATGGATTATTTCTTTACATGGTCAAAACAAATTCTCATAATAATTCTAATTTTTTAAAAAAATCAAATCTTAAAATTAAAAATTATCCTTACGTGGCATATCCAAAAACAATGTTAGCGGTAACCTTCAGGGCATCTAAGATTAGAACGGTGTTGTCATATTCGTTCCTGCAATAAAGAATACACACACAAATCAGAAGAGTCCAAATCTGCTGCAAAAACAGAGCAATCTCTGCATTTGTAACCAAACATTACATTCTTATTTATTTTTATTCTGTTTTATTCCACCTTTTAATCTGTTACTCTTTGTAAGTATATATCAAGAGAAAAGTAAAGATTTGCTTCAGTGTATTAATGCAAACAGCCTGCATTCTATTCATGAGTCTCACAATGAACTTCAAGGGGGTGGGACGGAATGGAGTAGAAACTTCACAGAATTTTTCAAAGGGAACCAATTTGGCTCACGTATTCTAAAGAATACAGGAAGCTGCCATATACCGAGTCAGACCATTGGTCCATCTAGTTCAGAATTATCTACACAGATTTACAGCGGCTTCTCCGAGGTTGCAGGCAGGCATCTCTCTCAGCCTTATCTTGGAGAAGCCAGGGAGGGAACTTGGAACCTTCGGCATGCAAGCAGGCAGGTGCTCTTCCCAGAGCAGCCCCATCCCCTGAGGGGAATATCTTACAATGCTCACATGCAGCCTCCCACTCAAATGCAAACCAGGGTGGACCCTGCTTAGCAAAGGGGACAATTTATGCTTGCTACTAAAAAACCCGATCACTAGCTTCTGGCCTAAGATTGTATGTCTGAAGTACTATTAAAGATGTAGAACCTGAACCTTGGACCCAGCCAGGTGAGCCATTTTAAGGTAGGAAACTACAGTCTTCTTCAGGACAGTGAGGAAGAAAGACTCCCAATACTGACTCCACATCAATGTTAAAGCAAACACTGAGAGTCCTCTAGATCCATCAAACCATGCAGAAAATGCCTGGAGCCTGGTGCTCAGTCCTTGCCTAACAATTCCAGGTTCCTGGCTTGAGACTCTAGCTCCAAGAGCTCAGCCCCATCTTGTGCCTTGATCCAGCTTTTCCCTTCAAGTCCAGTTCCATCTTTCATCTCTCTCACTTTGTTCCTGCCTCCAGAAGACACAGTTTAGATGAGAGCTAATAACAGTTACCCCTGCCAACTGAGCAAAGAGGCACCTTTTACAGTGGTGATTCTCTTATACTTAGCAGAGGAGACCAATTCTTCCTATCCAAACCCAGCACAGCATCCCTCCAGTGTTGGTGCTAGTGTCTATTATATTTCCTTCCAGCTTGTGAGCCTTTCGAAGACAGGAAACCATATTTTTCTATATAAAGTTTTGAGGATTTTGGTGGGAAAGCGGTACATTACTTTTTGTAGTAGTAGCAGAACAGCCCCAAATCTCGGGAAAGGCTGCTCATGGCCTCAGCAAGACTAGCACAAGCAACTCCAACAGGTCTCTATCCAGCCCTTCTTTGAATGTCTCCCAAGAACGGAGAGTCCACAAACTCCTGAAGCAGTGTGCTTCCCTGTTCTTAGTGAAGCAAGCTGCTCCAGAGGAGAGCTGGTCTTGTGGTAGCAAGCATGACTTGTCCCCTTAGCTAATCAGGGTCTGCCCTGGTTGCATATGAATGGGAGACTACATGTATGAGCACTGTAAGATATCCCCCTCAGGGGATGGAGCCACTCTGGGAAGAGCATCTAGGTCCCAAGTTCCTTCCCTGGCAGCATCTCCAAGATAGGGCTGAGAGAGATTCCTGCCTGCAACCTTGGAGAAACCGCTGCCAGTCTGTGAAGACGATACTGAGCTAGATGGACCTATGGTCTGACTCAGTAGTATATAGCAGCTTCCTATGTTCCTCTCTCTTTAGAGCAGGCAACCATTTTTCCTTTTCAATTCCACTGTACGTGTTTGACAAAGGTTTCTTAAGATATTTCGCTACCCCCTCCCCTTTCTCTTGCCCACAGTGTTTAAAATGGGGTCACTTAATCTAAAAATATATTTAGTCCTGGAAAGATTTAACACATAAAATCTGACCTTGAGGCAGAAGAGGCTGCCAGGGACTTTGCTCTAATTGCCAAGGGTGCATCCACCCAGTCTGGCAACCTGGGCATCCCTCCTAGAGTGACTATTCCTCAGACTTCTTGGGCACTGCTCTAAAAAGGCACCTGCACACTGCCTTTAAAAAGCACGCCTGGGATGTCAAGCCTGTTACTTTATAGAATTTAAAAGGACGGCCATTTGAACTGAGATCTCAAGTTTTACAGCAGCTCATAACTCCCTTGCCGGTAAATGAACGTCACAGGCATGGGAAGCAAAACACCCCTGAAACACAGCCCAGTATCTAAAGCAAAGAAAAACAGGCATCTTTAAATACTTTGCTTTATATCACTGTATTAGCTAGCAACTTGTCTGAAGAATTGTGTTCAACTTATGTGTGCCTACTCCTATGCAAAGAGGAGTATTATTTATAAGAGCCCTTGTTACTAACTGAACAAAGAGGCAACTTTTAAAGTGGTGGTTCACTTATATTTAGCAGGGAGAGAGCAACTGGCCCTAACCAGCCCCAACACAGCATCCCTCCAGTGGCTGTTGCTAGTCTCTGCCTTATGATTCTTTTTAGATTGTGAGCCCTTTGGGGACAGGGGACCATCTTATTTATTTACGATAGAAACTCCATTGAGAACTTGTTGAAAAGTGGTATATAAATATTCCCTGCAACAACAACATAATAATAATAAATAATGTGCACAAGGTCCTTCAATCCATTTTGAAAAAGCCAAAAGGAGAGCCTTGTTGGATGAGACCAAGGGTAAAAATCCTGGCTGGCATTCTGACTGTGCACCTAATATCAGTGTGCAAGCAGCAGTAGGGCACTTCCACATCTGTGAGCACTCTTGCGCAAGAGCGCCCACCCAGTGGACACACAGGGCTACCACTATATGCACTCTGATGTTAGGAGCACACACAAAGCAGCAGTCAAGATGGCAGCCTATATTTGACAGAGGCCAGATGGATGTTACCAGCAAGCCCACAAGCAGGACCTCACAGCAATGGACCCCTTCCTCTGTTGTTCACCTCCTCCTTCCCCGGAACCAGTATTCAGTAGCACGCTGCCTCTGAATCTGAGAATTCCATATAGCCACCATGGCTAATTGCCACTGACAGATGTCACGAGGAATATAATTTCATACCTTTTCCTGCACATATCCAGTAAAAATACATTGAGGCCAGTTTCTTTTTCTTGCATCAGTTTCAGAATGTTTTGAACACAGAGACAGTTTGCCGCTCGATAGGGATTTGGGGCATCAATAGGAACCATAAAACTGTTACCATAGTTTTCATAGCCATGGCCGGCATAATATAATAAACCTGGGGGAACAGAACAAAACAAAACAGACAGGGCTAAAATGGCATTGAACAATGATGATGTTAAGTAGAACTTGCTGCAGTATGTGTTGAATATGAACGCCCTCCTTGTTCCTGTGATGAGGAGAGCAGCTACATTGGCACTAGAATTAGACTGTATCTCTAACGGGGGCGGGGGGGGGGAAGAGACTTAAGTCAAGAAACATGCTCTTAATACTTGAAACGTCACTTTGCTGATAGTAATTAGCAACTCGCACATTCTTGTAAGCACCATGAGCTATCTATCACCAAGATTGTGACAAGCCCTCTTGGGTTTGGAGCCGTGCTCGCTAAAAGTGCAATAAATCACTAGCAATTTGTATACCAACATCTCAAACATGCTCTAGAGACACCAAAAAGGCACTACCCGGAACGCAGAAAGTGATATTGGAACGCAAAAAACAAAAAGAGCCTGATCCATTTTGGACTGCAAATTGCAATTGGGACACTGAGACACAATGCATGAGCACAACTCTTAACGCTCCAGCATTTATTCAGGATGGAGCACGCAGGTGTTACACAACCACAGAGAGTCCCGTCCCCAAATGCTAGCACAGGGGTGAAAAGGGAGGAGCCAGCATTGCCTCTGCAGTCTGCAAGGGGTGGGGGCGGCTGGAGAAGAGGCAGCTTCAGGCTCTAGTGCCTCCTTCCCTCCGCATTCTGCAGTCTTTCACATTGCCATTAATTGCTTTTAAGCACGCAAAGGAGCCAGTATGATGCCTTTGCTTTCCAGCTGAGCAAAAACTGCTTGACAGAAATGAGCACACGAGCCATTTAGTCACTTTTTGAAAAAACAGCTAAAGGCCCATAAGGGATCAGCTTTAAAATGTGCGTTGCAATTGTTATGTTCTACAGAAGCTGTAGGAGATTTGGTGCTTATGGTCAAAACCACATTGCCTACTTTTTGTTTATGAGAAGCAAGAATCTTAAGGCAGTTGCAGTATAAGATGGCAGTACTGAATTGGCTTGGGGGAAGCACATGGTCACAGATATAGCAATTTTAGATGGGTAATGTATGCTTGGATTTTGATGTGTAATTGTGTAGAACTTTTACCCAATGGACATTTTTTTTCAGTAAAACAAAAAGATAAATCCCACATATTGTGGTGCAATTTGTGATTCAAGTCCCCGTCAGTCAGCAGCAGCAAATGTACAGCTGCAATTAATCCAAATGTGCCAACATGCTTCCACTAAGAAAAGGGAATGGTTAAGTAGGCTGCCGTCAGAAGGTCTGTGGGCATTTTCCCTACACTAATAAATCTTCCTGTCATTGTGAACCTTGGCTCGGGCATATAAAGGGCGAGAGGCATTTTGAATGTCAGATCAGCCAGTACTAAAATGAATCAAGCATCAGCTATCTGATCAATGAGAAAGCCACACTATGCGATAGCTTCACTTTGGCCTGGCATCTGTTGTGCACGCACGTCCAACTGAAAACATTGGTTGATCCCAGTTACTCACTTTAAATAGCACATCAGGTGCAGAGTTTTCCCTCCCAGAATCACAATGAAAAATACATACTGCTCTAAATGCACAAAGAGGTGAGAATTGAGACACACCCAGGCTGTTTGCAGGAGCAGCCACACCCAGGCTTGGGCAGCTGTTGCTCTGCGCTGTCAAAAGCAGCGTGGATAGTCATCCATGCAGCGGGGCTGGGAGCAGTTGTCTTCGGGAAAGTAGGTTGCACGTGGTTGTGAGAATAGCCCCACTGCTTTTTAATTCAAAAGCTGACTGACAGGCAAGGGAGGAGCCACAACTGAGGGGTAGAGCACACACTTTACAAAGGCCCAGGTTCAATCTTGACCCCTCTAAGTAAAAGGATTTCTAGCAGCAGCAAGGTTGAGAAAGCCGGACAGAAATTATTTGACTGTGCATATGCACTTTTATATGCTCAGCCTCTATAATATTTTTAACTAACACAGCTAAGATAGCGTTTCTCAATTTTTCACAGAATCCTAGAACGTTAAGAGTTTGAAGGGACCTTGGCGGTCTTCTAGTCCCACCCCCGGTTCAGTACAAGAAGCTACTGCCAGCTACTGTATGCTGAAGGGCCGGATGTCACTCCGAGTCAAACAATCACTTCAGGCACTGAATTTGAGAGAAAAGAAGTCTGGATTTTTTGGTCCACTAATTGTGCAGGACAATTCAATTTGTAACAGGCAATGGAAAATGTTGCTCCAACAGCCAACAATTCAGCTTGATCTGCTGACACATCACTGGTTCTTACCATATACCCCTTTGTCCAGGAGCAATAAAAATTCATCAACTGCATTCCGCATCTCAGGTTCAGTAAGATCCAGCAGGGAAACCACTTTGAAGTCCAGCTGCCTCAGCAAGTTGGTCAGTTCATAAACATCCACCAATGGAGCCTTGAGCTTTGGATGGTTACAATAGCTCATGTTGCCCATCAGCAGGGCTACCTTGTCTACCGCTGCAAAGACAAAACGCACCATGGCATGTTTCTGAGGATGACACAATTTCCACAGGTTCATTGACACATAACGATTTAAACTCAAGATTCACATTTCCTTACAGGAAAGTAATTTCCACGTAGGAAATGTGTGGTGTTTGAAGCAGTCCTTGGAGAGCATGGTAATAGTCTATCCTCAAGGTTACAGACAAATGAGCGACCATATATAATCAGAGAGAAAAGCATCCCAGGAAGTTCTAGGTGCAGAAACAGACCCAGGAACAAGCGATCATTGCAAACATGAGAGACCAAGCCTTATCAATGATGGCTGGCCACAGGCTCCTGAGATCTCAAGATCAGGCAAAGAATCATCATTAAATATAGGTTTGGTTATTTCAGAATGCAAGAACCACCAACCATCATTGCTTCTGTCTTGTCTAGATTCATATTCAACCTAAATTGCCATTTTTTAATTTCACAGACTGCATAAGGAAGCATAAAAGCTTGCTTTAGCATAATTGTCACACAGTTGTATTTGTAGAAAACTATGCTATAAAGGTTCAGGAGCTTTTGGCTACAGCCTGGTATTGGTATTGGTATTATTATTAATTCAATTTCTGTGTGGTAAGGTTTGCCATTTCTTGGTATTCATGACTGGAGAATTTAGAAATGTGAGTGGTAGCCAAAAGATGTGGGGGAGCAGATAAAGCTGAAAATTTTAATGAAATCTTGGCAGGACTCCCCCTCCCCATTAATCTTAATGGTTACTTCCTCTGCTTTGACTTGATTTCTATCCCCAATCCCTATTTATAAGTACAGATTTTCTCTCTTTAATGTCTTGTACTCCACAAACCCACTTTAGACCATGGCTTCTGATTGTTTTGCCAATTGATCATTATCCATGGTTTGTCAATTCAGACTACACTAAACCATAGTTAATATATATATATATATATATATATATATATATATATATATATATATATATATATATAAAACAAAACTCCTTTAACACAGCTGTTTTGTGTGAAAATACCCATAATGGGGGGCGGGGGGCATTCTTTATACACAAACAAGTTTTTAGACATAAGAAAATCTGACAGTTTCCCTGGAACAATAATAAACTGATCTCTTTGCCTTGGACTTAATTTACTGTTGATACTTGCAGCTTTAGAAATAAACAGATCATTTATAGATGAAATACGATCTGTCAAGCTCCATCACAATGAAAGCCATGTTAGAGAGACAGTTACAAATGGTTACACACACTCAAGGTTTCAATGGCCACCTGTTTAGAGGGTTAGTACAAAACAGAGTCATTAATACATGCCTATTTACACTGACAGCATAAGATCTTTGAGCTGCATTTATCCCAAGAGAAACTGTAAATTAGTAAAACAATCTGCAAACTGTCGGGCTTAATATAAACAAAAGACAGCATGAATTCTGCTACGATGTGAGAATTTTAAAAAACAGTCTTGTCACTGAAATATGCTTTTGTTCTTTTCAAATATATTGGGACACACATTCCAAATTGAAAAGCTCCACTTTGCCTAAAAAGTAGAAGGCCTTGGTATCACAGACATGGTGTTCCTGAAGCCAGTGCACTGCAGGACTCTGACCCGGCAAGATACAGCCCAAAATTCTGCAGTCATACCCCAGCAAGTGTTACCATTAAGATGACTAGGCTCCATAATACCATCACTGAAAAGGACTGTATTTGGTAAAGTGCCATGCACATTTAAACAAACAACGCCGACAGAAAGTCTCAACATGCAATTTCTACCCAGCATCCTACTTTTCTGCTTAAGGCTAGCAAAAGAATGGGGAAAACATGAATGGTCTATGGTTCTTTGCCAAGCCTGCACTACTGCCTGTTCTCCTCCTCTCTCATGACCACGTACAGACTAGGTCCCTCCCTCCTCAGGGACAGCCGCACAAAGAGAAGATCACATGCTAAAACTATTCCTAGACTATACCACTTGGAGGAGAGTCACATATCTGAATGCTCCCCATGGGTGGGAGTGGGAGGATCCCTGAACATAAGTTTAGCCTATCAGGGAGAATTATAAGCTAGAATTCCTCTCTGTGATGTGCTACTTTTAATATAGGAGCAAACAATTATCTGACACAATAGTCTACAACTATTGAACTCTGGCCCTCCAGCTATTGCTGGACTACAACTCCCATCATCCCCAACAGGGATAATGGGAGTTGCAGTCCAACATCTGCAGCCCGGGACTACAACAGTAGTTTTATCACTTGATCTGTCTGGATTGGTCCTTATTTATTCCACACTCTACATGCACCTTTCTCTACCCAGCATGCAGGTATCTTGGTGATCTGTAGCTTAATTGCAGGAGGACATGCAGGGCGAGAAAGGAAGACAGCCTGTTCTCTTCCCTTTTGTCCCAGATCGACACAATGGCCTATCCCGAAGAAACTAATCATGCAATCTGGATGACCCTTTTAGAACCAACCTCCAGGATGAAAGTTCCGTTTACTTACAGAGTGGACTGGTCCAGTCCAAGCTGTTGAAAATACATTTGCAGGAGGAAGACAAAAAATCAATGAGGTACGAATAGTAAATTTGTAGCATCAAATCCAGGCAACTTTTGTCCATCGTATGGATACATATGCATTATATAACTGAAGCAGCTAAGAAACAAGCACTGAACACTTCCATCTGCAATGACCTTTCATGCAGCACGGAAACCCTGTCATCACGCAAATGGTTTGCATTTTGCTGTGCTAACAGAATGCATTGACCTTTTGTAGTTTAGGTCTACACTTTAATCCCTTTTGTAAAGAATGTCCTTGCCAGAGAAAGAATCCAATTCCATCCACTGGGTTCAAACACCCTCTTGGAGGCCAAATCTCATGTCGGGCAATGAAGCAAGAAATTAACTTCATCTTAAGAAAACCCAGAGCCATTACTTAATTAGCCACTAGGAACTCTACAAGTAAAACATTTTTAAAAACACACTGATGTATTCCAGACTCATTTTCAGACTTTCACTATTTTAGAAGTCTTCATGGAGCTGTTCATAGTATTATGAAGGTACCAGAGTAATATGACAATAATGTATTGTCTATATAATGATGTAACTGGCCCTATCCACCTCCAGCACAGGACCTCCAGTGACTGTTGCTGTTGTCTATCTTATGTTTCTTTTTAGATTGTGAGTCCTTTGGGGACAGGGAGCCATCTTATTTGTTATTTCTCTGTGTAAACTGACCTGAGCCATTTTTGGAAGGGCGGTATAGAAATCAAATAAATAAATAAATAAATAAATAAATAATAAACAGTTACTCAACAAGCAACACTACCTAGGTGGTCAATTAACTGCACTCATTCATGCTAGAATTTACTGCTGGTAAGTGGGGGTGGAGAAGAGTCCAATCACAAAGGCAGAATGGGGGAAACTACAGCAAACTAGGTTCCCTGCCGCACCACAAAAACTATAAAATGTTAGGATGTAATAGATTATGGCTAGATATGCAGAGTGGCAGGTCAGGATGATGTTTGTCATCTACTGGGAATCAAATGGTTATTTAAGAAAGAATATCAAAGTTTATATTTATTTATTATTTATTTAAAATGTTTATACCCCACCCCTCCAATGCACTATTGCTTGGGGCAGCTCACAACAATAAGATAGACACAAGATACTATAAAAGTAATGAAATTAACTAAATTAAACAAACAAAAAAGTTGTCAGATTAAAAACCGCCATCATTATTAGGTTCAAATTAAAACTGAAAATTGTAAAAAGCTAGAGAACCCACCACATCTAACAAAAAATAAAATAAAAATAGTAATAGTGGAGCATTAAAAAGCCTCCTTAAAAAGGTGTGTTTTAAGATGTTTTTTAAAAACACTGAGGGAGGGAGCATGGCAAAGCTCTTCAGGGAGATATAGGCTTGCTTTTCTTCTTACTCACAGAATTTTCTAGCCACCGTATAAAATATATCTTCCCATTCAAATAAAGTAGAAAATGCAATAAGTGAACTGTTGATACAAAAAGCAATCCAACCATAACTTGGGCAAACCAAATCCTATTGATGTCAATGGGCACAATTAAGTACACAATTAAGCACTGAAGATCTATTGATTTTAACAGGACTTGGTTGTACCTATTTTATCTAGATTGTATCCATGTTTCTAAAGAAGCATTAAACTACTCACCAAATTGCCTTTCAGCAGACTGATCTTGAAGATCTGTTTTAAAAGAGGAACAAAAGTCTGAATTCACTGGTCAACATAATTTGCAAATATTAAAGACATAAATTCTGCAGTCTGAACCTGCCAGTTTTTTCTCCACATGTCTTCTATCACCAAAAACTTGGCTTGCAGACTTTCTTATAGGTAGGTAGGACATTTCACTTTTATTCTCACCATTACTGCTGGGGACTTTCAAAGGTAATTAACAATACAGTATAGCTGCTCAACTTTGACCCTCCTGCAAATGTTGGCCTGCAATTCCCATAATCCCTAGCTATTGGCCACTGTGGCTGGGGATTATGGGGGTTTTCCTCCAAAAACAGCTGGGGGGGGGGTCTAAGTTGATCCGGCCTGCAGTATAAGATAAGGAAGATCATTTTGTTCAGAGGGGGAAATGTCAGAAAGCTTGCTAGGCATACAGAAACTCTTGGGCACACCCTAAAATAGCTCTGATAACTATAAAGCTAGAAACAAATAAGATAATCAAGAGCAGGCCTGAATGTTACCTTGGATAGGGCTATCAACTGTTATTAGGCTTGGCAGGTGTATATTCTTATCAGGATGGGAGGTGGCGTACCCCTGAACACCAGGTGCTGGGTAACACCAATGAGAGGAGAAGGTTGTCCTCTCTCCCCTACTTGTGGGCTTCCCAAATAGACCTGGCTGGCCACTGCATGAGGCAGGATGTTGGACTGGGTGGGCCTTTGGCCCAATCCAGCAGCGCTTTTCTTATGTTCTCATCCTAAATATTTTAAATCATTCTAGAAATACAATACTGTCACCGCAAGTTAGATTTCTGCAATGCTGAAATGGGAAACAAAGCTTTAACGCTAAAGGTTTCTGGCCTCCAAGGTCTGATGGCAACAACAACAACAACAACAGAACAGCTCAGCCCAGCCCAGCCCTCCCTCGGCCTGATTGGCTTGGTGGCAAGGGAAATACTGGCCAATGCTCAGCATCCACATTGCTCCTGCTACCAAGCGGACCCTCAGGCCAAGGGAGAGGTGGGCTGGACCTAGCACCTAGCCAGCCAGGAATGTGGAGAGGTGGAGTCAGCTCAGGGGTATGTTGTGGAACCCTGGCTGTGAGGCTCCAGTGGCTGGGAGGAGAAAGAAGGGGTACACTTGTTTTAGGTAAAGTGTGCCATCAATTCGATTTCGACTCCAGGCGCCCACAGAGCCCTGTGGTTGTCTTTGGAAGAATACAGGAAGAGTTTACCATTGCCTCCTCCCATGCAGTATGAGATGATGCCTTTCAGCATCTTCCTATATCGCTGCTGCCCGATATAGTCCCAGTGGGGATTTGAACTGGCAACCTAAGGTGACTGCATTTGTTTTAGAAAGGGCGAAAACCCCAGTTCTATTACAGGAATGGTCATAAACCCTGGCATGTTTGCACAGAATGAGTCTGGATGTTCTTTAGACTTTTTCTGTGCAGACATGCCAAGGTTTTGTGGCAAACAAGGGGAAGGGGCTAATTTCTGGTGATTCTCCTCCCCTCTCAGCAACCTGTGAACGATGTCCGTGAGGGCCCCTCAAGCACAGGTGGCTGCAGAGTGAAAAAAGGCTGACCCCAAATCATGCCCTTTCCTTGCACAAAGAAAACCCTGGCCCATGAGCACAGGATTAGTTTGAATGTCAATCAGTAATTTCTTCAGATATGACCATAGACAAAAACTTGATTCAGACGTTACCCAAAAGCCCCGCTATAGCCCTGTAAAAGCGTGTCAAATTTGGCAGGAAGTCTCGTCCCCGCCGCGTCACTCACCCATGCACCCTGCTGCTCACGGCTTTGACGGGCCCTGTCTGAAGATGGAAGAGCCCTCTCCATGATGGCCAGGGAGATTGAATCCACCCTTACAATCATGGGTGTGCCTGCTGTCATGGGGAGGACTCTTCTTCCCTCTTCAGACATGCAGCAGGACACGTGGGTGAGTGACGCAGTGAGGGTGCGCCTTCCTCCCCCTTCTCCCTGCTGTACATGGCGACAGCAGTATGAGTATAATTTCTATCCAAAATGTAGATCAGGCTTTACAAAGTGTATCTGTAAAACCACATCTAGTCAGAAAAAAATGCAAAAGCATCAATTTCTCAGTTGTTTTTATTTAAGATTATTGTTGCCACTTTGCCATACTGGGGGTAAAAAGAAAGAAAAACAGAGAAAGGGAGGTTTACACAAACACATCATACACACAACCCCTGCTAACTGGGCAAAGAGGCACCTTTTAACGTAGTGATTCTCTTTATTTAGCAGGGGGAGAGTAACTGGCCCTATCCACCCCCAGCACAGTACCTCCAGTGACTATTGCTGGTGTATACCTAATGTTTCTTTTTAGATTGTGAGCCATTTGCGGACAGGGAGCCATCTTATTTATGCATTATTTCTCTGTGTAAACTGCCCTGAGCCATTTTTGGAAGGGCGGTACAGAAATCAAAATAATAATAATAATCAACATCATCATCACAATAATACATGCTGTGTGAATCACCATTGATCTGATATGGGGACTGCTTTTGATAGGTCCCCAAGGGGCAGTGCATTTCACATTTGAAGGGTTGCTTCGATCTGCCCTCCCCACACCATGCTCCCAACCCCTGTTTAGTACTTACCAGGCATAATCAGGAGAGGCTTTGATTTATTTTTGGTTCCAACAGTGAGGGAGCAGTGGTTGCTGAAGTGCACTTTCAATTTACTACAACAACAACAACTGGAATGCTGGAATGCTTCTCCCACCCCTTTCTTTGGTGTGTTGAGGAATATCGTTTTTTTTAGAGGCTGCTGCAATGGCAATTATATTTCCCAGCATATCCTGCACCTTTCCCAGGACTAGAGAAGAAAGAAGAGGCATTCCAGAAGTCTTTAAAAAAACCAAAAAACCCTGAAGGCACACTGCAACAATCACTGCTTTCTCACTGTTGGTATGGAAAACATATGAAATCTTGCCCAGTAAAGACTAAACAGGGGTCAGGAGAAGGATGGGTTGAAGCTTCAATCTAAAACAGACACTGGTTTGATTCTACCATCAACACACTCACACACACGCCTTTACTGCTTTTAAAATGTCATGATTTCTACAACTCTTTCAAAATTTACTAAGGGGCTGAAGCACTGTTTTGCCCCTATACAACTCTCATTTGTTACCAATGTGTGAGGAATGCATAATTTATGCTGCCACTCCCCATTCATAAAATTATCCTATGTCAGCCATAGATGACCTAATATGCAAAATAGCAACAGTCTTTCAGCTCATGATACAATTGCATTATTAACCACCTCTGCCACAAAGGAGTGATGTCTTCTGTTCAGAACTGAACATTTGCCATATGAAAAATTATTTTAAAATTACTGCACTGCTTGCAGCATCAGGGCATACATAACATACATTCTACGGCATTCAAGTGTGTAACACCTATTACTTTCACCGCTATGCACACAACACACCATATATATAATATGACGAGATATTTTGGAATCTACAGTAGCATTTGGCAAAAAGCAAGTATGCACTCCTGCAGCCAGAGAAGTGCCGATGACCTTTACAGAAGATGTTTTGGGGAACAAAATGCTTAGCGCAATCCCTAATGGAGTCATTATTTGATACCATGGATTTTCCAGACACCTGATGTTTCTTAATCACAGAAGCATCATCGTACCTATTTTACATTTGGCTGTTGAAAGCTAGATTATATCTCTAGGCCAGTTCCAAGAGAGAAAGAGGATTCGGTTTCATATTATCTTTTCCTAGCTACCTGCTGGGTTGTTTTATGCAGACATTATCAAAGTGTGGCCAGGGGATGGGGCCATAGCTCAGCGCATGCAAAAGGTCCTAGGTTCAGTCTCGGGCATCTATAGGCAGGGCTGGGGAAGAATCCTGCCTGAAAACTTGGAGAGCCATTGTTAGCTAGCATAACCAATACTGAGCTAGCTGGACCCATGGTTTGACTCTGTATAAGGCGTCTTCCAATGGTCCACAAGCTCTATCCAGGTCGTCCACAGGCTGCAGAACAGTCTGCAATTCTCCCTGTACTTGGGTCATGTGCACTGACTTGTAGAACTAAAAGGGTTTATTAAGCAGTGTGCTGAGACCACAAGCAATTTTCAGGTGGTCCAGGAGGAGGCGGTTGAGAATCACCACTATGAATTAATGGGCTATGGCGAATGTACAGCAAGAGTTCTAATGGAAAAACAGTTTAAATGGGAGGTTTCCAACCTGTGGTACTCCAATACCACAAGTTGGGAACCCCTGGTTTAAAATGATTTCAGAAACATCTCTGGCTAGACATCAGCTTGACTGGAAATAAAAACAAATCCAAATTTAGTTGCTTGGCTCTCTTTAGCTTTCTGGGTTTCAAAATTTTTTATGCTTGCACAATATGCAAAATGGTAAAAGAGGCAACCTTCACTGAGACAAGTTCTTAATATACAAGATCACTAAAATGATCAGTGCCTTTATAGACTGGGAAAGAGCATGTCTGAAAAGAATAACTGAAGCAAATTTATCACTTCAACCACAAAGAGCCTGCATAGTTTGTAGCACATATTATATCAATAATGCACAATTACGAAGTATGTCATACTTACCATGCCCTCCAAGACCACTTAAGTCCTCTGAAACAGAATACAGAAAAGTTAACAATGTATTTGAGAAATATACAAAAAGAATTTTATGAGCAGGATTTTAATAATCTACCAGAAAGCTAAAGATGGAAGAAAGTAGTGTTACAACGATCTGTTAAATATGATACACAGTTAAAGCAACTCTACAATCAGGGGGAAAGAAAAGGATTTATTTTGTAACATTCAAAGAAATTGTAAAGAAGAAGTGAGAGCACTATGCAGAAGTACGAAGCTGTATCAGGTCAACATGCTGCATAGCACTATATAACCCAACACCACACCCCATCTGATTTTAGCAACAGAACCCACAGTCTCAGCATGCAGGATTCACCACAAAGCTCTGTAGCCAAGATTACCTTCTGTGCATTCTACTGCAACAGGTTTTCCACCTTGGGTTTCAAGAAGAAAAGAATGTTGGGGTGAAGTTCTTGATTTCAGTTATAACAGGGACTAAATACAAATGAGAGATAAGGCTACGGCTAATATTTTATAGACACAGATTGGAAGTTCAGAACATAAGCGTTACTGCATAATTCATTATGATGCAGCAACGACCCGTCACTGATATGAGTATTGGGTAGGTAATAAATATATGACATGCCACCTCTTTACTATCTAACCTACAGTTCAATTATAATGTTGAACTGTAGGTTAGTTCTACAGTTATATAATCTCTGGGTCATATATAATGGCTGTAGCTACATCTACATTCGTAGGTGTATGTTTCAAGCAGCTGGGGCATGCCTCAGCCACAGTTAAGCACTTTTGAGTCAACTGATTTTGACGGAAGGGAGGTAAGCACATGCTTAAATATTTTCCATTAATATCACTGGAAGCTGAAAATGTTTAACTGTGACTGGATCATGCCCCATAGACATAAAAATAGAACTCTGTAGTGTAGTGGCTTTTAGTTGATAGCAGCTCTTTGCTGATTTTATAATTTCTCCCATACAGAATTTTAAATCTTGTGTACAGAAGACAATATGCTGCCCAATAAGTCTGTATTATATGTTTATATTACAACTGGTCCCTTCCAAAGGTCATACCAGCCATCAACCAGTGCCCTAAAGATAGTACACTACTAAGCAATTCAGACCACAGCATTCCAAACAGAAAGAAACCTGCAGAGCGAAATAACTGCAGATTATGCAAGCAGAACAGTTAAGACACACGCTGCAGGAGAAGGCAAAACAAACTCACTTCTGTAGCAGATTCATTTGCTTACCATTAATGAAATTCTAGTCCACCCCTTTTGCGAAACCATATCTGAGGCAATACACAAGCTGCATCTATCTCCTCTTACTATAGCTAGAGTTCTTAGTGGATAGTCTAAATTACTCATGAGTAGTCCCACTAAATTAATGACTAAGTTGTCCCATTAACTTCAGCACCACTACTCATAAGTATTTTAGTCTGGATGTCAGTCCTTGTTCTTAACCAATGACACACTTAGCATCGCCTTATGAACCATGTTCCATATAAGTTTTGTGTGCACCTTATACACAGAAACATAGCACTATACACATTCCTTTATGGTTAATGGTTGAAAACAAAAACAGAGAACTGTTTTAACTTAGCAAGCTACAACTTAAGTATTCAACATGTATCTGGTTACTCTCTTGGCAAAGCAACAGTCTGACCATCAATACACACCCATATCTCTTTGATGGATAGGAACCAGGCCTACAAACTCAAGTTAACTTTCATTTTACAGTAGCTTGCTTAGAAATTTAAGTGGTGTAGAGATCCGATCAGCTGATCTCGAGTGTCAAGTTTCTCATACGCACATGATGCTGCTGGGCAAGTCTAACTGTTTCAGAAATGAGTAAGCACAGAGGAACACAAAGGTCAAGCAATTTTGACAAGATCACAAACTTATGTAAGTGAAGGAGGTCTATGCCACAGATCTGTATTATAATTACAAGAGTGGCTGCTGTATTCATACCCAGCATCAAGCAGATTATTCGAAAGGCTCAGATGTAAACTTTAACGTCAGTGAAGCCTTTGATGTGTACAGAAAGCAACACAGCAACTATCATAAGCAGTATATGATCCAATTTCTTATTAGCAATTGTTTCTATATGCCAGATTCTGTTGACTCACTAAAGATTCTTACCTATGGCAATGTCTACCTTCTTGCTTTCCTGATTGTCTTTATCATTGTATACATGGCACCAATATATACCTTGATGTTCAGTGTTCACAGAGGATATCTAGGATGACATCAGACCATCATCTAGTTGGACAAACTTAAAAGTGCATTTTCAATCATTCCATCAATATGAATATTGAATAAACATTTGAATAAAAATTAAGAGTAGCAAAATCTCAACACAACTCAAAAGCTCTAGAGGATTTCATTTAAAATCCTAAATCCTCCAGCCTGGCTTCTATGCTTTCCTTCTCAATGAGGTGGTACATTTTTGTCTTAGCTCTATCACGTAAGACTTTGGGCTTCACATAATTGCATGCTCTTCCATATAACAAAGAAATCCTTCCACATAGGCTGTGTTCTCACAATCCTGGTTGAAGAGTAAACCAGGATTGCTGAGCCCTGTGGAGCCTGCTTGTTAAAACACAGATTTCCCAGTCAATCCTGGCTAAACGTGGTTTAACCACAGAAGTTTGATATCAGGATTGCCTGGGAAATCTGTGTTCTCACAACCAGCTTCATGGGGTTTGGCAATCCTGGTTAACTCTTTAACCAGGATCACCGTGATTGTGAGAATAAAGCCGTGGAAAACTATATTTCAGAGAGAATATTCTAGCCCAGCCTTCCTCCTGAAATGGCAGATTTCTATGTGCAAGGTATTGTTTTGTACAGAGGAGCATGCAATCATGAGAACTATTGATTGCAGTCTAAAGTGGTACATCCCAGTCACAGGTTTACTACCTCAGTGGCAACAAGGTCTAGATCTCAAGTAAAACAAGACATTGTTTCCATAGATTAGGAAGTGGCTGGTGTCCCGTAACAAAGCGGGCATGCTCCTAGGGGAATGCACTGGGAGCCCTCGTGCAACTCCTCTCGTCCCCCTGTATGCACACTCTTGTGCCAGAGCCCAGAGTGCTTCCTGACTCCAGGAAGGGCTCTGGGATCAGAAATACACCTGGTTTCCAATCTTGCAGAGCCCTTCCAGAGCACACGGAGTACTCAAAACTCTAAGGGCTCTGGCACAACAGAACACATGCAGGGGGGCTGGGGGAGTTGCACAAGGGCTCCCAGCACGCCCTCACAGTCCCTTAAAGTGCACCTGTATCATTAGGATATCAGCCATCGTAGCTGCTGCTCATTTCTGGAAGCCACTTTTTAAACCTCACTGACCCTGGCTGCAATGGTCCACAGAGATGGAGCTAGACCAAAAGTCAAATAGTCTTATGATCAGGGATCACAAGGAATTGAACAGAGCTTGATTTGGCATACAACTCTTATCAGAACCCACTTACACAATTCTAGGTTTCTCTTTTAACTCACTGGGGATCAAGCCTTGCTCTCACGTGGGAGGAAAAAAACCTCAGAATTCCAGAAAGTCCACCAACTTTTAATTAAAATGGCAGATTCTAGCATTTTAAAAATAAGCATAGCTCTACAGATCCTGAATTGGCCTTTCTGGAACTAGTCTGTCACAACAGCTGCCTTAAATCCATTATAAGACTGGAAGAGTAAAAACTACTCCACTTATACGAATTTAAGAGGAGATGGGGGGTGAGAGGAGTGTTCTAATATAAGACATCAGTGCTAAAGAACAAAACTGTTGCAAACACTTCACAAAACATCATGTAGGAGGATTGCATCTAGCTTTGCATCAAGTTTGCCGTAACTATAAACAACGAAACCCCTTGTGTGCTGTCTCCACCCACACAGTTAATACCTCTGGAAATAGGATACAAGCAATTAAACTCGCACAGAGTTCAGTACTCCAAAGAGATTCATGCAAATATTATCAGCATGCTAATGACAGAACACCAGGAAGTTGGAGAACATTTCACTTTATATATAGGCTTTCAGGGCTACACATTTAAAAGGGAAAACCACCCAGACATATAAGTTTTGGGTGGTATATAAATAAGTTAATGAAATAAAATGAATTTACTAGGAGGAACTGAAAATACATTTGGTAACACAGACCACTTATATAGTTCATTATCAGTATAGCTAAAGAAAAAAGAATGACTCACCATATAACTCTTTTTATCTCCATTAGTAAGTGGGGATCCATTTCTGAACCACTGATATTGAGGTATAGGGATTCCTATAGCTTCACACTGTAGAACCAACATTTCCCCTACCATAAGATTTTGAGGCTGCGGATGGATGCAAATATGTATCTTGTTTTCAGGCAAATCAAGAGAGTCTCCTTAAAAAAAATCAAAGATAATAACTTTGAGACCATTTAGGCGCTGAAGGTGAAACCAGACATTCGACATAAGCCCAGGCTGCCTCTTCTCTGCAGCAAACCCATGGCGGGCAGGCGGAGGGGCAAGAAACACTGTGGGCAGGAGAGCAGCCACTGGCCCTCTCCAGCCCCAGCAGAGCCTCCCTCCCGTGGTTGTTGCTGGTGTCTACCTTAAGTGTCTTTTCAGACTGTGAGCCCTTTTGGGACAGGAAACCATCTTTATTTTTCTACGTAAGCCACACTGAGAACTTTGGTTGAGAAGTTTCATACAAATATGTGAAGGAGTAGTGGCAAGGAAGCACTTAATCTCCCTGCCTCGATGCCTCTCCTTTACACCCTCCTCCCTATCCCTGGTCACTTTCCCCACTGCCTGGACCCTCAAAGACATTTTTGGCATGGCAAGTGTGGGAAATATAGCTTGGGGCAAAGTTTTCAGGGGTGGGAGAATGAGCAGACTTGGAAAGGCCAAACGGCCCCACATGACTCTGAAAACAGCAGACCAGGCTCCCACATATCTAGTTCATCCCCATAAGCAAGCCCATGTTGAAGGTTTGTAAAGACACAACAGGTTTCCAGTATTTGCCATGTTTGTAGCCATCACTCTGGGGCACGCTCTTTGGGTTACTCAATTTTGCTACCTATGAAAGCTGAAACATTACCAAAGGTATTCTATATAAAACACAGACTCTTGCTCCTTTTACACAGCTCAGTAGCAGTAGCAGTAAGGTTAGTGCACCAGCCCTGCTTTTTTTTTTTAATTGCTTGATGTGCATCTTTCTAGAGATACACATCAAATGAGTGGCAGCTGGGACACAGAACAAGAACACAACTGAGCATCAGAGGCTCACTCATTGGATGCAACTCAGGCTTACTGGGGTTAATCCTATCAATACTTGATTGTACATATGGTGGTGTTACCTTACAACCATGATTACAGTACTATTTCATGTGCCACAATAGTTACTTTAACTATTGCTGTGCTTAATCATATATACTTTTCCATGAAGAATTAATATTACCACAGCTTGAATTGCAATAAAGAGGATCAAGGTGCTTCTCAAACAACTTCTCAACAGGATTGCCAAAGATATTCACCTGCTGGGATTCAGTTCGCGTAACTAAGGAGTGTTTGGCCTTTATACACACATACACATACACACACCCCTCCTCCTGCTGTACAAACTGGAGCTGCACGGATGGCATAGTTCCTCACATGTTGGGGTGCTGAATATTTTACAAGGCTCAGAGAGCTTCAAAAATGTTTCTGCTTTGCCTCCCTGCTAATACTCAAAATCAATTAATGCATTTTCTGAAATCTATTTAAATAAAAGCAACAGCTAAGCCAACAAAGCTCAATATTTCTACTGTGCATGAACCTGTTAACAAGATTTCAGGTGCGGACAGAATGCACAGCACTACTGAGGCACCCACTGTACAATTAAGAGATCTTATTGGGATCTCTGGTAAGGATCTATCAAAAGTTTTCAACTCAGTTGTTGTGGTCAATCACGTCAGTATGCATAGAGCAGACAACCCACATACACACACTGTAGTTGCCACCTAATCTGTCAAAGACCCAAGGATTAAAGGTTCAACAGTAACATGTATAACACGCCCAACATCCTTTAGTCTTCCCACTGTTCCAAACTCCGTCACGTAGAACAAGCAGCTAGAATTTAAGGCAGACAAACTGTATGCATAGGCTGCTTCCATAAAGATACACTTCAATAGTTTTGTTGCATTTCTCTTGCTTATGTAATGACTTCACATGGCAGATTTGATTTTTAATATTTATATGCTCTTAGAAATTACATGCCCACCATTTTCTACTGCAGGTTGGGCCAAACAGTCAGGTTGGAACCCAGTATCAAGGCTAACTAGCTATAATGTGTTGCCTCCCCACTATGTGTGGAAAGACTCATGTGTACTAAGGGACCTTTGCAGCTAGGGCTAACCCTTGCTGCAAAGGTCCCTGAGTACACACAAGTCTTGCCCCACCTCTTATAATAGCTGGCCACTGGACATTCACACCCACACATGTACCACTTTAGAACCCTCACTATTCAGCTAAATCCTCTTTTGCAAGTAATATTCCCCAATGTATTAACCATGGTTAGGAGACTCGCTTCCTTCCCTTCCCTCTCTGATTAGCAATAAACTAGACTCTGAAACAAATTTAGAAACCCTGTTTTAAACTTAGCCATAGTTAGTGTTAACCTGGGTACAGAGTATGCTAACCATGGTAAAGACTTGGTAAGAAGCAGGGGAGATTAGCATAGGAGAGAAGGAGGCATAATCTGATCAGACATTGGGTACAATTACACCCGCACCAGCCCTAAGAATGCCTTAGGAGAACCAAACCAAATACCCTTATAAATATAGTTAAGAACTATGTAACTATTCGAGTTACAAGCATTAGTGTGAACAAACATAACCTTAAAGATGCTGTGGTGAGTGAGGGGTTAACGGAGCCTGGGCCTAGTTGCTGGGAGGGATGACATCACAGCCCCACCACACACTAGGCCCTGTGGTTGGCTGCAGGCTCCCCTATGGGGACCAATCGAATTGGCAGTTGGCTTTTCCCTCTCTTTTGGTTTCATGTCTGAAAGAAAGGGTTAGAGGGAAGGGAAGATTCTAAAAGCTTGCTCAGCTTGGGCTGGGGAGGTCACTTGGAGGCCTGTGGAGTATGACAGCCCCAAGGACACAGGACAAAATGGTATTGTAGGGACAGGGCTTGTAGTCAGTTTGCATTAGTTTGTTCCTTTCCCCCTCTGTGTCGCCTGGGTGTATTGATAAGGCTGAGGCCTGCTTTTCTATTTCCCCCCCATTTGCTCCAATTCATATCCCTTAGTAACAATAAAGCTTTTTGAGCTGTTAATACTGTTTTCTGGGTGCTTAGTGGGGAAAGGAGGGCCGCGGTCACATACCTCCCAAGCCCCAGGCCAAAGGAACCACCATTTTCTAATATTTCTTCCCAAGTGATCACTTTACCATTTCAGGTATTTGGAGAAACTGTGAGAGAGACTGGATATCTTGTTAAATCCAGTCTGGTAAACCCTAGAGGTAAGGGGACAGTAAATCCTTTCCAGGTTGTGAATAGGGGGTGGCAGCAATAGATCTGTCAGGGCCCACCCAAAAGGTTCTGGTGGGGAGTCTGAACGACCCAAACCCATCTCTACAGATGCACATTATCCTCTCCATCTTTTAGGAGTATGAAAGAAATATGGCATCTGAACTCTAGAACATCTGTTTCTCACATGGGGGAAATGGAAATATGCTGTTTCTAATAGTGAGACAGCATTTAACATTTGAACATGCATCATAAAAGTCAGCATAAAATCAACACATTTAGACAAGAATACAAAACCCATTTTAATAATCTCTTGGGGAAAAGATAAAGCATAAACGACTGCTCTTCAGCCCCAACAGCTGAAGACTTGGGAGCATTTATTGAGCTTGAAGAACCCCCTAGTACAGGGGTGGGGAACCTTGGCCCTCCAGCTGTTGTTGAACTACAACTCCCATCATCCCTAGCCACAATTGTGGCTGGGGATGGTGGGAGTTGTAGTTCAAGATCAGCTGGAGGACCAAGGTTCCCCACCCCTGCCCTAGTACGAGGGAATATAAACAGCTTTTTTTAATATATACAGAAGTATAGGTTCAGGCACAATACAGATAATTTCAGGTGTCATATGAAACTTCATTGCAATATTAACTTTTCCAGTATAATAACATTTTCTGAATAATTTTACAAAAAATACTATTGCACTTTTCTTCCATGTTCAAGATGGCTCGGTGACCATCTTGCTGGGTGAAGATGAACAACATTACACATCATCAATATTTCAAACCTCACTAAGTCAAGAGTTACAAAATACTTGACATTTAGCATACTGGCATCACGACATGCCACCAAAATAATCATAACATTTCCAGAGAAGTACGAACTGGGAAGCAGCTTAACTGAAATACATTATGCAACTACAAGTATGTCCTGGTGTCTGTAAAAAAGGGGAACCCGAGAGAAGCAAATGCATGCTACCTCTATACATTACCAACAGATTTTAGGAAATCAAGAATCAGACACTGACCAAAGACAGACTCTAGGGTCTTTTCCAGACAATCGTTTTTTTAAGCAAAAAGTTAATATGATGCAGTGGCTAGAAAAACTGGCTGTAGTGCTTATGCCAGCATTTCTGATCAGTCTGTGCTGCTACTTCCCAAAGACTGACATGCCTCTGCTGCTGTAGGTGCCTAAATGTTGATGGACTTGCACAAAGAAGATGTTGCAAGCAGTGCAACCATTCCCCTTCTTCTCTGTCTGGGTGTTCAGGATCTGGCACACCAGAGGGTCCCCTGGGACCTCTGGGGAATCCTCCATTGGGATGGGCTCCTCATCCCTGATGCAGAGGATGAAGCACTTGAGGGAGAAGATGGTTCCCTACTAGCACACTTTTTAATTGGTCATAACATTCAAATGAGTGCACGAGCATATATACAAACCAATAACACCAACTAGGTGGCATGTCTATAGGCATGTGATTTAAAGTTTGCTGAACTGGTGTAGGCTGGGATGTTTCAGATCCCCTGGGGCTTGCTAGGGCAGGGAGGGAAGCAGAGGAGGAAGAAGAGGGCCCAGCATGGGCCAAGCTCACCGGCTGGCTGCCTGCTTCTGCTGTGGCACTCCTGGTGACCAGCATCCTTGCTCCCAAGGAGGCCTTTGCATCTGGGCCCTGACCGGATCCTGCACCCTCCGGTGCGGCTGCAGCCTGTTCATTGGCGGCCCGGCACTTGTCCTTTGCCATGCCCAACATGTTGCTGGTGGAGGCAATGGCGGCCGGCAAGGAAGCTGGGTCGTTCCCAGCAGCTGCATGCTCTACAAGGCTCTGTAGAGTGGTGGAGGTGGCGATGCCGCTTCTGCTGCTGCAGCTCGGGCTGCCTCAATGGCGGGGAGTGGAAGCAAGGTGGCTGCCTGGTCCACTCCCCCAGCTCAGAATCCCCCTTCTTGCAGGTGTTTGCCCAAACTCACGGCCAGATGGCGGGAGGTTGGGGCTTTCGCACGCTCTGGATGTTCTCTAGGCAGTCGCGGTGATGCGGCCTCCTGGGCGGCTTACCGGCTGCCTGAATGACTTTTGGAAGGCCTTGCTGGTGCTTCTTCTTCAGGACCCTAATGTAAACTTTGCATTTAGCTTGGTCCATGCAGCAAAGGGAAAGAAAGAAGACCAAAAAAGCAGTGGCAGGGGGGAGCAAAACTGAAAGTAAAACTAAAGCTAACCTCTCCCTTTTCTTTCTTTCTTCTTCTTTTGTTTCTTTTTCGATAAGATAGAGCTTTAGAAGATCTTTGAACAAAGAAACAAGGCAGATAGTCAAGAAGAACAGATGAACAGTCAGGATAAATGGACAGTCAAGAAGAACAAATGGAGAAACAAGGAAGCAGTGAGAGAAAAACAGAGAGAGAACTGCAGGGAGCCAAATGCAGGACTAAAAGAACTGGGTGGGGCCATGCTCCCCTGGCTCTTAAAGGCTTCACCTTAATTTGCATAGTCCTGCCTTCGAGCCACATGAAGCATAACCCACACTGAGACATCCTTGGATTGCAGCAGCAGAGAGGGAACACTGTAAGGAAATGCTGGTGGTCTTGCACAAGAGCACCCTTACGCAACTTCCAAACCAGCATTGCACACACTTGAGCAGCACAAGTACATTGGAAACAATTTAAGTTGCACTCCTAAACTGCGTGCATGCTGGTTTAAGTATTTGTGCATGAGTATTTGCATGTCTGCAAGACTGACAATGTTTCCTTGAACACCCGCAGCTCTGCAGGCAGATTGGAAACATCAGCATAAGCCAGCATAACATGTCAATCATTAGGTTTTGAAGCAGGAAATCCAGGTTTGAATGTCCACTCAGTGTTGAAGTATACAAGAGAGTATACAAATAAGTTTTTTTTAAAAAAGCAGGCTCGGTCTACCCTACTGCCCTGGCCATGAGGTAAAATACCACTTTGAGAAACATGGATGAAGCGTAGTATAGGAACAACAACAACAAAGTGCTCACAGTCCTTCCCTGAGCACTTCTATTGTGGGTGCATCATATTTGGTTTGCAAGCGATGAACCATGTCTTATACCAGGAGAATGTGATGCTTCCTTAGGTATCACAATCATGGCCACTGTGATGGTCACATGGAACATGGTTGCTAAGTGTCATGGTTATCTACTGGATACCGTGTATGAGAATCCTTCCACTACTCCAATAGCTTTAACTTGAGAATCCTTCCACTACTCTTGCAGCCCTTAAATGATGGCAAATATCAGCAAACACTATTCCATCCTCCCCACAATCACAACCCACCATTTTGTTAAGTTTCCAAGTTTTTTTTAAAAAACAATTTTTCTTAAAACTATGCATACATTTATGAGAGGGGAGGGGGTAGGTGTGTGTGTGTGTATAAAAACAGCAGTGCAGCAATTCTCCCTGTGCCGGTTTCAACAGTGACATAAATATTATGGTACTGCCTCAGGCTGCTAGTGGGGGTTGAAAGTCTGAATGCTTCCCTAACCCCCTGCAAAAAGGCCGCTTTACAAAGATGTCAGGGGGAGGTTAGGTAGACTTTTCCTTCAGGACATACTATTTTTTTCAGTGTGCGGGGTATTTTCCTGAAGGAGCACATGATCCTCTCTACTTGCAGACTGAAGGGGTACACTCCAGGGAAAGTTTACCATTTGATTCTGAGAAAGAAAGAAAAAGAAAGATGCAGTGCTGGTTACAATCTTGTCCTAGAAATGAGGTATTGCAGAACTGTGATGAAATGAGTTACAAGGTAAACATCTTAACATAAAATGATTAAGGTTCTTTCTAAGGGAAGCCAGCAGAGACAGCAGCTGGGATTGGGAGACCCCTGCTGGGAGGAAGGACCGTTAAAAGGCATTGGGCTGAGAAGACCAAGAGACAGGCAGAGTGGGTGTCTGACGTACAGCCTGGGAGAAGGCGGGGCTAAGGAGAACCAGGGGAAGTTCTGTTAAAATAAACACAGTTGTAACTAATATGTGAGCTCTGGGAAGAAAGAGGAAGTGTAAAACCACAATCACAGAAAGTTTATAGCAGAAGTCACTGAAAGTAAATTGTATTATCAAATAAACCATTTTGTAACCAAGCAAGGAGTAGCACCGTACTTTTTAAGGAGAGAAACAAGCAAGTCTCAGAATCTGGAAAATCTGCACCCCTAGTTCTCCCTGTCTCTCTCCTGCCCCATCTTCATTTAGTCTTCAGCCTCTGTCCGTTCTTCCCCGTCCCAGTCCGCTTTCTCTCATCGCCCTCCGGCGGTGCTTTCTGTTACTGCTTGCCAGCCAGCCAGGCCACCACTTTCCCTCACCACCCACCGGCCAGCCTGACCGCCACTTTCCCTTCCCACTGGCCACCCTCCGCCCATCCCTGCCGCTATCTGGCAGTTGCTTGAGAACACTCGCGAGAGCTGCCACACATGGGATTAGCGATGGGTACGCCTGAAAGAGAGAGAGAGACACACATGCTCTTTCCTGGCCCCCAGTTCTGAATAGTGATCACTTGCATTGTGCAAAACTTTCGTAACTCACCATGATAAGCTCCTTGGAGATCACACACATCCAGCTGAACCCATCGACTGAAAACATAGGAAGACTCACTGTTCACTCGGCATATGTAAATGCCAGCATCATCTGTATTCACTTGGCTGAAGACTAGCTCTGGGGTATTCCCATGTGGAACCTGCATTAGGCAGGATTAAAAAAAAAGATAAAATAGCATAAACTGCGATAAGAATGTGTGTTTTCCACAGAACCACCTACAATTAAAACTTACCTACCAAATATGTTCAGATAAGAAAGACACTACCTTTTACATTCATATATCAGCTTCCTTCAAGAACAACATAGCTGGGGTTATCTCATTTTAGCCTCACAACCACCTTGCAAGGAAGGTTAAGCCAAAAGGCAACAACTTGCCCAAGTTCATCTAGTGAACTTCAAAGTAGGGATATGAATGCAGCAGGCAGGCCTCAGCATTTCAAGTCCAAAACAATTTTTAAACACTGCTTTTCATACTAATGTTCCATTTACTAATGTAATGTTATGTTACATTTAAAAAGCATATTAAAAATCAATTTTAAAAAATGTAATATACACAGAAGCATCAAAAACTAGTAGAACCCCAGGGAGGGATGAAACAGTACAGTCAAATACAAAATCCCTTCTTCCAGAATAAGAGTGCATTCAAATGCTGCCTATAGAACAGGAACCTCTCTGCTGGACCTCCCTGGGAGATTATCTCAAAAGCGTGGCATCACCACTTCCCCTAGCAAATGGATCTTTGCTAATGATTGGCCAGAGCAGAAAAAATGGGATGCATGCCGAATCAGGAGGAAAAATGAAAACGAAACCGTGTAAAATGTGGAGACAAAGGGGCCACAAAAAAGATGCCAATTTGCAAAAACACAAATTTTTAAAACATTAGAGACCATCTGGTTAAAGCAAATATATGTGTTACTCCATCACTGCATGTGACTCCGTCAGGGTTTCATCGCTGCAGCCATTGTGCCGCTTGTTCTTTGGCTGTGGAAATTGATGAAATATATATTTCCAGGGAGAAACGGATGTCTAAGTTATTATTTTTTGCCAATTGCAGCAGCAAAAATATCATTTATATGATCACGTGTCCCTGTGGTTTAAAATATGTGGGCAAAAGCAATTGGGCAGTGAGGACTAGAATCATTGAACATCGATCTAGAATTAAACATATGGTTTTGGAAGCACCTCTTACTGAACATTTCAGGAGTTTCCAACATTCCCCTGAAGACATCAGGTTCAGCGTAATTTACAAATATCAACCAAAGAAATTTGGGCATGAGAATGTTGAACAATTATTGTTAAGAATGGAATCCACTTTTATATATAGATTGAATACAATTATCCCATATGGGCTTAATTCGGCCTGTGATATGTCAGTGTTTTTGTAATTCATTCATCTTGTCATATTATAGAACTGTTGAAGGTCGGTTGTACACATCAGCCTTATCGATAGGAATTTGGTTGACATTTACCATCTGTACATGGGAGCTTTCGGACCTATAATTAGGAAGAAGGTGTTTATATTAAACGTGCCGATGTAATTTATAACATTTGAAAGAATTCAATTTAGAATTGTTATTGCAGATAGTGGTTTCCGTAGTCTATACAATTAACTGTGGATGTAGCTTTAGCAGCATGATATATCAACAATCTGAGAAGTAAAATAAGCTGCGGTTTTGAGTTTACTGCTTCGGCAGCTTTAGCAGCATGATATGTCAATGATTTGAAAAGCAAGATAAAGCTGCATCCTTAATGAATGTGGTGATATTGTACAGCTGGTGCCTAAATGTTCACATTATTTCTTTTGGAGACCCAATTGTAGGTGGCTTCACCTGATTAGAAGCATCTTAACTGATGCCGGGCTATATATCTTCAAGCCCTGGGGCTTGGCAGTTAGTAAGTTTTTTTCCCCCTCAACAAGGTGTAGGAGGAAAGGTTGCCTCCATAAAGATCTGGTTGACTGAGCCTTTATTGTTGTTTGAGCTCAGAGAGGAAGAAAAGTGGTATGTATTGGTTTGTGTATAAGGGGGAGGATGTTATTTACATCATTACGGTTATCTATGTAAGTTGTTGGTCAGGAGATTTGCTAGTGCTTGTTTTATTGTTAAAGAATGTTTCTGTTCTCTGACGAAGGATTATCCGAAATGGGTTTAAGAATCCCGGGCTAGCCTATAAGGACTCTTTCCAAGGACTCCTTCCATCCTGGCAAGACTTCATTTCTACAATTAGAAGAAGTTTCTGTCCTTTTCATTGAGATGCTATATTTTTCATACATGCATGTGCAGACACTACCTGCAATATCAGTGTTATTGCTACTCATTTGAGGAATTTTTCACTATTGCAAGATTTTTTTCATTTATTTTGATACAGATTCATTCTTCATATGGACTAGAACATTATTTTTACACACTTATATATTTGGGCTTGAATGTATATTTACCCTGTGTTATGACTTCTGATTTATTCATTGAGATGCAATATTTGGGTCATATTCATGTGCAGATACCATCTGCAAGATAATTGCTATTGTTATCTAGCTATTCTAGATTACTAATTGGTATTGTTATCTATTTATTCTAGATTATTAATATAGCATCTTTTGGATTGTTTAATGGATACATGTGTCTTGTCTATTTCCTCCTCATAGATCTCTGGATCTTTACATGAATGATTGGCCAGAGGGCAAGGCCTCAGAGGCTAATCTTAGGTTCATATGGGATAATGATATGGCAATTTTCAGAAAACACCTGAAAACACATCTCTTCAACCAGGCTTTCTCAGCTTTTTAAAACTTGTTTTTAAATTGTTTTGATTATTTAATTGTTGTTTTATGATGTTTTTAATTGTTAGTTATTGTTTTGTGTTTTATAATTTGTTTAATTATTAATTGATTTTAATGGTGTTTTAATGTAAACCGCCCTGAGCCTTTTGGAAGGGCGGTATAAAAGTTTTAATAATAAATAAGACAGAAACCAGTTCAGAACTTTTACTTCTTCCTTTGGAAATGAGGTAGAGCGGGGTGTGATCAGCATACCAATGAACCTTCAGCCCAGAACTCTGGATTATCTCTCCCAATGGCTTCAAGTTAATGGAAAAGATATAATGCAAAGGCCACATAGTGCAAGAGTCACCGCTCCAGGGAGAATGGGAGTTATTGTAAAACCCAGAAAGATACCTTGGCGGATGGTATTGAAAGCTGCTGAGAAGTCCAAGAGAATCAACATCTGTCCATTGTGCCCTACTGGCCAAGAATGAAGAATGACTAGAGGTGCAATTTCTAAAGAAATCCCAAGAGCTACTGTGGTGACACAGCCGGAAAAATAGGATACAACCCTAAAGTTCAAGCAAGGGGTAGTTTTTGCAATTCTTCTTTCCCCTCTGCATGCACACGCACGCACACACGCACACCTGGCTTTCAAGAGTTCCTCAAACTTTAGGAGCCAATTTTTGGGGCGGGGGGGAGATACAAAAGGCTGCAAAAAGGAAAGCAAACTGATTATTTTGATGGTGCAAAATAACTCCTGCACCCCTTGCATTAATACAATCCATAGGAACATTAGTCTACAGTTCTAGACAAATATGTAAACATATAAAACATGAACCTATCATCATTCATCCTCACAACTTCACCATTTTGCTGATAAACCCGAGTGCTGCATTTTTGGAGCTTGAGCTATAACCCTGCTCCAGCATAAATTCATTAGCCAGCCTTAAGGAAGCTATGGCAAGTTTCCCACCAATAAAATAGCAATTATGAAGATGAATGTGATCAGGGTCATTTTTCACATTTTCACTTCAGTGTTGAAAACTTGTACTCATATTCATTAAACCTTAAGCTAAAGTCCCTATCTTGCCATCTTATATGGCATTTTATGATCTTGGACTGGCACAATCATTAGTATGTTTCACTTTAAGTCCTTGAGTGTGGAGGGTTCAGCCACCCTCCACGCTGGATTTCAATTGTGTTATAAGAATAATAATCTCTAGAGTCTTTTTAAACCTGAGCTCAGGCTATTCTGGGACATTTTTAATGTGTTCTATCAATAGCAACTTATTATTTCCAAGACTTTATACTAATCATGATCAATAAAGCAAACCACTCAAGCAGTGAAAACAGGCAATTGTCTATTATTTTCCTTGTAAAGGATACCACAAAGGTGGCTTATTAGTTCAAACACAGTCTTTCTTTGATCCTTGGGAGAGATTTCCTACATGTTTTTCAGAAACTAGGCAGAAAGGTAATTCAGCATGCCACAAGGGTAACACCAATTTAAACTCATCATCAAAACTGCCTTTAACAATTGCTGTCATCACGATGTTCCAGAAAGTGGCAATCATGTTATAGCACAACAACCCTTAGATAAAGAGAAGGGGGAAATGGTCACAGCAGCATTCAAAACAGAATCATAGTAAATCAGACCTCATAGCAATCAGATTTTTTAGGGTCACGCTGAATGCAATGAGATTGCTTATTTTAAGTCTTAAGTTACTAATTACCACATTTCAATTTGTGGAATTGCCATAGCAACTAGGTGCCAGTAACTTCTAACCACCTAAATTCAGCATGGGGTGTCAGGTTCAGAGCATAATAGGAAAATATTTCCCTACTGTTGAATTCTGCACTATTCTTAGCTAAATTTGAGGGCTGAAGGATCAAACCAATTATTAAGATAACTTTTCTAAAGGACGGTCAGAAGTTGTCAAGGTAATACGGGTAAAACTTTTATTAAATGCAAGGTACAAATTTCATATTTAAATAGACAAAAGCGTATTTTTAAAGTGAGCAACTCTGAATGTTCCTCAAAAACCAAGTATATAAAAATGGGGGGGGGGGAATAAGATGCTATTCCTCATACACACGTTTGTATCAATTCATCTTGATAAAAATAAGGGCTAGACATCAAAAAGTACCATTTTCACTTATGCTTATTACTTGACATTCTCTGAGCTTTCCAGTTGCATTTATTTACCTCCTTTTTTTGTTTGAACCACTGATAATGTAGATGTGGATAACCAGCTGCCCAGCAACTCAGCTTCACCGTCTGGCCAGATAATGCTGCCCGAGACTCTGGTTCTACCACTACCTTTATACCTTAAAAAAAAAGTCCATATATAATGCATTCAATTACACTTGAGATTTGTTAATTAATAACACCGCTACTTATATATGAAGCTCCATTTCATTTGTTTCTGCCATAAGTTATAATGAAATTAGTGAGCATAAACATTCAGAACAAATTACGAAATGTTCACCATATGGAAAAAACACGTGCTCTCAAACTCATTTTATTATTATTGAAACACATACACTTAATAATCAGAACAAGAGACATCAAAACCAACATGGAACAACCCTCCACATCAAGTAATCCAGCAGCCTATCTTGGCAACTTATATTGGCAAAATCCAATATACTCCAATTTACTTTGCCAGTACTGTTCAAGAATAGAGATATTTACCCCAATGTAGCATTAGGAGGTTGCAAACAAATAGTTAATTGACAAAACTCAAATATGAAAAGTCATTTCTCTTGACCAAAATGTTTCCACCCAACTCCCTCTCAGCAAGTTATTTTCAATATTCATGGTGCTCAAATGAAAAAACTTCAGTGATAAAAGGGCCTAACTTTTATTTCCACATGTTCCAGTGCAGTCCTGCCAAAATCAGTAGCAAAACAGTTTCCAGAAGAGGTTCAAGGACAATATAGAAGAGGAAAATTTTACTTGGAGACATGTTGAGCCTTGTTGCACATACTTTATGCCAGATTCAAATGCTCCTTCCTGCCTCTTTCAAAAGGAAGTGGTTTGCTTCAGGATAGGAACATGGAACAGTGCCAAAAGTTGCCCTCGTTATCCATGGGGATTCCATTCTCCACTACAACTGTGGATAACAAAACTATGGATAACTAGACCTTGAGGCAAATGGGAATTGGGAGATTAGGGTGAAACAGGTGGAAACAGAAGCTTTAAAAAGCAGAAATAAGTGGCTGTACCATGCTCTGCAGGTTTCCAGCTATGACCCCCAAACACCCCAATTCCGCCAATTTTCCACAAAAAAACATGGGATTTTTTTAAAAATAAAAGCCACAAAATGGTTTCGTTCAGCAAAATGGTGGCCAGAAATTACCTCAGAGGCAATTTCTGGCCACTCAGGAACCGACCGTGGATATGTGAAACTGCGGGTGCCAGGACCGTGGATAACGAGGGCCACCTGCACATCTTCCAGTCAGCAGGATGCAAACAAAGTACCATTTCAAATTATTCAGAGATGAGTAAACAGATTTTCATGTGATAGCCCAGCATGGTGAAAACCACAAAAAAGCATAAAGCAAAGATTTTTTTTAAAAATCTGTTCAAATGCTACTTTAAGAATAACCCTTCCTATTGAACCAGAGTAGGAGCATGTCTTGGCCACAAAAGCACAAAACACTCTCTCTCTCACCCTCCTTACTGCACCCAGAGCATAACATTCCAATTTGGCTATGCTGTGCTTCTCTCTGCATGGGATCCTTCTGAGGCTGCAATATATACATGGATTCAAGAGTTCTAATAGGACTGATCTCTGCACATGAATTTTATACACAGTACTGCAGTCCCACTACTAATTGGTTACCCATTCAGCTTCCAGTTTGGAATACTAACACAATGGCCTTAAAACATCCATATAACACTCCCAGGGTGAACTTCAGAACCACTGGGAGATAACTACCGGTAACTAAATTAATTTGTCTTTGTATGACTTTATAAATTTTGTGGAAGAACACTGCCCATATTTAGGGCCTTAAAAGAGTACAGGAAAATACAGTTACATCGTTGCAATCGTTAAATCTTTGACCGTCTATGTTTAGACTGCATGAGCAGGTGGTAATTAAGTCCCATTTTGCTCTCCCATGGTCAAGGTTACAGAACTCATATTTGCAAGTACTAGTTAACGTTTTCCATTATTTATTCATGATATAGTTCTCATACATACCAAGCAACAGAAAATACCAATTCTTATACAGGCACATTAAGCTGCCCTGAACAAGACAGATTTGTGGGGTACAAAAATCCCCATAAGAGAGTCTTTAATGCACCCTTGTAAAAATTCTGGATGGAATACATTTGCACAGTGCTTCAAGTCACAGTAAGTGACACCTAGAGAAGAGCCACAGTACTGTGACTGCTTGAAATGCTAGCCAGCACCTTAGGGTAAGAAGTTGCACTGATACATTCTTCCCCTTCCTAAACAGTAATTTTCCTTGCAGGGGCTCATGGGATGAGACCCTGAATGACTTTTGAAAGTCTCCTTTGTTGGAAGTTGCAATGGTGGGGGGATTATTCCCAGCCAGAAGGTAAAGGGTTGATCTCACCTCTAGAGACGAAGTGTTTCATATGTAAATGGCTTCTCTGCATACCTGCTTTTGTGTCAGCTGGGCACAGACACACAGACCTCCCTCTCTCTCTCTCTCTCCCCATCAAAACTGACATGCAACTCAGCCAAGACTTTTCTTATTTTTAAGTAAAGTTTCTTTTACTTGTTAATTATGGCTCCGAGTGGTTTCTTCAGAACCCAATGCTGCAAACCCTGCTTATATTTTATCTTCTATGTATCTATGGCAATCTAGTTTGGCATAAAAGGGCAAAGGAAAGCCAGAAGCACAGCAAGGAAGACTGGGGGGCTAGCTGAGAGGCAGAAACTCTTCTTCCGTCTGAATTTCCCTGTCTGGAGAAATTAAGAATTAACAAACCGCCAGGGCCAGATGGCATCCACCCGAGAGTCCTTAAATAACTCAAATGTGAAAGTGCCAACCTCCTTGCAAAAAATATGTAACTTATCCCTACAGTCAGGCTCTGCAGAGGACTGGAAAGCAGCCAGTGTAACACCAATTGTAAAAAAGGGATGGGGGGGGCAGGGGGAAGCCAGAAGGTTACAGACTGGCTACTTCAATGTCTGTGCCAGGCAAACGGATGGAACACATTCTCAAAGATAAAGTTGTTAAGCATTTAGAAGAAAAGACCTTGCTGAAGAAAAACCAGCATGGCTTTTGCAAAGGTAAATCTTGCCTCACCAACTTTATGGAGTTCTTTGAGAGTGTCAACAGGCATGTGGGATCCGGTTGACATAGTATGCCCTAATTTTGGGCAGAGAGGACGTATCAGTGTAAAAGCCACAGTAAGGAAAAAGGCTGAAAAATTGCAGAAACGCCATATCAATGTAAATGCCGCAGTTAGAGGGGGACATCATGCATTTGTTGTTGTTGTTGTTTTGAAGGCTTAAAGTTTTACTACAGCTTGATCCTGAATTCTAGCGCAAACAACGCAGGTGACAATAAACTTTTAATAGTGTACCCACCGCGGCCTTTCTACCCAAAATTACGGTTCTTGGACTTTCCCAAAGCTTTCGACAAAGTTCCCCATCACAGACTCTCGAGAAAAGCAGTCATGGGATAAGGAGACAGGTTCATGTTTGGATTGGCAATTGGTTGAATGACAGGAAATAGAGAGTGGGTATAAATGGACAGTTCTCTAAATAGAGGGAAGTAAGAAGTGGGGTCCCCCAGGGATCTGTATTGGGACCAGTGCTCTTTAAATGGTTCATAAATAATCTAGAAGTTGGGGTAAGCAGTGGTAAGCAGCAAGGCAGATGACACTAAACTATTTAGGGTAGTGAAATCCAAAACAGACTGCGAGGGGCTCCAAAAGAATCTCTCCAAACTGGGTGAGCGAGAGAAAAAATGGCAGATGTGGTTCAATTAGCAAGTGTAAAGTGATGCATATTGGGGCAAAACACCCCAACTTCACAAATATGCTGATGGGGTGCGAGGACTCTCACGAGTGACTGACTAGGAGAGAGATAGTGGGGTCTGATGGACAGCTCATTAAAAGTGTTGACATGATGTGTGGCAGCTGTGAAAAAGGCCATTCCATGTCTGGAATCATTAGGAAGGGGATTGAAAATAAAACTGCTGTTATCAAAATGCCCTATGGTGTAGCCACTAGGGAAGTGCACACACCAGTTTGGCGGTCCCTTTCCATAGCGCTGGCCAGTACCCCACTGGTGCGGGGCTGCTGCGTACCTCCTTGCAGCCCCGGTATGATGAGGTACGGTGACCGGAACTGTACACAGCACTCCAGATGTGGCTACCAGGGATGGGCATGAAACGGTGTCTGGACGGTTAGGCGCCAAGGGGTGGGGTTACCTTTACGGAGCAGGGAGAATACTCTTACCCAGCCCCCCCCCACATTTCCCCTGCCGGCATTGCTGCCAAAACCACTGGCATGGGGCTGCTGCGTACCTCCTTGCAGCCCCGGTCAGCATCGTATCCGGAGTAGCCACTGTGTGTGAGCACACTGAGACGTGAGCAAGCGTGACGTGCACACATGCAGCAGCAACGTCCGGTCCAAAGCACTGGGGTGGCAAGGAGGTACGCTGCTGCCTCGCCGAACTGTTTTAAAAGGCAGCGCTGGCAGTGGAAATGAGGCAGGAGGGGTAAGAGCATCCTTCCCCATCCTTAAAAGAGATCTCCCCCACCTTTGAACTGGCAGGCGCTGGTTCTGTGCACAACACTATCCAGTATTTCTGCAGGACCAGTTAGGGAGGTGTCCAGCAATCCCTCTTGCAATATTAGATTGGATCAGTTTCAGTTTGTGACTCCTGAGAATGTGAGCAGTATGGCCTACCACCTGTTCTTTGATCCTTGTCCAAGATAGCCAATTTCATCTTGCAGGTAGATTGTTGGAGCTGGCCTTGTTGATATCATTAATACCTCACTGAGGGAGGGCAGGATGCCACCTTGTTTGAAGGAGGCAATGGTTAGATCCCTTCTTAAGGAGCCCATTCTGGATCCCTTAGTGGCAGATAATTATAGGCCAGTCTCCAACCTCCCATGGTTGGGTAAGATGATTGAGAGGGTGGTGGCTGACCAGCTCCAAATGGTCTTGGAGGAAATTGATTATCTAGACCAGGGGTTCTCAAACTAGGATCCCAAGATATTGTTGGACTACAACTCCCATCATTTCCATCCCAATAGCCTTTGGTCACTGGAGTTGGGAATGATGGGAGTTGTAGTTCAACAACATCTAGGGAACCAAGTTTGAGAACCCCTGATCTAGACCCATTTCACACTGGTTTTAGGGAGGGCTATGGGTTTGAGACTGCTTTGGTCGGCCTGATATATGAACTTCGCCAGGGAATTGACAGAGTGACTCTGCTGGTTCTTCTGGAACTCTTAAAGGCTTTCGATAACATCAGTCATGGTATCCCTCTGGATTGCCTGAGGAATCTGGGGACAGGAGGCACTTTTTTACTGTGGTTCCACTCCTATATCTCAGATTTCAGAAGGTGGCACTTGGTGATAGTTGCTCTTTTAAATGGGAGATACTATATGGAGTCCCTCAGGTCTCCATTCCGTCACCAAAGCTTTTTAACATCTACATGAAACCACTGGGTGAGATTATTGGAGGATTTGGTGCTGGGTGTTACCAATATTTTTTTAATAAAAATTATAATATCCTGAAGACACCCAAATCTATTTCTCCTTGTCATCAATATCAGGAAATGGCATTAGCCCCTTAAATGCCTGCCTACAGGCAGTAATGGGCTGGATGAGAGGTAATAAAATGAAGCTGAATCCAAGCAAGACAGAGGTGTTCATTGCTGCGGATCGTAATCTGAAAGATGGGATAGAACTTCCTGTTCTTGACGAGGTTATACTGCCCCTCAAAGAACAGGTCCACAGCTTGGGAGTGCTCTCGGACCCGGGTCTCAGCCTAGTGCCTCAGGTTGAGGCTGTGGTCAGGAGTGCTTTTTACCAGCTGCAATTGATTCGACAGTTAAACCCATTTCTGGAGGAGAATGACCAGAAAATATTGGTACTCCAGCTGGTAACCTCCAGGTTGGACTACTGCAATGCGCTCTATGTAGAGCTACATTTGTACATATTTCGGAAACTTCAGTTAGTTTAAAATGCAGCAACAAATTGGTCGCTGGGGTATCGCAGAGAGACTACATTATGCCTATTCTTAAACAATTGCACCAGCTGCCAATATGTTTCCAGGCAAAGTACAAAGTGCTGGTTATTACCTTTAAAGCCCTGAATGGCTTAGGTTACTTGAGAGAGCGCCTTTCCCTACAAGATCCCCACTGCTCATTAAGATCATCAGGAGGGTCAGTCTTTAGGTGCCACTGGCTCATCCAGTGGCAACCAGGGATCTGGCCTTCTCGGTTGTTGCCCCTGGGTTATGCAAAATGGTCCCCAAGGATATAAAAGGATTATCGTTCCTTGGAGGCCTTCAGGAGGGCCTTAAAGATCCATCTTTTTAGCCTGGCTTTAAATATCTAGTTTTAAATTTAATCTGATTTAAAATGTTTTCTTTTAATTGTTTTATTATGTGTTTTTGATTGTAATGTAAACTGCCCTGAGCCACTTTAGGAAGGGAGGTATATAAACTGAATAAATACTACTACTACTAATTATTATTATTACTATTATTATTATCCTCCATAATTCTGACTACATATGTTCACTGAGAGCTGAGCTACACATTATGCTTAGTACATGAAAAGCAGCTAACTTTGCTTGCTCAGACTGTTTTTCTCCAAACAGTCAGAGAAAGCTGAAGGCAACCAAAATCATACTTCTCCAGTGCTAGGGAAGATTAGGTGCAGACGAGAACGATAACCATATATAAGCGATACCCACACGTAAGAGGAAACTGGTCACTGGCTCCCCCTTTCCCTGTCAAACCCCTTCTGCTTTTAAGCTGTTGAGTGGGAACCTTTAATAGGAATGACTGGGTTGTTTTTCACATGGAAAGGGTAACACGTAGCCCATCTGTGTCTTTGGCCCAAATATTTGGCCAAAGACACAGGGGTGGCATATTATGAAGAGCAGAACTAACCTGGAATGTTGAGGCACTGAAGCGCTTCAGTATGTTCCAGAGCCTGCAGCAATTTTGTCAGCTCCAACACAGTACAGCCTCTTTCACCCATCAGCTGAAGAAGACTTCTGCTGGGACTTCCTTCAGCCACCAGGACTTCAAGAGAACATTGCTCCAATTCCAGAGAACTGCAACCAATAGAAACATGTTGAGGGAGGGGAGGCAGAAAGTGTTTTTACATATGCTTCTCTAATGATGGGAACAAACAACACCCTGGACAACGTACTACAAAAAGTGTTCCCATCTTAAGAAGTTTTGCTAGAACTAAGTACATATGAATGTGAACTTCACATGCTGGATTTCAATACTGCAGGTGTTAAAAAGGCACAAGAGGCCTATGAGGAAAAGCTATAAAAGGGGCAGACCTCCACCCGCTTGCTATGCCATTGCTGCCACAATTTTATCTTTTTCTCTCTCTCTACCATTTTCTATCCTGCCTTTATTAAAAAAATTCAAGGTGGCTGACAATACTATAATCCAAAAGCACAAAAAATAAAAATAAAAAATGAGAATGCCACTAATGCCAATACCACTCTGCCAGCACAGTCCTATTTATGTTTATTCAGGAGTAAGTCCCACTGTGCTCATCAGGGCTTGCTCCCTGAAGAGTGTATTTTAGGGTTGCACTAGGAGTCTGCTGCAACAAAACGTAGGGTAGGGGAAACTGGTATGGAGTCTCCAGGACGTGGCATCCAGGGAGCATTTTCAGAAAGCAGTCTTTATTATGAGTTCGAAGTTGCCTCCAAAGTGGATTTTTATTTATTTATTATTTACATTTATATCCCACTCTTCCTCCAAGGAGCTCAGAACAGTGTCCGTGATTATCTTTATCCTCATGACAACCCTGTGAGATAGGCTAGGCTGAGAGATACATGACTGGCCCAGAGCCACCCAGTGAGTTTCATGGCTGAATGGGGATTTGAACTCAGGTCTTCCCAGTCCTAGTCCAACACTCTAACCACTACGCTATGCTGGCTCTCAGGCGACACTCTAACACACAATGAAAAGCCCAAATCCTGCACAAAGTGCTTCCTGATAGCTTGCAGGGACTTCAGGGCCAATATGTGAATGCACCCAGTCACCTAATGGCACAGCAGGGAAATGGCTTGACTAGCAAGCTAGAAGTTGCTGGTTCGAATCTCCGCTGGTACATTTCCCAGACTATGGGAAACCCCTATATTGGGCAGCAGCAATATAGGAAGATGCGGAAAAGCATCATCATCATCTCATACTACACAGGAGGAGCCAATGTTAAACCCTTCCTGGATTCTACCAAAGACAACCACAGGGCTCTGTGGGCGCCAGGAGTTGACACCAACACAACAGCACCACTTCACATTTATTTATTTAGATTTTTTTTTTTTTAATACCACCCTTCCAAAAGGCTCAGGGCAGTTTACAATTAGTAACAGAAACCATTAAAACCAATAACAATTAAAACAGAGATATAAATATTAACACCAATTAAAAAACATCTTAAAACTATCATAACAATCAAAACCCTGAAAATCAGGTTAGCATTAAAACAATTAAAACTAATTAAAAACCCTGAAAGGCCAGGCCATTATGTGAACGCCCACCTCCCAGGGGACCACTGAAAGCCACCCTGGAGATCGCAGTGGCTTGACACTGCGCACCATGTCAGAGGGAAAACCTCTCCGGGAACAGCTACAGTCAGTCCACGGTGGCAACTCGAACACAGCGCCGAAGAGCCCTGTGGCGCCCGAAAGACTGTCACGCGACACCGCTCGCCCAGCGGGGAAGTGCCCACGGGGCAAACCGGTCCTCGGCGGCGCGACTCCCCCGACCCGGGAGCTGTCACTTTCCCCCTCCTCACCTCAGCCTGACCCCGCCGTGGCTGCCGGCGAGCTGCGCCAGGTCCCTCCAGCCTTTGCCCGCAGCCGCCCGATCCAACACGTCGCTGAGTTTCCGCAACAGGGGCTCCGCCAGGCGGTTGATGGGCAGCGGGCCGTCGGCCGGCAGCGACCCCGCCATCCAGACTGGCTTCTCTCTCTCCCCCCCACAGTGACTCGGCCTCTTTGGAAAGCACCACGAACTCCGCTCTGCGCGGAAATGAAATTACCACAGAAACTGCCCACTTGTAGTTAAGTCTGAACTCTCGAAATCTTGTTTCCGGAACAGCTGAGCATGCGCAAATGCAGCGGCGCGCATGCTCCGTGTGGCCAAGGAAGCGGCTTTCTGTTTAATGCCCGCACCTCCTAGAAGAGTTCCTTATCCCCAAAAGAAAGAAGAGAGGAAATCCAGATCCTGTAGAAAAGCATCCGATATTGTTGCACGTGTTCTGTTGCAACGAAATAGCTCGGAAAACACAAAGAGGGAAGGACTCCAATGCTGTCTTAGATTTAAAGACTCACATTTGAATCGCGGCGAAATGCCTGGTGAGCTAGCAAGCAGAGCGCATGCTCAGTCTCTCCGTTTGCAGCCAGTGCCCTTAACCGTGAAGAGATCGAACTCCTTCAGAAACTTTACGCTTTATTTTGCAGATGACAGGATTTTGTATTGCTCCGATATTTTATCGACTTCCCAGCGGTATAAACATAAGCAGACATTTTCCCTTCTCATTTCAATACTGGAATCCTATGTTATATTATTCAAAAAAATACAGTATAATGTTATATTGTTATATTAATATATAGATTAGTTACAAAAAATATAATTCACTTTTTTGGGAAACTGTATTACTGAGTCTCTGTTGCCACAGGATCAGAGGGAGGCTTTACTCCTCAACAGCCAGTAATACTGGAAGAGTTCTAGGGGGGCTATGTTTTAATCTTTTAATCTGTTGTTTTTATTGTTTTGTTGTAAATCACCCAGAGACTTGCGTTTTGGGCGGTATTGATTGATTAATTGATTGATGCCATTAAGTCAGGGTATATGTGTGAGAAAGGATGCCATTGAATAAAAAGCTGGAAGGACAGCGGGAAAATCATTGTATAGCAGCAGTCAATCAACTTTAACAGGATTGATTGATTAAAGCAAACAAATGGATTATAGAACAAATCCATCCAGAATTTTCACTCGAAGCACAAATGACTGGGCTCAAACTATCATACTTGGGACACATTATGTGAAAACCCAGCTCCCTTGAGAAGTCCATAATGCTGGGAAAAGTTGAAGGAAAGAGAAGAAGAGGACGACCATCAGCAAGGTGGATGGACTTGATTACGACAGCAATGAATGCACCACTAAAAGACCTTAAAGGCCAAGTTAAAGACAGATCATCCTGGAGAGACTCTACCTATGTGGTCCCTAAGAGTCAACACCGACTTGACGGCACTTAATCAATCAGTCAAGGGGATAACAAATTCTTCTTAACTAATCCAGAAAATACATACCCCCAAAATACCCCTGTGGCTTGCAAGCCAAAGGTATTGCTTTAACAGATGAAAGCTTTGCCTGTTATTATTCCTTATTTCTGTTACATTTATTGCTGTTACATTCTCCCACCTACCTGTGCCCCTTGTAGGATATAAATGCCCTGTTTCCATTGTTCTCCATGACCTTCTCCTTCTGCATTCAGTTTTTCAGAGTGTCAAATTATTACTCTAAGGCCCCCTGGTCAAAAAAAATGCACATGCCACTACCATTACCCCTCAGTAATCTCACAGGATCTTCTACTCTGTTTCTCATTCCTTTCTAATTGTTCAGTGCACACAGAGGTTTTTAGTACTTGGTTCCAAGATTGCCATATGATTTTTGAATGGCACTTCCAGGCTCTCTCTGACAGCCTGTTTCAACTTCACTTTTTATCCAATGCTTCATTTCTGAAACTGGAGACCCTGCATATTAGACTGGCTTGAGTCCAGCCTTCTGAACTCAGAGCCCTTTTAGCTATCCAAGAAGTGTGTGAGCTAGCTGTAGGTACTCGTGAAGAAAAAACACATTTCACATGCCCAGAGGCACTCCTATTTCATGTCCCAATGCTATTCTCTAGCAAAGGATAAAAAGAAATATTACTGGACTAAATCCCTGTGAATCTGCTTAAAATAAGCTTTGTCCCCCATCCACGGACTCTTATATGCTACCTGACTGATTCCATCGCAAACCAATTTTAACCTTTAGTTGACCAATGCTCTACTTCAGCTCTTTATGGCTTCAACTACTGCTGAACTATCTTCAGCAGATGAAAAAAAACAGGAAGCATCCAACCAGACAAACAAAGAGACAGTGAGGCGATTCTCACAGTCACCAAAAAGTGGGGTAAGGGAGCCTAGCCCACTTTTTGGCGGTCGTGTGCTGCCACAGGAACCGTGCAGCTCCCACCAGCTAACTTACCTAATTCTCCTTTCCCTTAGCCTAGGTTAACAGAGCGAGCACTCCGTTAACCTCTTCTTCCTGATCGTGTATTGCCACAGCGCGGCTCCATGCCACAGCAACACACGAGGAGACCCCCAATGGGAGGCTGAAATCAGCCTCCTGGCCCTCTGGGTCTCTCCAGGATGTCCTGCGCACTTGTGTGGGGCATCCTGGAACTTCCAGGTGCCCCACAGCCCCCACCAACTCCGTGACGGAGCCGGCAGTTATGTGGGCGGCCGATCTGGCCGCCCAGGGCTCTGTGGGTGATCATCTGCAGGGAGAGTGGGCTAAGCCCACTTTCCCTACAAACCCCCTAAAGGCGAGTCTCACTGATTGTGAGACTCATCTCAAAGTCTCATGATGCTGTGAAGCATTTATTGAAGCCCAACGCATTTCAGCTTCAGAGGCAAGAATTTGTAATATTTTGAAGAGACCTTGAACAAGTAGCCTTTGCCTTAGCAAGACATATACTCATATATAGAGATATACGCTCTCTTCTTATTGGCCCAGTTCTGTTACATTATCCAGACAGGCTGGACCAGTGGCATAGGGAGGCTTCTGGTGGCCCGGGGAAAAAGTTTTTTGGGGGGCTCCCTCGCACATGCCCCAGCACCAAAGCCATGTCCCCTAATTCCAAGCCCCACCACGCTTCTCCCTTTATTTACCCATGGCGGTGGCTGGTGGGTGGGCTTCACGGGCAGGGCGGTGGCGGGGCTCTTCTGGGCCCCTTGACACTCCAGGCCCGGGGGCCTTCCAATGGATGCTACACCCATGGGCCGATGACTTGTATGTAAATTTTCTCCTCTCTGACTAATGCCAAGATTACCTACCGTGTGGCCAAATTTTGCCCCACTGCTTGTAACATCGGGAAACAAATGGTTAACCATTTATGTTATGTAAGGTTACTCTGGTGGTGGCAGGGGCGGAGCCACCATTGGGCCAATGAGTTCAAAGAACCTGGGCCACTGACCAATCAGGGGCTGCATCTCATGGCCCCAACACGCCCCCCGCGTCTGACGTCAGATGCGGGGGTGCTAGTTTAGTTCCCGAGTGGGGGCCGCGTTGTTACAGACCAGGCCTGATCTATATACTAAATATGCTCATTAGCTAGTATATAAAATAGGACTGGCCCAAGTTCTTTTATATTGATGACCACGTTTGATCTGGATGCAAAGAAGAAAGGAAATCAAAACCAGTCCTCAAGATTCAATGGGCTTTATTGAGTATAACAGCATAATCTAGCAAGCAGAAAGCAGAACACTCTATCAATATTGCTAACAGTATTTCCTAACCAGCACCAATATTCAGCCGTGTGCCTAACTACATATGTGTGGATATTTAAATCTTCCTAGATCCTAATACATTTCAGATACAGGCAGAAAAGAAGGGGGGGTGAAGGTTGCGGGCTGGCATGGTTTTGGGGTGATTAGTGGAGGAAAAAGGGGGAGGAGAAGGGAGCAGGGAAAGAGGAAGGGATGAGGGGATCCCAAGAAGCATATTTACCCAGGATCCAAGGCTGGAGAGAGAAGAATCACTTCAGTTGAAGGAGTGAGGCGCTGGCGGAGACAGGAGCTGTGCAGTTGCTCAGATCAGGCAGCTAGGACAGCAGAACTCAGGCATTGCTGTAGTTTCTGTTCATGAACAGAGTTCCTGCTTTGCCCCGCGGCTTTAGCAGCAAACTCTGCGATCTTGTGAGCAGCTTTGCTGTAGGCAAAGATTGCTGAACTCTCTGTCTCAAAAAGCCTCTTTCTTATAGTGATTTTCTCTTTGATCCTTGAATAGAATCTATTCAAAGATCTCCTCTTTTCCTGTGTGTCCAAAAAGGTGACAAAGCTGTTACCTTCTGAACAAAATCTTAATTATTCAGCATATCGGCCAATCCAGAGAGATCTCTGAATCTCATCTTCTGTAAACTCTGTGCGCTTCAGGAAGGGAGGGAGGGGGACATTGCCCACAGCAAATCTGCATCTAAGATGCTGCAAATTACATCTTGGCAGTCTGGCCCCCAGAAGGTGTTAAAAAGTCAGCAGTTAGTAAGGGGATTCAGGATATTCTGTGTGAGACAGCTTGTGTACCTCTACCCAGTGTTTAATTGAAAACAAGAGAATATTTAAAGTATATATGAAAAGGTGTGTGTGAGATTTGTAGCATTGGTGAGGTGAGGATTAAAATTTATAGGCATTTACTCTGTATCCATTTGGCTATGTTGAACTTCCATGGAGAACAATACAAATCACTGACAAAGATTTAACACTAATGGGGGGGGGGGGGGAATCAGCCCCCTGGCTCCTTTCACAGACACTTGGTAGCCAGTGGTATTAGCATATGGATTACAGTATTCAGCATTCAGACCTGGCTTTTGTGTTCCCTTGCATATCCATTTTGCAACACAAAGCTATATTGTCTCCTGCTCCAGAGAGCAGTTTGACCTGGGTGCCAGAGTTCAGGTATCATTTCATTTCTTGATATAAAATGGAGTCAGACACAGGCCTATATTTCACCATACTTCTGAGTCTGATACCTTTAGTTCTGATATGTTATAGACTGTTCATAACAGCTTGGCCCCTTTGGGAGCTAGGAGCGGCTCTTCCCTGCAGGAATGCAGTGCCAGCCTACCTAGCTCCTGAAAGGGCCACATGGCCCCTTCAGGAGTTAAAAGGCTAGAGCTGCTTTCGCAGGGAGGATCCGCTCCTGGGCTGCGTTGCAAAAGCAGTGCCAGCGTTAGTTTAACTGCTGAAGGGGCCACGCGGCCCCTTCACGAGTTAAACTGCACTCCTCCCGGTCCCGAATGGAGCCTCAAAGCTCCGTTTGGGAGCCAGACCATGCCCCCGCGTCTGACATCAGATGCAGGGGCGGGGTCAGAGGGGCCACGGCTGCCACCGCACACAGGCCATTGGTGGTCCCACTCTGCCACTGGGTGGTGCGTTGGTAGTTTAATATTATTCATTATTATTTAATATCAGAGCATTTTAAGTTATGTTGCTTGTAACTGTTGATTATTGTAATTGCTGGCTGGACCGTAATAAATGATGATGAGGCCCTAGAGCTTTCTCAGACAGGAGGCTTTACTTTGGGTTTACTGTGAGAATTTTCTGCGAGTTCGAAGTTGCGCCAAAAAAAGGCACCAAAATTGGGGTTTTTTTTACTCCAGATATAAATCAGGCTACACTCTAACACACCGTTAAAAACCTGAATCATGTGTAAAGTGCTCCCCAATAGCCCGCAAGGACTTTGGGGTATGTTTGGCCAATATGTGAGCACAGACCCTCCATTTTGAAGGAGATGTGAGCTAAAAGCTTGGTGTGAAAATCTTCCTGCTCTCCTCCTTTTAAAAGATCCTGCTCACCGCTCCCCAGCAGCACTGAACCTGTACACTAATCTCAGTTCATGAACATCCCTATAAACTGACCCTTGGATATGAACAAGGTAGATCTTATATCTATTTCTGAAAGAGCTAATGCTATTATCCTTACGGATGTGTAACTGGACCACCCACAGACGAGAGGAAAGTATTTGCAGACTTGTGAGAACCTGCAGATTCATCGGTTTCACAAAAATCTGAAGAAGAAGAAGAAGAAGAAGAAGAAGAAGAAGAAGAAGAAGAAGAAGAAGAAGAAGAAGAAGAAGAAGAAGAAGAAGAAACTAAGGGGCAACCCCCCTCCAAACGGCCGCAATGTAACTCAATGGAGCAGAATGTTCACAGACTCAGAAGGCACTTACAAGTCAACCAGCTGGGCAAAGCTAATGAAACTCAGAGGTGGGGGGCAGGAAGGAGGATTTGGACAAAAAGAGCAGGAAATTTTTGAGTTTGAAGACTACGCCTTCAAGACAATCATAACCCCTTTTCCTTCTGAGGGGAAAGGTGTCAAAAACTCTAGATTTCTCACCAGCCATTTCACACACTTTTGTGTTTCTGAGGTGGGAAGGGGTTTGATGCATTTAAGCTTTTGGTGTGTCTGGGGGCAGGGGCAGGGGTTAGCCCACCCAATAACATACAAACAACTGTATGTGTGTGAACCCTGCTGAGGTCTGGCAGGGGAAGCTGCACATTGCATCTGTTAATCTACTGATCATTGTATGTGCACGCATGCACTAAACTCACAATAGGGTGTGTATGTATGTGTGTGTGTGTATGTGTATATCTATCTGTCTGTCTGTCTATCTATCTGTCTATCTGCAGAGATATACTGCAACATTCTGTTGTGGTCCATACATATAAGATTCTAAAACCCAGCTCTCATTAACTGGGTCTTTGTGGGGCAAGTCAGAGGTATTGCTCACACATGCAGAATGTTGTCTTGAACATCCAGGTGCAGGATTGCCTTAATTCAACTGAAAACATAAGCAAGCATGTACTTAGGTACCTCATCATAGAACCAATGGGATCTTAAAATGCTTAACTTTAACTGGATCATGACCACTGTAACTAGTAGCCTTAGGTATACAGCTCAGGGCAATTAACCTCTTGCCCGCTTTTTGTTTTGCTAATTAGCAGCCCAGGAGGGACTACTTTAAAAACTGAGGAAGCAGAACTCTGAGAAAGGGTGTTTAGCCCCTTTCTCACATGCTCATGCTCTTTATTCATTATAAATTCTCCTCCCTAAAAAGTTGCTACTAGTTCCAGGTGGGAGGGGGAAAACTGGTGCTTCTGTCTATTCTCACGACCACCACCTTTGGCCTCATAGCAGCTTTGAGGAAATGGAAAGCTTTATATAGGGATGCTGTGAGGTAGTTGATTCCTGCACTGAGCAGAGGGCTGGACTAGAGGATCTAGAGGCGATTCTCATGAGCAGCAGAAACCAGGCTACGGGAGCCCAGCCTGGCTTCTGCTGCTCCGCTCGTGTGCAGCAATGAGAGCCACACAGCTCCTGGCAGCGATGCAGTGGCCAGCCCGCTTACGGAGCCCACCGCTAAACCCAGGTTTTGACTGCAAGTGCGCCCCCCTCCCAAAAAGTTTTATAGATTGTGTGTCTGCTGCGCCTGCTTGCAGCCGCAGCGGACACATTTGGGGAGGGGAGGGGGGACCCCAAGAATGCATTGCACACTCACGCGGTGCATTACTGGGGCTCCAGGGAGGCAGGGCACCGCACGGCAGTGCCTCCTTTCACCCGACCCCCAGAACTGCCGGGCGCGGGAGCAAAGCCGCTGTTCGTCTGGGCGGGTGATCCACCCACCCAGGGGGGGATGTTTGACCATCTGCGGGGAGAGTGGGTCAAGCCCACTCTACTCGCAGAACCTCTTTTGGCTCTACACACTGATCATGTGTGGAGCCTTCTAGTCTTTTCAGCTCTAAAATTCTCTTATTCTAATGAAAGGGTTAAACACCCTTTCATAGAGCACTGCTTCCCATCCTGTAAAAGGACTACTATTTCACAAAACAAAAACAACAGGAGCACCTAAGGAAGAAATCTCTCTGTTCGTTTGGGTTTGAACCAGTGTGCAATTTTCAATACAAAAATTCATTTTGAAAGGAGCGATAGAATTCAAAACTATTTCTAATAATTTCCTGTCTATATCATTATTGATTAGTTTATATTTTTTTATCCCTACATTCACCAGAATGCTATAGTGTCTTCTTTAGTGCCCACTCTATTCTCATAGTACTTGCATATATTTCTATGTTCTGTATAAGCCCTGACAAGTACACTCTCTTCTGCTGGTAACAACAGAGGCTTAACTAATTTCCGGAGTTAATAGTATTTCCAATTTATTCCCAGCTGTCTCAAATTAAAAACAAACCTCTGTTGAACCTGTCACAGACAGCTGGAAATGCCTAGGGAATTAATGGCATTTAATTCCTACTCAAGAAAGCAAAGCATAACTAATAATATTCCTATAAACTAAAACTTGATTACTTAACTCAAAAGTTAATAATCTTCATCTTTCCACTAAAAAGCAAAAGAGTATCCAAGAAGATAAATATATGACCTGAAAGGATAGGTCAACAGTCTCCCACCAAGGTCTTCCTTGTGAAGAGTCACCTGCTACAGTGTGATGAAATAGTCCACCCTTAACAGAGACACTGTGATATGATCAGAGCCAGCAAAACAAGACTGATATTTTCAGTCACGCTTGCCACAAGTGGGAGTAACTTACAACCTGGTTTTATCAAAGAGCACCACTACAGCAAAGGAACAAGTCATCAATCTCTCCGTGTCACAAACCCTTCCCTAAAGAGCATTCCAATGTAAGTACTGTATGCATATTTACCATTTCAGACTGCGGAGAGATTATATAGTCTATTGTACAATTCTTCATGTTTATGCTGTTTTCTTCAGTCCAGGAATGCCCACATATCGTCTTGTTTTCATACTAGAGCACCTTAGACAGCATCTAACACAAGGACAACTATTCAGTCTTTAACTATGCATTATGACGGTGATAAATTATTGACATTTACTTTTCTAGGCTTTTAAAACTCTTCATACTTTTTTTGCAATATTCTATCATGCCCATAAATCTTTATTCAAGCCGAATGCCAGAAAAAGTCTGTAGGAAATGAAGACAAATAAAATCTGCAGACCCAGTCCATGCATGAATGATGCCTTTGATTTATATATAATCATAAATATTCATAATGACATTGAGAATTTATTTTACACTTTGTCTCCTTAGCCGAAAATGCTGAAATTAACATAGATCTTGGTTAATGTGTATGCGTCTAATATATATAAAGCATACATACCCGAATTGTAGGCCTCAGAAACTTGCACATGTTGAATACACTGGATACAGTTACGTGATGAGCATTTAAAAATAGATGAAGGCAGGATCAGCATGCATCTGTGATTGACTGGGTTTCATTGACTCCCCTTTTAATTAGAAATATGTATAAGCAATACCTTTTCCCATCTAAACTGATCCACAGTTATTACCCTTCATGAAGACTCTGGGTGCGGGGAGGTAGGTTAAGTTTAAAATAGACTCTGTAGTACGAGTTTACTGGAATATACTCAGGGGTGTAGCTATAACTGAGTGGATGGGTTCAAAGAAGAGAACCCACCCCCCCGCCACTCTTGAGGGCCCCCCAGTTCCACCCCCTCCCTATTTTCTTAATTCTCTCCCTCACTCCGAGGGGCCGCTGGGGAGAGGGGCAAATACAGGCCCCCTCTCTCCTAGCTATGCCCCTGAAAATACCAGTGGCTGACATCCTAACTCATGAAGTGCACAGATACGGGGACATGATTGGGGCCCACGTGCAACTCTTCCAGTGCCTCTACATGCATCTGTTGCACAAGCAGGTGAAACTTTCCAGGTTTGCCTGTAATCCGCACTCTTTGCCATATCTTATCTTACGGATTGCTTCAGAAGTGTGGGCAGGGCTGGTGTTTTCACCTGCTTGGGCATCAGCATATGCTCAGAAAGACTGGGCAAATTGCACTGGTCCCCATCGTGTGCCTGCAGTCCCTCATTATGGGCGCACTTTGTTAGTTAAGATGTCAGGCAGTGACTTGATCAATAAAGACACCAGTCCCATTTCTAGCCAAACTAGATGAGAAGAAAGAAACATGGATGCAGTCTACCAACTCCCCCCCCTCCCGCTTTTTCATTGAAATGCAGAAGGAAACTGCAAATTTGATCTCTGTATCTTTTCCCATGTGGAGAGAAAAGCAGCTGGGAAGAAATTTTGATTTCAAAAACAGGCCACAGGGAATGGATCACGTACCCCCACCACTTACACACACACACACACACACACACACACACACACACACACACAGAGCAATGTGTGTGATCACTTTTACAACCTATCATCTACTTATTTTAATGTAAAATAAATAAAACATTGGGAGATTGCCTCTGTGTGTTCTCTTGCATCTCATCTAGTGTGGCCATTATGGTAGTTCTTTTAGAATCACAGCCTTAGCTCAGATAAATAATTTCTGGTTCCAAACACAGATCTTAATGTATTATTACATGAACTCCCCACTTCCCTGAGTGGTTACATTTGGGGGTGGGTGGGTACCGCTACTTAGATTCTGGCTTCCTATGGAGGAGCAATGACTGGAGGATTATGGTGTCTTTCTAATATTTGATGCATTTACAAATATATAAGTTGAGCATTGGATGCAGTTGAAATATTAAAGTACTCCCACAGCAGCAGCAGCAGTAGTTTATATCCAGTCTCAGAGAGCGGCCCTACACACAAGTAGCCTTGTATCCCAAGGTGCTTCCGTCCTGTACCTCAAGGTACTTTGCCTCTCTCCAAAACTTAGTTTCTGTATCCCACAGAAGCTTTCTGTCTGTCCCAAGTTGATTCTCTTGTTCTTTTCATGCACACCAGGGTATGTACTGCCTTGTAGGGATGTACTGTGAATGAATTGCACAATGTTTTTTGCCTGACAAACTTGATGAGTGATCAGAGAAGCGACAAAGAAGAGAACTTGATAGACACTGTAAAGTGTGCCGTCAAGTCGATTTCTACTCCTATATCGCTGCTGCCCAATATAGTACCAGCGAGGATTCGAACCAGCAACCTTCTGCTTGTTAGTCAAGCATTTTCCTGCTGTGCCACTTAAGGTGATGATAGACACTGTAATGGCCAGAAATCTCTCCTTGGCTTTGCACTGTAGTCCCTATCAGAGCTGGACAAGGTACATCCTCCTGCTACGGGGGGTGGGTAGGGGGGAGGTAGAAAAACAGGTTGGAACCAGTTTTGTAGTTTGCTTCGGAAGGACAGAGAGCTTTGAATTGGCTGGAAGTGAAATGGGGTGGAGAGCTTCTCTTTGGTGATCTGATGTAGAATTAGCAGATTCACAGCCTGCCTGAGGAGAGCTTATTGTCTCCCAGTATTCACTGCTTGTATATTTTTTCATAAAACAAATTACAGAGACACTGTAGGCTCAGTCCAGTTGAGCACAGGCAGCATGTGTATGCACAGAGATCCACAGTCCTCAATAGAACCCTTGTTTCTCATCCGTACAATGTGAGTGCACACACATGCATTTAGGAGTGCAAGTGGAAACAATAGAAATGAGAGGTCCATGCATTCTTCCCATATTGCTATCCAGTCCTCCCATCTCTTTGCTATGCAAGTTTAATGCATTTATGAGGATATGGGAGGCACACAGCAACCCACCATTTCCTGCAGTACCCCCTCCTACTGACTTCACTCATGCATTCACATTGGCAGGGAGTTGGGGTTTTAAGCCCACAGCCTACACCAGGGCTGCACAATATTAGCTCTTGAGTTGCTGCTGGACAACTTCAATCATCCACAGCCACAGTGACCAATAGGCAGGGATGATGAGAGTTGTAGTGCTGATGTGCCGAATTGTGCAGCCCCAACTATCAATTTTTTGGGGGGGAGACCTTATGTATGGGGCATTTCTTGTTTTAAGAGCAGTGGCTGACATACTACTGCATAGTGGCTGACATAACTACTGCAGCAGGCATATAACTGAGGGTGTCACACCTCTTGCCCACGAAGGCAGCATGTAGTGGTGAGAGTGACCTTCAGGGATCCTTCTCTTCAAGGTATCCTGTGCCTTGTATAAATATGTCCCTGAAGGTCATATAGCCCTTGGGCACATAGTTTTGGGTGGCGCACACAGACTATTTCTGGGAGAAGGAGAGATGGATGAAATTCCTCCATCTCTGCTTCCTCTGAAGTACTCTGAGTCTACACTACCCAAAAGTATGTCCCTGAGGGCTGCCCAATCCTCAGAGATATATTCATATGTAAATAAATAGATATGAACAGCTAGGGTAAGAACTCTGCACCTGTTGCAGAGGACATATTCCACACCTGCCCCAGAACTAGTTAGATTGTTAGCCAGTTTTCAAAGATCTCTGAACTCAGGAGGTTCCAACCTCAAATTGGTATGTTAAGGGATGCCAAAGGACAGATAGTAATTGATTCAGAGAAGATCAAACAGAGATGGAAGGAGTATACTGAAAATCTGTACAGCAGTGACGTCAACATCCAAGATACTCTAGAAGATATTCCCTACTTGCAAGAACCTCTAGTACGGGAAGATGAAGCTAGATCAGCACTCCAGTCATTACCAAGTTGGAAGGCTACAGGAATTGATGGATTAGCTACAGAAATATGGCAGGCAACAGAAGAAGAATTTGTCAAGGCTCTAACCAAACTATGCCAGCAAATCTGGAGAACAACACAGTGGCCAGCAGATTGAAAGAGGTCTGTTGACATACCCATACCAAAGAAGAGATCTAACAGATTGTGCAAAACATCGCACAATATCCTTAAATTTCACATGCTAGCAAAATAATGCTCAGGATCATCCAACATAGATTAGAGTCCTACGTGGAAAAGGAAATGCTGGATGTTCAAGCTGGTTTTAGAAAAGACTGAGGAACAAGAGACATCATTGTAGATGCACGCTGGATAATTGAGAAAGCCAAAGAATACCAGAAAGAAGTCAATATGTGCTTTATTAACTACAGAAAAGCCTTCAATTGCATCAACCATGTCAAGTTGTGGAATGTCCTTAGGAAAATGGGCATCCCAGACATCTCATTGTTCTCATGAGACACCAATACACAGGACAGGAAGCCACAGTCCAGACGGAACATGGCGAAACAGACTGGTTCCAGATCGGCAAAGGAGTAAGACAAGGCTGTATACTTTCTCCTTATTTATTCAATTTATATGCTGAACATATACTGAGAGAAGCCAGATTGGAATAAGATGAACATGGTTTTAAAGTCGGACGAAGAAACATCAATAACCTGCGCTACACTGATGACACCACTCTGATAGCTGAGAATGCAAATGATCTGCAAGCTCTAGTAATGAAAGTCAAGGAGCACAGTGAAAAAATGGGACGACTAAATATAAAGAAGACTAAACTAATGACAACGGGTACAGCAGCCAGCCTCTGGATTGACAATGAAGTGGTGGATAGCTTTTGCCTTTTAAGCTCGACCATCAACAGTAAAGGATCCAGCAGTCAAGAAATACTCTGCAGACTAGTACTTGGTAGGGTAGCAATGAAGGCCTTGGAAAAGATATTTAGATGCTGTGATGTGTCTGTATCTACAAAGATTAGAATTATTTGGACAATGTTTTTTTCCATGGCATTCTATAGATGCGAAAGCTGAACTTTGAAGAAGCAAGATAGAAAAGGTATTGACACTTTTGAACTTTGGTGCTGGAGAAGACTTTTGAGGATACCATGGACAGCCAGGAAAACAAACAAATGGATCATAGAACAAATCAATCCAGAATTTTCACTTGAGGAACAAATGACCAGGCTCAAACTATCATACTTCAGACACATTATGCAAAAACCCAGCTCCCTTGAGAAGTCCATCATGCAGGGGAAAGTTGAAGGAAAGAGATATATATTTATATAAAATGTTTTATATAAATAAATAAAATAAAGAGTGTGACTCTGAAGTTAGGGACAGCAATATATCTATACTAAGTTGTTGGGTTGTTGTTGTTTTTAAATGAATATCTGTGCCAGCCTACTCCAAGGAATTAAAAACAACACACTTCTATTTTTCTCAGTCTTTGGGTTGGAGTGCCTGCCTTCAATGATATGAGAAAATGCGTAAAAAATCCCCCCTGCCCCACTGCCAGCACCAATGAGTATATAAAAGACATTTCAGTGCTTGGGTGCAGCTGCTGGGGTTTGATTAAAACAGTGGGTGATACAAACTGGGACAAATACATAGAGTTCCTTTCTTTTTGTTTCCTAGACTTCAGAATTCAAGCACCCGGCTCTGCCTGCATGTATTAAAGTGATTTCATAGCTGTTGTTACAGCCCCTGTGTCCTGCTACATAGCACTGTGGTTGCCTGGGTTACTGTTATTATTCCATTGCTTAAATATGGTGTTAGCCATTCTCCTGTTTCAACAGACACTGTGACAGAGCAGAGAGATTGCTGTTCTGCTTGTAATTGCATGTGCCAGCTCCTTCGGTGTTCCCAAATGGAAAAAGTAACTGATTTTAAAAATTCCTTCACTTCCAGATGTGTTCATTCTTATCACAGTGTATTCATTTGCATCAACCATACAATTTGATCGTCATGGCTTTGTTAAGTATCATTATCACCCAGGGGTGTAACTACCATTAGGCAAGGGGAGGCAGTCATCTTGGGGCCCCACTGCCTCGAGGGGGCCCCCAGAGGCACATCACATGACTCCAAGCCCACCCGTGTTGCACCCCCTATGAATTATGTTGAGTCTCTTGGAGATCGGCAGGAGCAGAGAGTAAAAAAACTAGATTCAATGTAAACTAGATATTCACCGTATTCATAATGGTGCGTGCACGATATATTGTGAAGTGTGTTTGTGTGTATATCAGCAAGGGGCCCATTTTAAAATCTTGTCTCTGGGCCTCCTCCAACCTTGCTACGCCCCTGTTATCACCACACTATAAATGAGATCATTAAAAAGCAGTAGGAAAGCGTGGGAAATTAAAATGGAGACCAAAAATTGGAGCAGATTTGGTGCATAATTCTGGGCCATTATACTGCAATCCAAAGTAAAATTTGGAAGAGCGAAGATATTAGTCTCCTAACCAAATACAGATTAGTTAATGCAATAATATGTCCAATAGCCACATATGGCTGTGAAACTTGAAGAAGGCAGATAGGAAAAGGATGGAGGCTTTCGAGATGTGGTGTTGGAGGCGACTGTTGCGTATCCCATGGATAGCGAGAGTTACGAATAAGGAAGTTTTAGATTGAGTTAAACCAATAATATCGCTAGAAGCTAAGATTACCAAACATAGATTGACATATTTTGGTCATGTCATGTGAGCTGATTCACTCGAAAAGACAATTATGCTGGGAATGATCAGCAGGAGAAGGAGACGGGGACGGCCTTGTACTCAGTGGCTGGATATTATAAAAAATGACACTGGAATGACCATGGCGGAATTAAAGGAAGCTGTACGAGATAGGACGGCATGGAGTGCACTGATCCATAGAGTGACTGAGAGTCGGACACGACTGAACGGATAGAGAAAGATACTGCAATCTGATGCATACTTCCCTAGGAGTAAGTCCCACTAAGGTTAGTGGACTTACAAGTTGGGGCAGCTTGGTAATGAGATGAGGGCGCTTTCCAGGCTAGACCCTACAATGGGGTCAGGACGTATCTCGGAAGTGTGCTTCCACACTTCCTGTGTTATGACACCGCAGTCCCTAAGCAGACAGCAGGGTACCATCACATTTTTTCCAATGCCTTGTTTCGAATTTAATCACTGTGATATAGAGCAAGGACGTCACAAGTAATGCCTTGGTGATCGCGGGCCCTAGGAATATTAAACTGCAATCAACGAGAGCCAGAGCCTTCTCAATGGTGGCCCCAAATCAATGGAATGGTCTCGGATAATATCAGAGCTCTCCATGATCTGTTGGCCTTTCGTAACACATGTAAGACTGAAATGTTCTGCTTGGTGTTCGGTCGCTGAGATACCTGGTTGTAGAGTGATCCTGTAATCCATGGTTATTATGTCATGTGGAATGAGTATTCTATGGGGTTGTGGTTTATAAGGTTATGTAAGATATATTTTTATGGAGTTGTGTTGCTGTGTATGTTATTGCTTGTAAGCTGCCCTGAGTCCTATGAGAGTAGGGTGACATATAAATCTAACTAACTAAATAAATAAATATCCAGTGTGAAAAGGTTGCTCTTTTGCGTGGTTGTTAGTTGCTGCAAGACTGCTCCTCCTGCTGTTTACGTTTCGACTGCAACTTGTCCAAATGGAGGCATTTTGCTGCTGATGAGCAGCTAGCCTGGAAAGCACCAAGGTGAGGCTATTGCCTCAGTTTGCTGCTGTGCCTCAGGGTGGTGAGTCAAGCATCCCTACCCCTCCCTCACCACCTGCGGGTGTGGCCTCACCTGTCTGCTGCTCTCCATGCCATCTGCCGCCTTCCCAACATGCCGCCTTTCCTCCTTCCCTTCTCCCACCACTCATGACTTCTGGGCTCACCGGAATGGAATTGCAGTGCATGCTGCCTTCCCCTTCTCCCATTTCCTTTCTCTCACCACGCACCAGCTTCTGTGTACACCAGAGTGGGGTTTTAGAACTTGTGTGTCCATAACCCAGTGAGGGGTAGGAAGAAGGGGAGTGGAGCTTGCCTAGCCCTTGATGCTGGTTTCTGCATCAAGCAGTGTGGCCAGCAGCAGCACTTAAGCCAACACTGTAAATATGCACAAGATTGGTTGGCATCTTACTTGGGGGTAGAAGTATACATTACACACCAATGCATATAACAAAGCTTTGACAGAGTTTTTCAACAAAAAAGTATGAGGCTCCAATTTTAAGTGGAGAACTAGCATGTGTGTCTGCTTAGGCCTTCCCCAGTATTGGCTTTTCTGCTCAGTTGCCCCACAAGCTTCCCCCCTCATCCACCCACTGGGTTTCAGAAGAATGTTTGCAAAGGTAATAGAATATCTGGAATCCCTTGTGGGGGGAAGGAGCTGGGGCGGGGGGTTCAGCAGATGATGGGGAAAACATTAAGCACCCGTGCTCTCCCACTGAGTATTGCAGCCTCCTACTACTATTTTCATTAACAAACAAACTCTCAACTCTCAGGATTTCATTGCAGGCATGTGTGTGTAACATGTCTAAAGATCTACACCGGCTGCCAATAAGTTTCCGGGCAAAATACAAGGTTTGGGTTATAACCTATAAAGCCCTAAGCAGCTTGGGCCCTGGGTATTTAAGAGAATGTCTTCTTCTCTATGAACCACACCACTCATTGAGATCATCTGGAGAGGTTCGTCTGCAGTTGCCACCAGCTCGTCTGGTGGCTACTCAGGGACGGGCCTTCTCCATTGCTGCCCCGAGGCTTTGGAACACACTTCGTGCTGAAATAAGAGCCTCCCCATCTCTTACAACCTTTAAAAAGGCAGTCAAGACGCATTTATTCACCCCGGCTTTTAATTAGATACTGTTTTAATGGTGTTTTTTAATAGTTTTAACTTCTAAGATTTTAAATTGTTGTAATGTTTTAACTTTTTTATTTGTTGTTTTTATTGTTTTGTTGTAAACCGCCCAGAGATGTGCATTTTGGGCAGAATACAAATGTGTTTATTATTATTTCTTGTTTACACAGTCAGACAGGTGTTATTGACTGGTTTGTTTTATCCAGACATCGAGTCCTTCCCAAGGACCTGGGATGGCTGAATTTTATTATCAATGTTGCTGCTGTTATTATAGATATCGTCACAGAATATAGGCTGTTCCCAGTAAAGCTGCTTTTTGTAATTGGCTGATGGTGATTTCTGTGACCCCTATGGTGTTGAGGTGCTCTTCAAGGTCTTTTGGAACTGCACCTAGGGTGCCAATTACCACTGGGATTATTTTGGTCTTTTTCTGCCGCAGCCTTTCAATTTCAATTTGTAGAGCTTTGTATTTGGTGATTTTTTTTCTATTTCTTTTTCTTCTATTGTGCTATCCCCTGGTATTGCTATGTCGATTATTTAAACTTGTTTTTCTTTCTTCTCGACTACAGTGATATCTGGTGTATTGTGTGGCAGATGTTTGTCTGATTGTAGTCGGAAGTCTCATAATATTTTTACATCTTCATTTTCTTCAACTTTTTCAATTTGATGGTCCCCCCAATTTTTGGCTACAGGTAACATATTTTTTTGCAGATGTTCCAGTGTATCATCCCTGCTACCTTGTCATGCCTTTGTTTGTAGTCAGTCTGTGCGATCTTTTTACAACAGCTGATTAGGTGGTCCACAGTTTCATCTGCTTCTTTACAAAGGCAGCACTTGCTGTTTGTTGTTGACTTTTCTTCTTTTGCTCTTATTGCATTTGTTCTTAGTGCCTGTTCTTGTGCAGCCAGTATTAAACCCTCTGTTTCTTTCTTCAAGTTGCCATTCTTAAGCCATTGCCAGGTCTTGGTGATGTCTGATTATTTATTTATTTATTATTATTATTAAATACAAAGATTATTCGAAGAAGACCAGAATAATCCCAGTAGTAATTGGCGCCCTAGGTGAAATTCCAAAACACCTTGAAGAGCACCTCAACACCATAGGGGCCACAGAAATCACCATCAGCGAATTACAAAAAACAACTTTACTGGAAACAGCCTACATTTTGCAACAATATTATAATAATAACAACAAGATTGATAATAAAATTCAGCCATCCCAGGTCCTTGGGAAGGACTCGATGTCTGGATAAAACAAACCAGTCAATAACCAGGCAACCTGGTCAACTGGTCAACCTGGTATCTCAGGTTGAGGCTGTGGCCAGAGGGGCTTTCTAGCAGCTTCGGCTGATACGCCAGCTGTGTCTGTTTCTTGAGATGAACGACCTCAAAACAGTGGTACATCTGTTGGTAACCTCCAGACTTGACTTCTGCAATGCACTCTATGTGGGGCTGCCTTTGTATGTAGTCCAGAAGCTTCAGTTGGTACAGAATGCAGTGGCCAGGTTGGCCTCTGGGTCATCTTGGAGAGACCACATCACTCCTTTGTTGATAGAGTTACACTGGCTGCCAATAGGTTTCCGGGCAAAATACAAAGTGCTAGTCATAACTTATAAAACCCTAAATGGCTTAGGAGCTGGGTATCTAAGAGAACGTCTTCTTCATTATGAGTCCCACTGCCCATTGAGGTCATCCCAAGAGATTCGTCTCCAGTTGCCACCAGCTCAGCTGCTGGCCACACGGGGATGGGTTTCTCTGTTGCTGCCCCAAGACTGTGGAATGAGCTCCCAACTGGGATATGATCCTCTCCTTCTCTGAAAAGTTTTAGAAAGCATTCGAAAACCCACCTCTTCACCCAAGCTTTCTCAGTTCTTTAAAATTTTAAGGTTTTAATTTGTGGATGATTTTTAAATTGTTAAATTGTTTTAAGTTTTTGTATATATTTTAACTTGTTTTATGCTCTTGTTAACCGCCCAGAGACAAAAGTTTGGGGCAGTGTACAAATGTGATAGATAGATAGATAGATAGATAGATAGATAGATAGATAGATAGATAGAACACCTGTCTGACTGTGTGAACATGAAATAATAATAATAATAGAACTGCCCAATGGAAGCAAGATCAAGAACCTGGAAGAGAAAGAACATTACAAATACTTGGGCATTCTCCAGGCTGATAACATCGCACACACTGAAGTTAAAAGAAAAATCGGAAGTGAATACATCAGGAGAGTTAGAAAAATCCTAAAGTCCAAACTCAATGGTGGGAATACCATACAAGCCATCAACACCTGGGCTATACCTGTTATCAGATACACTGCAGGAATAATAGACTGGACCCAGGCAGAGCTAAAGACACGGGGGATCGTAAGACCAGGAAAATAATGACCATCAATCATGATCTTCACCCCCGCAGTGATGTAGATAGGTTATACCTCCCTCGCAGCTCAGGTGGAAGAGGAATGCTGCAAGTTCATCAAACAGTAGAGGAGGAGAAAAGAGGCCTTGAAGAATACATCAAGGACAGTGAAGAAGATGCACTTCAAATGGTCAATAATGCGAAACTATTCAACACCAATGAAACAAAGCAGGCCTACAAGAAAGAACAAGTCAAGAACCGAGCAGAAAAATGGAAAAAGAAGCCCCTGCATGGTCAATATTTGCACAATATAAGTGGAAAATCAGACATCACCAAGACCTGGCAATGGCTTAAGAATGGCAACTTGAAGAAAGAAACAGAGGGTTTAATACTGGCTGTGCAAGAACAGGCACTAAGAACAAATACAATGAGCAAAAGTGGAAAAGTCAACAACAAACAGCAAGTGCCGCCTTTGTAAAGAAACAGATGAAACTGTGGACCACCTAATCAGCTGTTGTAAAAATCACACAGACTGACTACAAACAAAGGCATGACAAGGTAGCAGGGATGATACACTGGAACATCTGCAAAAAATACAAGCTACCTGTAGCCAAAAATTGGTGGGACCATAAAACTGAAAAAGTTGAAGAAAATGAAGATGTAAAAATATTATGGGACTTCCGACTACAATCAGACAAACATCTGCCACACAATACACCAGATATCACTGTAGTCGAGAAGAAAGAAAAACAAGTTAAAATAATCGACATAGCAATACCAGGGGATAGCACAATAGAAGAAAAAGAAATAGAAAAAAATCACCAAATACAAAGCTCTACAAATTGAAATTGAAAGGCTGTGGCAGAAAAAGACTAAAATAATCCCAGTGGTAACTGGCGCCCTGGGTGCAGTTCCAAAAGACCTTGAAGAGCACCTCAACACCATAGGGGTCACAGAAATCACCATCAGCCAATTACAAAAAGCAGCTTTACTGGGAACAGCCTATATTCTGCGACGATATCTATAATAACAGCAGCAACATTGATAATAAAATTCAGCCATCCCAGGTCCTTGGGAAGGACTCAATGTCTGCATAAAACAAACCAGTCAATAACACCTGTCTGACTGTGTAAACAAGAAATAATAAATAAATAATGTAGTTTCCCCCCTTTTTCTGTGTAATTTATTCTGCAAAATCTAATTCAGCTGTATGGCTGGAAAACTGTATCCTACTCTGAATTTTCTTATCTCCCGCAAATTACTTCCTTTATTGAGGAGACCATATCTATGCTCCTTATAGGGTTTATTTCTTCATTCAGACATCTTTTCTATGATGGCTATTGTTCATCTTGCATCCTTTCACAGCACATCTCTTTTCCTGTTGGGATCACAATAATTCTTTAACTTGAGACCTTTCCTGCATGCTGCTGGAAGAAAACTGCCGCTCTTGAGATCAGATCAATGCCCTGCCATGTACTACCTTTTTGTTCACCCCTGCACCATTTAAAGCATTGTGCGGCACTGCTGCCATTACACCAGATCTGATTATTATGATAATTGCTACTGGTGTTTTTAACCTTTCCGCAAAACCCCCATAGGATCCTATTGGGGTTTTGGGGAAAGGTTAATTATTTCTTAACTGCCCACTTGCCTATTTATTTTGTGGGTTGGGTAGTAGGTAGCGCCCATCATGCCCTACCACACAACTCAAGTTGGTGTCCCCAGAAGCTATCCATGGGGAATAATGGAGTGTTTCAAGTTTTCCCATTGTTCTCTATGGTCAAAATACTCAAAACGTTTCGGGTTTGTTCTGTCAAAGAAAACTATCTAGGTAGGGTGGGCGTAGCCTAGTGTTTCTTATTTTAATTACGTTACAGGTAAACAATAATAGAACAGTATCAGGGGTATGCAAAAGCACACACATACAGAGAAATATAAGTTCCTAACGCACAGTCTGACTAAACAAACTGTTCCCTGTGCTGAATTCCATTTTCCTTGAACTCACCCAATTCCTGATGAGATCAAGCTCCCTGCAATCCTTTCTTTTAAGGATCTACAGAGAAACCTACATGCTGGCTTCAACCATGAGGGAGCAAAACTCCGCTACCCCTCACTAAGCCTTTCTGCACTACCTTCTCTCCAACAAAGATTGCCTTTCTTGTTCCCAGAATCCCCAGCAACTGCTTTCTAGGTTCCAGCCACCTGGTGTACTGATTGGTTGCCCTGGAATTCACCAGCCTGTCAGTTGAGACAAGGGTTCACTCCCTTTTAACTCTTTAGAGGGAGGGGAGGCTGAGCACTACAATTTCAAAGAATGCATGCAATTTGGGGGACTACAGATAGTATCATTTACTTTCAGGATGACATTTTAATCTATGGCAAAACTGTTGAAGAGCATGATGCTAAACTGACAGAAGTCTTAAGAAATCTCCAACATGCTCACTCTGCAGAGAAATTTCAGTTTTGCACACACTCAGAAACATATTTGGAGCACACAGAGGCGGTTCCCACGATCAGTGGGAGCCGCCTGGGGAGGGTTAGTGGGGAGAGTGGGCTTAGCCCGCTCTCCCCAGTGTAAGATCCTATTGGGATCATTTTTATATTGAATAAGTGCGTAGATGGGCTAGCCATATTGTATCAGATAAATGAGCAGACAGATAAATGAGCAGACAGTCTGCTCCGGATGGCCGAAGCAGCCACCCACATGATTGCCGGCTCCTTTATGGAGCCAGTGGGGGCTGGGAGAATCAAGGGTCGTGCAGCCCCTGGAAGCCCGGCATGCCCTGCGCAAGCGCGCAGGGTATGCTGGAGAGACCCCTGAGCTGGGAGGTTGCTTTTCAGCCTCCCAGATGGGGGTCTACTTGTGAGTTTCCGCAGCGTGGCAACTTACGATCAGAAAGCTGAGGTTAGTGGAACGCTCACTCCACCAACCTGGTTTTAAGACAGGGGCAATTAAGTGGGGCAATTAAGTCACTGAACCTTCTGAATATGGTTTGTTTGCTGTCTTGACCCAGCAAAAAAGGGACAGGGAAGTTACAGTTGCCTTTGTTTCCAAAGTGATAACTGCTTCAGAGAAGATGTATTCTTAATTGAAAAAGAAGTTCTAGCATGTTTCTAGGCAGTGAGGAACTCTAGGATTTACTTGTGGGGCAGAAAATTCACTTTACAGACAGACCATAAGCCCCATCTGCTTTATTTACTGCTCAGTGATCAAGATGAGCGAACCCCAGTTCTGGTTGTTATAAAGAGGAGGGATGTGTTGTATGCTATCTAGTAATCTTTCATGTTTTGTTAATTAGAAGTTTGTCCCTGTGGAGATCCTGTAGAGAGTGTGGTGGGTGGAGTGAGGAAGCAAAGGGATGGAAAGCTGAAGGAGAAAAATTGAGTTGTTTCTGAATAAAGCTTAGTTAAACAAACATAAGATTGATTTGTGTTTACAAGGGAAGCAGCTATAAAACAAGACTCTGTAGCTCATGAGGCGCTTCACACAACACATATGAAGTCACGCGCCTTAGTCATGTCGCAGCTGGATTACTGTAACGCGCTCTACGTGGGGCTGACCTTGAAGAATATCCAGAAACTGCAGCTAGTGCAAAACGCGGCAGCGAGGGTTTTATCCGGAGCTGCCCGTTGGGAACATATCACCCCCATTTTGAAAGAGCTGCACTGGCTGCCGGTTCGTTTCCGGGTCCAATTCAAGGTGCTGGTTTTGACCTTTAAAGCCCTAAACGGTTTGGGCTCGGGGTATTTGAGGGACCGCCTGCTCCCAAGGGTTGCTGCCCGCTTGACGAGGACATCTGAGGGGGCCCTGCTCCAGGTGCCGACAATGAGGGAGGCCCGGCTGTCGTGCACTCAGGACAGGGCCTTCTCTGTTGCTGCTCCTAGACTCTGGAATGCTCTCCCAGTGGCCATTCGTTCCTCAGACTCCATCACGGCTTTTAGAAAGCTTTTAAAGACTTGGCTTTTTACCCAGGCTTTTACATAATCATTTTTACTGCTGCTTCTGGGTGTTTTTATCTGTTGTCTTGTTTTTTATGCTTGTTTGATATGTTTTTATTGCTTGGTGTTTTTATTGCTTTTATTGTATTTTTTAATTTTTGTAAACCGCCTTGGGGTTTTCTTTTAACGAAAGGCGATATAGAAATGTAAAAATAAATAAAAAAAATAAAATATGAAGCACCTGAGGGGGTTCAGTGGGGACAGCAGGCTTAGCCCACTCTCCCCATAGACAAGCAGCTGCTTGTAGCTGAGTGGCCGGATCAGCCACCCACACGACTCTTGGCTCAGACATGGAGCCTATGGGGGCTGCAGGGAGCGGGGGCCGCATGGCCCCTGGAATTTCCAGGATGACCCGCCTGAGTGTGTGGGGCATCCTGGAGAGACCCCCGAGCCTGGGAGGCTGCTTGCAGCCTTCCTGCCGGGGGTCTCCTCATGTATCGCCGTGCACCATGGCGACACACTAGCAACAAAATGAGGTTAATTGAGCGCTCACTCTGTTAACCTCATTTAAGGGGAGGATGGTTTAGGCGGGCTAGCCGCCTTAGGAGCACCAGGCTCACCTGCAAGCCCGGTGGTTCCCACAACCACGGTAAAATGGGCTAAGCTCCCTTAGCCTGCTTTCCAGTGATCGTGGGAATAGCTTCCATGGGTCACAGAATTAGGGTGTGTCTACACTATCAACTTTTACTAAGTAATAATCATTCCATCTTCCTAAGGAAACCTGGAAATTTAAGTTTGTTTAGGGGGCAGTAGAGATAAAGAATATTTGAAAGAAATGTTTTATCACTCCACCCAACTACAAATCCCAGAATTATTTAGGGAAAGTGGTATAAAATCCATATAACAAAAATAGTACTTTAAAAAAAAGTATTCAAAGCACTTCACATATATCTTTTTTTCCTGTTATGATGTAATCCCTATGAGGGTCTTTTATAATTTAAACTGTTATCTGGTATTTTAAAAGATTAGATAATGATTAGCACATTTCTAAGACTAAAATAAAAGGAACAATTTAAATACAAAAATAACCATTTTGATTACCTTTTGTTTGCTGCAGAGGAAGAAAATGACTTTCAGTCTTTTGCAATCAAGTATACAAGCTTCTTTATGCAAAGTAGAATAATGATAGGTATACACTTAATTTACCTGATTTGATTGCTCATTCATGTTTAGAAAAATTACTCTGGAGGAAATGTTAAATTATTTAAAACTGGTAGGTGAGGCCCGTTGTTTACTGTGTAAAGCCATTTTTCATAGATTACATGTATAGGAAAGTTCAAGAAATTAAATATACAGTATGTAATAGAATTTTTTATTAATGTGTTTGCAAAAAAGAAGTTAAGGAACAGTTTGAAATTTGTATAATTTCTTCAAACAGTATTCACTTTATTGAATGACCACATATGTTACATTTAAATCATAGTAAATTCTCAAGTACACATGCATGGACACCCAGATATTTGTTTGAATAGCTGATTTCCCAGGGGCGGCTCACCCATGAGGCCAGGTGAGGCAATGGCCTCAGGTGCAGCCTATGCTATATGGCAGCAAATGTGGACATCCCACCCCTGTGGGCATCACATTGTCTGCCTATGTGCCTAGAACTGCCCTCGTTCCTCACAGCTCCACCACTACCACCATCCCTTTGTGTTTCCCCATCTCGCATCTGACACCACCAGGCTTCGCATCTGACGCCATCACCAGCCTCCCCTCATTGATGCCATTGTTCCCTGACTCCAAGCTTCTTTACTTTCTGGACATGCTGGCATTTTAAATTTCAGGTCAGCGGGGGAAGTGGAGGCAACAAGGACGTAGCTTCCAGCATGAAGTAGTGGCCTCTCCTCATTGCCACTGCTTCGCTAGCCCCAGTAGCTGGATTGCTTTCTCTCTTGTTTTCTTCCCCCACATACCTTCCAACAACAGGCTAGTGTGCTGTGCTTTGCTCCTAAAATGCATGAAGTGCTATGGTCTGTATCAGAGCACTCAACAGAGTTGGAGTATTCATGGAGGACAGGTCTATCAATGGCTGATGGCTACAGGGTACCTCCAGACTTGGAGGCAAGATGCCTCTAAATTCCAGTTATTTATTTATTATTTATTATTAAAACTTTTACACCGCCCTTCCAAAAGGCTCAGGGCGGTTTACATTAAAACACCACTAAAATCAGTTAATAATTAAAACAAAAATTATAAAAGCATAGAACAATGATTAACAATGAGTAACAGTTTAAAACATCGTAAAACAATTAAATAGTCAGAACAATTTAAAAACAAGTTTTAAAAAGCTAAGAAAGCCTAGTTGAAGAGATGTGTTTTCAGATTTTTTTTAAAAATTGCCAGAGATGGGGAGGCTTGTATCCCAGCAGGGAGCGCATTCCACAACCTCGGGGCAGGAGCCGAGAAGGCCCGTCTCCGTGTAGCCACCAAACGAGTTGGCGGCAACTGGAGACGGACCTCCTCAAGTTACCTCAATGGGTGGTGGGGATCATAGCAAAGAAGACGCTCTCTTAAATACCCAGGGCCTAAGCCATTAAGGGCTTTGTAAGTTATAACTAGCACGTTGTATTTTGCCCGGAAACCTATTGGCAGCCAGTGTAGCTCCATCAACAGAGGAGTAATGTGGTCTCTCCAAGATGACCCAGAGACCAACCTGGCTGCCGCATTCTGAACAAACTGAAGTTTCCGGACTACGTACAAAGGCAGCCTCACGTAGAGCGCATTACAGGAGTCAAGTCTGGAGTTGTAGGGGAGCAACAGCAGGAGAGAGGGCATGCCCTCAGCTATGAGCTGTGAATGTGATGCTCTACACTGCGGTTTTTCCTTCTCCTGGCAGCACACACTCCTCTGATCCCTTGCAGCTATGGTACTCATCTGGGAGTGGGAGCTGCAGAGCCCAGTGGAGGCTCTGCTTGTCTGTTCTGCCTGGGGTAAGAGCTTTTCCCAACCCCAAACCACCCGCTTCTGGTCTGCAAGTGCCCTTAGTAACTGGTGAGGCTATAATACCTTGTAGAACCCTCTGAATCAAAGCCTGGAAGCAGCACAGGGTCGTCTGACCTTACAAAAGAGGGCTGAGTGATGTCATAGGGTGTGAGGTATCTGGAGGTCCTGGGTCCTCCAAGAATCCTGCACTCCTCCTTCCTCCTCATCTGTGGTCTCATCCAGGATAGATGGTGGGGGCATGACACAAAGAGACCACTTTGTGTCAGGTCATGACACAAAGACACCACCACTCCATACTGGGAACTTCATCTTTGACACCTCCTTGATGATCTAGACTTAATGTACTTTCAGAAATGGTTTGGCAAATGACATGGTAGAGGTGGGGAGCTCCTGTTCAAAACACACAACCCCATACTCCCTAGTGCTTTCATAACTAGTTTTGTGGTTCTTTTACTACCTCCAGAGTTCCTATTGCTTGGGGGATGGGGAGTGAAAAACAATATACTGATAAGTATGCTCCCCACCTCCTCACATGGCAAGACCTTCCAGAGGCACAGCACTACCGGGATTCTGGCTTCCTTTGGAGGAGAGATCACAGGCAGCTTATGGTGACTTCGTAATATTTGGTTTATTTACAAAGTTGAGCATTAGATGGAAGCAAATACCTGTACACTTCAACATCAACCATGTGTTACAGCAGGTCCTCAGAGAGGCACCTTGACACTGTAAGGTATCCTTGATCCCCATGTAGGAATAAATGAATGTTTATGATCAAGTTCCTGCCACATTTCCTTCAGAAGCCAGTGCATAGTAGCCTTTTTGCAGGGGGAAATGAATGTAGCATACAACAGGCAGAGAGCAGGGTTGTTGATGTGAGAACTGGAGTGTATAGAAGAATGTCCCTATTTTTAGCTATGAAATGTTGGAGGATATGCATGCTTACTCTATAAAGATGCTCAATGACATATAAATTGGTGGCTCAATGAATTTTGATTAGATCTGGTAGATGGGTGGGGAGGGGAGGTAGCCTGTACAACAAACACTCTTATTATTAGTTTTTGTTATTGTTTGCCATAATTCAAAAATGGAGGCAAAAAGCCCCATATAAATCATCCAGTAGGCGAGTCATTGCTCTCATAAAAAAGCAGAGATAGATAAAACCAAACAAGATTTTAGCCCTAAATTGCTTGACACTGTCACTTTATTTCATGGCCTGCCACAGAAAACAAAATGCTTCATTGCTGTCACTGGAACTTCGAGGAAAAGCATGGAGGTTCTTAGGCTGTTGTTTTTCTTTCAGATCAGTGTTGTGTAGAAGAATGTCAGGCTCCGAATACTCTGTCATTAAGAGCTCTCCTTATTTTCTATCCACGTTGTCTTCCAAGTCTGTTCCAGAAAATGAAGATGTCACACTCTCCTGTAAGCTATCTGGTAAGCACTATTCCTGACTAATGTTCACAACCATTTTTTAAAGTTGGTTTTTTAATTCAAGAGAATTATATGTGATTTAGAAAGCTGTCACTTTCCCTAAGGATCACATCTTCCTGTATCGAAATACTCAGTAATCAGAAGTACAAATAAGTTGAGAAAGCTTTTTTACATTTTCTGATTATAATACTTTCCCCCCACACTCAATAACAGTCTCGGTCCATGATGTGTATAATACATGGAGGGAGACATTTTAGGGGGAAAGGGGCCGGACCGGTGCCAGACTATCTTGCGCCCTAGGCAAGGCTAAGTACTTGTTACCCCCCCCCCCAAATTTAATTTCAATTTTCAAAAACAGATGTTCTGTAGAAAAAATGAAAAGCACAAAACTTGAAACGGCTAAATTTATTTTAAATTACAAGAATAGATAATACATCATTTTTTTATTATGTTTCTCAAATACAAAAGAAAATATGTTGGCACACAAATAATTTTGATTGATTTGATACATTCTGCACCCCTGTGAGATCTGTGCACTAGGCAGAAAGGGGACGTTGTTACAAGTAACACCTGCTTCACAGAGCTGCTGCTTCCTTTACCCAGCAGCCACATGCCCCCGCCCTCTCCTCTCTTCCCAAATCAATGGGCTCAATTCAGCTCTGAATGACTGGACGGTCATTTCACTCAGTGATCTGTCTGCCCCTCATCTCAGTGTACCATGAGGTACGGTAAAATATAAATACAAGAAGCTCACCTCACTCTGCCAGCAAGAAAATGTCCTGCTGAGGCAAATTATAGAATTTGTACTAACTAGCAGTAGCTCTCCTTGTCAACTCAGGGACAAAAATGGGGGGAGAAAAACAAGTCCAAGTTTGGAAACAGGTGGGACAGAGTAATGACTAGAAGTTGTATTTTCTAAAAGTGAGGGTACAGTCATTATTGTTTGTTCTTCTTCATCTTGAAACTCTGGATGCAGCTTGAGATCATATTTAGCACCTAGAGAGGCTAACCAAAATGGGTCTTCAGGATTCCTCCTTTTATAAAGTGGAGACCTTTTGGGACCATTTCACCAGATGCAGCTCCCTATAAAGTAAAGGTAAAGTGTGCCATCAAGCCAATTTTGACTCCTGGCGCCCACAGAGCCCTGTGGTTTTCTTTGGTAGAATACAGGAGGGGTTTACCATTGTTGCCACCCGTGCAGTTTGAGATGATGCCTTTCAGCATCTTCCTATATCACTGCTGCCCAATATAGTACCAGCAGGGATTTGAACCGGCAACCTTCTGATTGTTAGTCAAGCATTTCCCCACTGTGTCCCTATACCTTTTGCCTTTCTTACTATCCAGCCTGATGAAGGGTTCTTATGAATTTGAAAACTATTTGCTTGGCATGGTGTGTTGTTTTGGTTGATCCTAGATTGTGGCTTTTAGATCTATCCTAAGAGTTTCAGGAGGGGGGCGTAAAAGGAAGTTCTGGGTTTCCTAGCCAATAGGACATCTTTTGGGTAGACTGTGCAAGGCAGCTGGGACCAACCTGGTTGGGAGCCTCCACTTTTAATTTTTTAAAAAACATTTTATATCCCACGCTTCCCCCAAGGAACCCAGAGCGGTGTGCACTACATACGGTACTTAAGTTTCTCCTCACAATAACCCTGTGAAGTAGGTTAGGCTGAGAGAGAAGTGACTGGCCCAGAGTCACCCAGCAAGTCTCATGGCTGAATGGGGATTTGAACTCGGGTCTCCCCGGTCTCAGTCCAGCACTCATCCAGCTCTCTAATCACTACACCACACTAGCTCCAGCCTCTTTCTGCTCCAGCCTCCTGCAGTTCAAGGATTAAAGAGACTCATGGTACCCATGGTTAATATTACTAGAACTAGGAAATACTATTGCTCAAACATAATATGTTACATCTGTATGTTTAGCTTTGTGGGTTCAGAAATATTTGCTTATTGGTGTGTGGAAAAACAGTTTTCTCCATATGTTTCTAGGCAACCCCAAGCCACAAGTCACCTGGTTTAGAAATGGGCAAAATGTCAGTGAACAGAAGGATATTTCTGACTGTGAAATACTGGAGGATAACCTGATTCATGCCTTACATCTGTTTAGGTAAGCTTGTATAATATACTTTGCATCAGAGCCTCTTTCTCTCCACTTGGAATATTTCCAGAGATGTCTAAGGCTGCAAACTTGTGTACACTGAAGTAGTTCAGTGGGACGTTTTTTGTTTAAAAAAATCATGCCTCTGCTATGATTTCACAAGCTGGATATGGGCAAGTCATTTTTTCTAAGCTTTCGTTCCTTATCTGTAAATATTATTATTATTTACAAGGCTACAACACCTGGGGCTTTTTAGTTTAGAAAGAAGACGACTGCAGGGAGACATGATAGAGGTCTATAAAATCATGCATGGTGTGGAGAGGGTGGATAGAGAGAAATTCTTCTCTCTCTCCCAGCAGGGCTGTTATTATGTTCTTATGGTTCATAGCAGGAGATTCTTACATCTCACAACAGGACAGGTACACATTAGATCCCTTGCTAGGCTTGCCAGCTGAAGAGCTCAAAAATAAAGAACAGGCAGGGCAGCCAGCAGGCAGGAAGGCTGCTTAAACTCACCTCCCCCCCATCCACCAACACCAGATGAGCAATTTCATGTTCCTGGGAGCGCAGAGCGCTGCATGGTGCAGTATGAAGCTCCAGAGGCTGGGACGATGTGCCCCAGTCTCTGGGAATCCCACAATGCACCGTGCAACACGCACAATGCATTGGGAGATTCTGCAGAGAGATGGGCATTCTAGGTGCCCGTCTCTGTGTGCAGTCTGGCTGGAAGCAGACCGTGCTTGCACACAAGCAGGTAACGGGGGTTAAGGGAGTGCTTGCTCCCTTAATCTCGGCTAACAGCCGGGCTTAAAAGCCAGGCTAGGTGGTACTGCTCTGCTGGGATAGGGCCAAATTGCGGTGGTTCTCCTGCGCAGTCTAACCCAATCTGGGCATCCCTAGCCTGGGTTAGGCGGCATGTGAGAATAGCCTCAATGTAAGACCTTAATAAAATGACATTATGTGTCCATCAGAACATGAAGAATATTAGTTTTAGTAGTGTAATGTATTAATGTATTAAATTAATCTAATATGTTTATATACTGCTTTTCTAAGAATTCATGGGTAGCATTCAGACAATGAGGCTCTTCTCACGATCAGGTGAGAAGAGCCAAATCGGGTTTGCAGGGAGAGCGGGCTAAGCCCACTCTCCCCGCAGACGATCAGTAGGCCCTCCCTGGGCGGCCACAATGGCTGCCCACATGACTGCCGGCTCCGTCACGGAGCCAGCGGGGGCTTGGGAGTTTGGGGGTCATGCGGACCCTGGAAGTTCCAGCATGCCCTGCGCGAGTGCACAGGGCATGCTGGAGAGACCCCCTGAGCCGGGAGGCTGCTTCATAGCCTCTCAGTCGGGGGTCTATTCGTGAGTTGCCACGGCACGAAGCCGCACCGCAGCAACACACGATTTAAAACCCCCAGTTTGCGCAGTGCCTGGGCAGGGGCAATTCAGGGGGTTACACGCTTGTAAACCACTGGGCTTGCCTGCCAGCCCGGTGGTTTACACGACCAGCGGAAATCAGGCTAGGCTCTCCTAGCCTGATTTTTGCTGGTCATGAGAATAACCTCTAAGTTAACCATAACTGAGTTCCATTTAAATTTATGGGGCTTAAGAAAACTCTCAGTGATTTCAGTGGTGTTTCTCATGAATAACTTTGTCTGAATGCTACCCCATAATAAGCAACAGCAATTTTGAAAAGTAGCATTATAAGAAAACAACATAGCTGATAACAGCACAATCTCAACCCATTTTAAATAGATAACACATTAAATTAAAGTTGTTTTTTGCCCTTAGTGTGCATCTCTTCTTTTCCATGAGTTTTTTTGGTTAGTCCTTGCACTATTTTTGGTTACTCCATATTTGTACAATTTTGGTATTGTAAGCCGCCTTGAATAGCTTGGAAGGAGAGCTGGTCTTGTGGTAGCATTGTCCCCTTTGCTAAGCAGGGTCCACCCTGGTTTGAATTTGAATGGGAGACTACATGTGAGTTATTCCCTTTAGGGATGAGGAGGCTCTGGGAAGAACACTTGCATACAGAAGGTCACAAGTTCTCTCACTGGTGTCTCCAAGATAAATCTGAGAGAGACTCTTACCCGTAATCTTGGAGAAGCTGCTGCCAGTCTGTGTAGACAATACTGAGCTAGATGGACCAAGGGTCTGACTCGATTTAAGGCAGCTTTCTATGTTCTAACTTGCTAGAAAGGTGGGAAACAAAGGTTTTAATGAATAAATAAAACAAGGAAGCTTGATGCAATCATCCAGGCTCAGCAATATACACATATTAGCAGCATAGAAGAAATACTAGTGTTCTTAATATTTTCTATATAAAGTGAAAGTAGCTCTGTCACCAGAGAGAGCCCGTCAAATTTCTTTCACTTCAATTTAACTGGTAAAACTACGCCAAGAAGCCTTATTGCCTTCTGATGAACTTTCATTAATTAGAAACTTGGGTATGGCTTGATTTTGGTGGCTCATCCGAATGTTGCAAACATGTCCTTCTCTAGCTACATGCTGTTTCACCTCACACACTCATAAGAACATAAGAACAGCCCTGCTGGATCAGGCCCAAGGTCCATCTAGTCCAGCATCCTCTTTCACACAGTGGCCCATCAGATGCCGCTGGAAGCCACAGGAAGGCGTTGAGGGCGTGCCCTCTCTCCTGCCATTATTCCCCTGCAACTGGTACTCAGAGGCATCCTGCCTTTGAGGCTGGAGGTGGCCTATAGCCCTCCGACTAGTAGCCGCTGATAGACCTCTCCTCCATGAAGTTATCCAAACCCCTCTTAAAGCCATCCAGGTTGTTGGCTGTCACCACATCCTGTGACAGAGAGTTCCACAAGTGGATCACGCGTTGTGTGAAAAAGTACTTCTGTTTGTTGGTCCTAGACCTCCTGGCAATCAATTTCATGGACTGACCCCTGGTTCTAGTGTTGTGTGAGAGGGAAAAGAATTTCTTTCTCTCCACTTTCTCCACACCATGCATGATTTTATAGATCTCTATCATGTCTCCCGGCAGTCGTCTTTTTTCTAAACTAAAAAGCCCCAGGTGTTGTAGTCTTGCCTCATAAGAAAGGTGCGCTAGGCCCCTGATCATCTTGCTTGCCCTCTTCTGCACCTTCTCCAGTTCAACAATGTCCTTTTTAAGATGTGGTGACCAGAATTGTACACAGTACTCCAAGTGTGGCTGCACCATAGTTTTGTATAAGGGCATTATAATATTAGCCGTTTTATTTTCTATCCCCTTCCTAATGATCCCTAGAATGGAATTGGCCTTTTTCACAGCTGCTGCACATTGAGTCGACACTTTCAACGAGCTGTCCACCACGACCCCAACATCCCTCTCCTGGTCAGTCACCGACAGCTCAGATTCTATCAGCATATACTTGAAGTTGGGGGTTTTCATCCCAATGTGCATCACCTTACACTTGCTAACATTGAACCGCATTTGCCATTTTGTCGCCCAGTCCCCCAGTCTGGAGAGATCCTTGTGGAGCTCCTCACAATCCGTTTTGGATTTCACTACCCGGAAGGGTTTGGTATCATCTGCAAGTTTGGCCACCTCGCTGCTTACCCCTGCTTTTAGATCATGTATAAATAAATTAAAAAGCACCAGTCCCAGTACAGATCCCTGGGGGACCCCACTTCTTACTTCCCTTCATTGTGAAAACTCTCCATTTATACCTACCCTCTGTTTCCTGTCTTTCAACCAGTTAGCAATCCACACATGTACTTGTCCCCTTATCCCATGACCGCTAAGTTTCCTCAGGAGTCTTTGATGAGGAACTTTGTCGAAAGCTTTTTGGAAGTCCAGGTATACTATGTCAACTGGATCACCTTGATCCACACACTTGTTGACACTCTCAAAGAAGTCCAAAAGGTTGGTGAGGCAAGATTTACCTTTGCGGAAGCCATGCTGGCTCACTCCCAGCCGGGCCTGTTCTTCTCTAGGTGCTTTACAATTTTATCCTTGAGGATGCTTTCCATCAATTTGCCTGGAACGGACATTAGGCTAACTGGCCTGTAATTTCCCGGATCGCCCCGGATCCCTTCTTGAAAATCGGTGTTACATTTGCTACTCTCCAGTCCTCTGGTACAGAGCCCAATTTCAGGGATACGTTATATATTTTAGCAAGGAGGTCGGCACTCCACCGTGCAAAACAGAGTCTATGTTGCATATATTGCAATGAGCTTTCAAAGCATTGTCATGCACTTTAGATAAAGTCCCCATTCTTCACAATATTTTTGCATTCACCTGCCTTTTTTTGCTGGAGGTGGGGTGGACGGAGATGACAGACAGGCTGCTCAACTCTAGGAAGAGACTTCTGTAGAATGGGCCAAGGCTTCACAGGCCTGGCTGCTCTCTGCTCCACAAGGCTCAGCCTCCTTCCATCGCCTGCAAAGGTGAACATTTGGTTCCCAAAACAAACTTCATCATGGGAGTAGTAGTACCAGAGCGCAATCTGCTATCCAGCTAGCAGGGCTGAAGAAGTCTGCTTTCTAGAGGCCTGCAACTTGAAGCCAGCCTCTTCATTGTGCGTTCACTGCAGTCAGTGACTGGCTTACCTCGGAGTGCTGAAAATATAGAACAAACTGCATTCTTTATTAAGTTGATAGAAGAACAGCTACATGCTAAGGCTAAATAAAGAACTGTTCTTTGAAATAAAGAACGGGTGGCAAGCCTATCCCGTGCAGAGGCTGCCGAGGTGCATTTCCTTCACTGGTGCCCCTAAATATACAGCTTCCCCAACCAATTGCAGCATCCTTGTCCTCTTCTTTAAGGGCTTTGTAGGACCAAGAGGCACAGGGAATTGTGAGAATTGTACTTCTTTTAAGGGATATAATCATGGCTGTATCCTTTAAAAGAGCTACACTGGGGGTGTCAAGCTGCTGGCCCACGGAGCTCTGTTTTCCAGAACTGAGGGACTGGGTGTGAGCCCTAGCCGCTGTGTTCCTGCCCCGCACCCTGTTTCTCCCCACCCCCACAATCACACACCAAGGCAGTGACATTACTCCCCCCATGTGCTCTGGAGCTGGGCTGGAGGAGGCTAGCTAGCTTCCTTCCTTCCTTCCTCCTGCTGCTGCTGCCACCAGTGTCTCCCCACATGCTGGAGCCGAGGCTGAGGCATTTTTCCTCTGCCGTGCTCCTCTCCCCTGCGTCCTCATGGCTCTTTCACACACAGGGCTGGTGGAGACTGAGGGGGAGTGGGTGGAAGGCAGAGGAGGGGGCCTCCCCCCTTCTCCCTCCCCTGTCCTCCACCCACAGCCCTGTGCACCCAAGAGCCATGAGGGAAAGGAGGGGAATGGGGGCGGGGGGAGGGAAGCAGGACATTATGGTGGGGGGAGGTGAGGGGAGATAGGGGGAGGGTGGACGCAGGACGATGGGGCACAGTGTGTGGCTGTGTTCAGCCCCTCACACGTGTGATGGAATCGGGTCCATACCCCTCACCCAATTGAGTTTGACACCCCTGAACTACACACCCACAATCCCCTGCAGCTCTGGTGACTTACAAGAAGCTTAAGTGGGGTGGGGGGGACTCTGTTTAAGTCATCACAGTTGCAGGGGATTGTGGGTGGATGTACTGTGATCCCCAGAATCCCTTGGACCTCTGGGTTCTACCAAGACCTTAAAAGAAAAGAAAGGTACCACGCTTTAATCCAGAAGCTGTGGCTGGCTCCAGTGCTGGGGGGTGGGGGGGAGTGAAGAGGCCATAATGCCTGCTGTTTCCTACAGCCAGCCAGGTTCCAGGTAAGGGAGGGAGATAGAAAAAGGGCAGTGCAGGGAGTTCCTAACAGGATTCCATAGTGACAGTGGTGTAGGCCTGAACCAGACCAAAGCCATGTTACCTTTCATATATTCTGCCTGTGTAAGGGGGGCCTAGGGGATTCCTTATAAGGAGTTGCTTTTCTGTGCCAAGGAGGGCCAGGAGAGACTGGATAAGGAGGTGATGAGGTATTCACCTAAAAGAATACATGCGCAGAAGTTAGCTGGAAATTTACAGAAAGTCCAGACAAAGGAAAGGGGCAGTACCTATGCACCATCTCCTAGGCTATAAATATGTCATGCTTGTAAATGATCGGGGTCTTGGACTTGAGCGATAGCTGCCAAGACCTTTGCTACTATAGAGCAAAATAAAGCCTTTTAAACCCTTGTCGACTGGTGATGTGTTTGGCTACTGACCCAGAAAAGAACCTCCCTTTGTTGGGGTACAACAGGAGTGGTTTTAGAATTCCGACTGATGGAACTCCCTCCTTTCATTGTGGAATTTATTCCGACAGTGTCCGACATAGGGCATATTGGCTACAATGTGCCTGTCGGACCTATCCGACTGCACAGCCCTAGTATATATGCATATATCTATATCTATTTATTAATTATATATTTATTTATTCGATTTCTATTCCACCCTTCAAAAAATGGCTCAGGGGGGTTGACACAGAGAAATAATAAATAAATAAGATAAGATGGATCCCGGTCCCCGAAGGGCTCACAATCTAAAAAGATACATAAGATAGACACCAGCAACAGTCACTGGAGGTACTGTGCTGGGGGTGGATAGGGCCAGTTACTCTCCTCCTGCTAAATAAAGAGAATCACCACATTTAAAAGGTGCCTTTTTGCCCAGTTAGCAGGGAAGGATTTATGAAGGATTTTATTATTAATATTATATAGTATTATTTTTTAAAACATGTATTTTAAAATTCACAGGTGCACAGAACAACATGCTGGAGTTTACCGAATTGTGGCTACAAACTGTTTTGGAACTGTCCAGTCTTCAGCATTTCTTAAGGTGGCCTCTAGTGAAAAATCTGAACCATATCAAAAATCACTCTATAGCCCTGACAATAATGTAGGAACTTGTCATGCAGATGAAGTTGCTGCATGCCAGTGGGAATATCCAAATCAGAATAAAGAAGCTATTACAGAAGAAAGTTACTCAACCCATGAGTGTGATGTCTCCTTAGGTTCATTGGAACCTCCTACAGTAGAAGTCAGTTTGTCTACCGAGCAAACCTTAGGAACAAAGTTTTCCCACTCAGTGGAATGTGAAACTTGCCCCCCAGTGGAGAATCATCACCAAAATGCTGTTTTTTTGGGAGACAATAAGGAAGTTAAAAATGTACCCAATCCAGAGGAAGATGGTGGCATTTGGGACATGTCCAAAACTGCTTCTGATCTCTTTATTTATGACAGCATTGAAATATCTAGGGACACTACTGGAGGAGAAGTAGACAATTCCAACAGTTCACAAGTGGATTCCAAGCCAGCAAGTCAAAGAACAGATCACACAGGCAGCTGTTGCCTTAATGCTGAAGTCTTAGCTGCTTGTCAGACAACTGAATATGCCAAGACACATGAAGAGAGTGGCCTCAGTACTTCTTTGAAAAAGGGCGCACTCTCCGAGAATCATGCATACGCACCTCTAGAAAATCTGACCTGCTTTCCAAAGGATTGCTGTAAAAATGTTGACCATAACTTTGAGCTTCGCCTGGACAGAAACTTTATTACAGCCAATGAGTTTTTTGAGGATGATCACTTTGAACGCCTCGAATCTTCCGATGTGATGACAGAAGAGGCTTATCGAAACTTGGAAAAGAAGCTGAAATTCCTGCTAGAAAGCGATGATGAAGATGAGTTAAATCTGGGTAGTGATTGTGATGGGTGTACTTACTTCCTCTGTGAAATGCCTTGCCTGTTTCAGGTGTCAGATAACACTGTGCCTATGGATGCTACCATTGGCTTCTGCGGTCATCAGTCAAAATCCAAAGAAGTAGCTGTCAGAAGCGACCTCTCTGCATACAGTCCATCAACCTTGCAAACAGGAATGACTCTCACTGTTAAGCAACAGCAAAATAAAACTTCCATCATGAAAGACAAAGAGAAGTACAAGCTGCCTGTGGCTTCCATAGCAATTGAAAATGATTATCCCAGAATTGAAGAAGAAAATGGTAGTAACAATCATTCGGCTGCGGATTTTCCTGTTGTCCAAACACAAGGCATCGGAAATGGGCTTTCAGCGTCCTCCTCTTGTGACTTAGGTGGGACCTCAGCAACAACAGAAAAACGAGGTGTAGGCAGAGGCATCCCCCGGAAATGTTCACAACAGTTAACAAAGGTAAGGGAGAAACTGAGCAAAGGGAAAGCCAAAGTTAGTGTAGCCAGTCGGACAAAGGCATTAAAAGACCCTGTACATCTGCTACATCCCAAAGAGCTTCACGCCTCTGAAACCCACACAGTTCAAACAGAAAAACGCTACTTGGATTCTGCTGAACTACTTCATGGACAAGGAGGCAGCGTTTCAAGCCAAGCATGCCAGGATACAGCAAATGGTTCTAACAACCAGACTGGTTTATTACATGGCAAAGGAAGAGAGGAAAACGGCCCATGGGAAGGCAAGTGGATTAGTGATGGCCTATCTTGGGGAGACCAAATGCCAAATGAAAATGCCACGCTTATGGTAAGAGAAATTGTTTTATCATTTTGCAAATATCTAGCAACTTTAATTCACTTGATTCCTGCTTGTCGTAAAAGAATGTGGATCCTGAAAGGCGTTACCATTCAAGCCTATGTGATTGACAGCTACTGCTGTGAAGGAAATCTGGTTTTGAAAAAGGCCCAGATAAACCATAAGCCATCCTAATTATAGAGAGAGAGTGGGAGGGGGGAGGGTCCTGGTAATAGTAAGGAGCACTAATGGGACTTTAGACAGCTGGAAAGAGAAATCTGATATTGAATCTGTTCCATGTGTCTTATTCAAGCAGGAGCTTTCTCTCTGCCACTGGCCAAAGTTTCATAGCTCTCTAGGCAGCAGATGGACAGTTGAAACTCCAAAGAACTTTACAGTTGGCAACAACTTAGGAATGGAGGTTGTTTGCAGTTCTGAAACTCTTAACTTGTGATTCTGTTCCTTTCTCAAAATGAGATTTTATTTATTTATTTACTTACTTACTTATTTTTAAAGATGTATATATTTTTAAAGATGTATATTGAGAGCCAGTGTGGTATAGTGGTTAGAGTGCTGGACTAGGACCGGGGAGACCCGAGTTCAAATCCCCATTCAGCCATGAAACTAGCTGGGTGACTCTGGGCCAGTCACTTCTCTCTCAGCCTAACCTACTTCACAGGGTTGTTGTGAAAGAGAAGTATGTAGTACACCGCTCTGGGCTCCTTGGAGGAAGAGCGGGATATAAATGTAATAATAATAATAATAATAATAATATCCAATCTTTCTAGTCATAGACAACCCAAAATGTTGCAGTAATCTCTTGCTTAGCTCCCCTAAATGACTTCATTAGTTATTTACTGTACTGATAGCCCATAACCCCTTTTAAAAGCTCATGGTGATTTACATGAGGCAGGCTCCTAATGTGGTATTAGGAAATATCCCTCCTTTGCTTCACAGGTGCTATAGGATTAGGACCATTTTCTGAGCCTGTCCATCATCTTCTGCATTCATCTAGTTTATGCTTGCATCTCTTCCCAGCCTCCCTGCAGTTCTTAGCATTCAGTTTGTGTCTGCCTTCCACACTCACACACATCTTGGGATTGCTTCTTGCATACATGTTTCCCCCCAACGTTTGATCTCCTAAAAGAACCAGGGCTGATCCAGGACAGCTCATGCCATCACCGCTAAGAGCAGCTAGAAAGCCAGCCCTTGAAACAGAAAGTATTTCATTGGAGAGCGGCTTCTCCTTATTGTAAGGCTTTTGAGCAACCTTTGGTTAAGGTGCAACAATAGCCCTCTTTACCACACACTACCACCACCCATGGTGATTCCATGTGGACTAGTAGCATCTACTGTGGCAACTATTCTTCTTCCTCTAGCTGAATGTGTGGTTTGTGAATTATTGGTATTCTGACTCAGCACCACGGGTCACTCACCATAGCACTGTGACATCTGGAAAAATTTCAGCCTATTTGTCAGGCATACCACATGCATGGCTTGCCTACAGGAATCACACATGCCTGTGTGTGCTGTTGCTAATGTAGTTTTAGAACTACTGACCCACAGAACTCACCTAAGATCCCCATCAGCACTCAGATGATCAGTTGTACAATACTCTGTTTTCAGAAGCCTGCTAAATTTTGAAATTATCTCCATGGATTCTTTCTTACTCATAACAATGTTTCATAGGAATGAATCATCCATGCAATCAGCTCAAAGACAATTTTAATAACTGAATCTATGAGGTGTTATTATCCAGTTTCAGCTTATAAATTGCATGGATGACCCATTCTGATTAAATTTCATCTGCCAATAGAACTATGAGAGAGGGCCTGGTACATATTATAAATGCTTCCCTGAGAGAGGGCAGGATGCCTCCTTTCCTTAAGGAGGTTATTATTAGACCTTACTTGAAGAAACCTGCATTGGCTAACTCTGAAGAAACATCAGAGTTAGCCATTTATAGCCCTGTCTCCAGTCTTCCTTGGTTGGGCAAGGTGATTGAGAGTGTGGAGGCCTCTCAGCTCCAGGCAGTTTTTGAGGACCCATTTCAAACTGGCTTTTGGGCAAGCTATGGAGTTAGACTCCCATGGTTGGCCCGATAGATGATCTTCAGTTGGGTATTGACAGAGGGAGTGTGTCTGTTGATCTTTTTGGATCTCTCGGCAGCTTTCAATACCATTGACTATGGTATCTTTCTGGGTCACCTGAGGGAGTTGGGATTGGGTGTTACAGTTTTGCAGTGGTTCTGTTCCTACCTCTCTGGTAGATTCCAGATGGTGTCACTTGGAGACTGTTGCTTTGCAAAGCAGGGGTTGGAGTTCCACAAGGTTTCATGCTGTCTCCAATGCTCTTTAACATGTACATGAAACTGCTGGGAGAGCTCATCAAGAGATTTGGTGCAGGGTGTTATCAATATGCTGACAAAACCTAAATCTATTTCTCCATAACAACTTCATCAGGAAATGACATAACCACCCTAAATGCCTGCCTGGAGGTGCTAATGGGCTGGATGAGGGATAACAAACTGAAATTGAATCAAAATAGGACAGAGGTACTTACTATGGGGTGGCGGGCAGAACTTGAGAGATGGTTTAGATCTGCTTGTTCTGGATGGTGTTACACTCCCCCAGAAAGAACAAGTACATAGCTTGGGAGTGTTCCTGGATCAAGAACTCTCTCTGCTCTCTGAGGTTGAGGCAATGGCCAGGAGTGCTTTTTATCAGCTTTGGCTGATATGTCAGCTACACCCTTTTCTGGAGGAAAATTATTTATTATTATTATTTATTTATTCAATTTCTATACCGCCCTTCCAAAATGGCTAGACCGCCCTTCCAAAATGTCGTTAAAACAGTGGTACATATACTGGTAACCTCCAGGATTGACTACTATAATGCACTCTACGTGGGGCTACCTTTGTAAAGTTGGTGCAGAATGCCAGACTGGTCTCTGGAATAACCCAAAGACACCAAATAACACCCATCTTAAAAGAATTGCACTGGCTGCTGCTATGATTCTGAGTGAAATACAAAGTGCTGGTTATTACCTTTCCTGAACAGCTTGGGTCCAGGGTATTTAAGAGAGTGTCTCCTTTGTCATGAACCCTCCTGCCTATTCTGATCATCTTTGAAGATCCGGTTATGGCTACCATCGACTCATTTGGTGGCTACTCAGGACCGGGCCTTCTCTGGGGCTGCCCTGAGGCTCTGGAATGCACTTCCTGTTAAAACCAGAATTTCTCCATCTCTCTCTCTCTCTGTCTATATATATATTTGTATTTATGCACACCACTTAGGGATACACATGTCAGGCAGTATAGAAATATGATAAATAAATACATTAATGTGTAGGCATCCATAGAGGCTGCCATGGCATTTTAAGTTAAACAATGCCCATTAATTATTTCTATTAGGACATATCAAGAAGTTCTTCCATAAGCAAAAGAAGGAATAAGGTTTTTATAAGGTATTTAGTCTAGCAGTCTAGTCGTTTGACTGTATCAGTTTACACTGCATTCTTATATCCTGATTGTAAAACTGAATTTTTAAAAGCAAGCATAGCATATTTTATACTTAACCACCAAATAGGGGGAAACTGCTTCTGTGGACATAGCAATACTCTGAACTTAGAAGTTTCATATCAACATGTGGGGATCAGTGTTCCCTCTAAGGCATACGCATGTATGCATGCTCACAATTTTTAAAATGTCCGCTAAGTTAATTTTAGATCCCGTGCAGGTTGAATCACAAAGGCCCCATTCTGAATGCATGTGCACACACACTGCCTTGATACTGCTGCCCAGAACAAAACTTATTCTGCGCACAGATGAAAAACAATTAGAGGTAATACTGGTGGGGATCTCGATTGAGTGGAAGAATCAGCCCTAAAAATTGGCTTTTCGAGGAGGAAACATCACCCCTTTGATTCTGTGAAGAGTTGCACAGAATCCTTTGTGGGTCTTATCTGAAACACATGACTGATGTCCGTTCCTCATTATTTGAAACTACATTACAATATTAGCTAAAGGAAAACAAGGACAAAACTGCTTAAAGCCAGATTTTGACCATGAGACAGAACAAATTTTTAGATTTCAGAACCAGGCATATCAAGTATGATAAGCATAAAACACATTTTTTTAAAAGTCATACTTTGACTTTTCTCCTTGTCTAACCCAAAACAAGTCCACAACATATTAAGAGAAAACAAAACACCCTCTAATATCACATCATATAAAACATGAGGTGAAAGCCCTACAAATCCCAGCTAACAACAGAAAATGCTTAGAAGAACATCAGCCAGTCAGGAGATCCCAAAAGTCAATTGTACTAGCAGCAAGCATGGCATTGGATAGCCGCTTTGAAGCCTGCATGCTTCAGAATCATAGCATATTTTCATTGTGGGAAGAGTAGCAACCATACACCCACTCCGCGTCACCACTTCTGAGCAATGTTGGTGACAGGTCTAACATGACAAACTGCCACTTCTCAAGCTTGCCAAAAGGTCAGTGGAGTCAGTGAAATTCAGCTGTGACTGACTAATGGACAAGGTTTCCAGGGCATAAACACAAGGAGCAGCCACATATATCCCTTAAGTAACTTAAAATTTCAAAATAGGTGCCCGTCAGTTCATTTAGGCTTCACTAGAGAAAGTTTTTGCTTGTGTATGTAGGCATCTGTCTTCAGAGGACTTACTCCAAAACAATCTTTAAGTATTCTCCAGTTACTTCCTAAAATAGGAGTGTGTACGTTTGTGCAAACAGAGTTCTGTATGGGTTTTTTGTTTTTATTTTTGTTGCAGAGTGAGGTCAGCTTTCCTCTCACTTCATTCCTCAGTAGGCACATGTACTTGTTCCAAATGCAGTGCTGATTTCCTCTTCTTTCTTCCTCTTGTTCTTCAGGTGGGTTGTCCCCTATTTTGTTTTTTAAAAAACCAAGTCCCTTATAAGCTTGTTTGTTTGTTCTTATATTTTTAAAAAGCCAAAAAAAGTTTAATAAATATAACATTTATTTATATTTAAGTTGAGAAGCTGACCCCAGTAGGAAAGGGAGCTGACTTTGTGACTGTCACAGAGTCCAACCTATCAACTCTGTGCACGCTCTTTCAGCTGCAAACAGGAAGAATGGGCGATAAACATATAACTGCCCCAAACAATTGCTTGGATTGCCTTTGTACGCCAGCTAACAGGTTACTTTCTGGTATTTGCATTTTCCATGTGGCAAGGTGGCAATAAGCAATTTTAGTGGAAGTTTACATCCACTCCACAGATGTCCGCAGGGAATCTGTTACTGGGCCCTGATCTTACCATGTGTTTACTAAATACATGCGGCATGAATTTGGCTTCCATAACCCTTGCTCTGAAACATTTTACAGTCACTCTGGTGGTATGTGTGAACACACCTAAATAGGCAATGGGGCCATATCTCAGTGGTAGAGCACCCGAGTTGCATGCAGACGGTCCCAGATTCCATTTCTGTCATCTATTGGTAGGGCTGGAAGAACTGCCTGAAACCTTGGAGAGTTGCTGCCAGTCAAAGTAGACACTACTGAGCTAGATGGACCAATTGTCTGACTCGGTATAAAGCAGTTTCTTATTTTTCTAAAATATTATCTATTCTTTTCCCAACATTCAAGAGCCCAAAACAGCTAATAGTAGGACATTTAAAACAAGCAACCCACCAATAAAACAATACCATACACAGACACCAGCGTTATAATTAATAAAATGCAGAAAGATCTTTGTTTCAGTTTGATGCTTTCCATCCTATTTGTCTTTTATCTCTTTGGTCTCTTCAGTTGTTTTGTTCTCCTTTCTGCAAAGCCGTTTTGACAGAGCCATGTTTTAATCAGCCTATGGAGTGTATATAACAATGGGCCTAGTTGGGCTTTCTTGGAGAGAGCTTTCTAAAGCTTCAGCATCATCCTTGAAAAGGCCCTGCCACCATGGGGCATAACTAGGGGAAATGGCACCTAGGGCAAGCACTGAAATTGCGGCCGCCCCGCCCCCCCATCCAAACATCTGACACACACACACCCCTGTCCAAACATCTGACACTAACAGCCAGACATGGTTTAATTGTCTAGTGCCCAGAAAAACACATTTAAAAAGCTACTGTAAGGTCTTTATAATGTGCACTGAATTGTAAAACAGATGCTGGGTATGCTGGGAGTTACAGGTTAACAGAGGCAGAGAGAGAAAGAATTAACACAGACTTATGGCTTCTTCCATATTTTTTCCTTTATATTATTTTTAAAAACAACAATAAATACATGTGCTTAATATCGGGATGTTAGATGGAGATGAACATTGTCCAGGTAAACAGGTAATGATGTAATAAAAATTGCATGCATCATGGCAAAAGGCCCAAAGCATACATATTTCAAAATTCAGCATAATAAAAGATGAATTAATGTAGGCAAATAGACTGATGGTGGTGGGTGGATTTCATGAAATCTACTGGCATTATTATTTTTTAAGCCACAGACTTGGATGTGATGTTTAAACAGTTCTAAATCATAAGAATGAGTTCTAAAGCATAAGACATGAGTTACGCATAAGAAAATACTGTCCTTTAAAAGTTATCATCTCGTATCTCTGCTTTTTACTGTTGAATTTCTCCAGCAAAATAGCAACAAAATGATACAGCAAAAAAGTGATGATCAATGAAGTCAAGTAACTTTGACTTCAAACTAAACTATTGCTAGACTGACTCATCTTAAAAGGACACCTGAACTACTGTGGGAGAGGGAGGGACTGTGCAGTATGCGAGTTCTGATTCTCTTTTCATTCCACTTCATTATTTTGCTTATACATCCTTGGCTGCCGCTTGGTGCAGCAACATCACCAAGTCTCAGTTAAGAGAGTTCCTCCCCGCCGCCCCATTACTCTTAAATGATTCACAGGCTAATTTAATTCCAGCTTTCTACCCAGTTTACCTTGAAGTCTTTTGAGAGAGACCGATATTTACTTTTCTTTCTCTGGAACAATGGAGTGGGAAGACTTGGAATGACCCAAAAGCAATACTGCCAGCTTATGCAGTAGCTCCTGATGCCCTTATCTGCTTACCGGGACCAGGAGTTTTTGCTCCCATAAACCAATTGATGGCTCTCAGACTCTCTCTCGGTAGCAGATGGTGTTCTTCCTGTTTGAGGGAGGGAGGGAGTGGCCGGCAACACGGCGGCGTGGCTTGCAATGCATTTTCGCCATTTACTGAAACTAATAGCAAGGGAGTTAGGGGAGCCGGCAGCGCCGCGGCTTGCATACATTACCAGCAAGCCGCCATTATTGGGGAGGAAAGGACAGGCACGGACGCCGATGGCAGCTACGCACAGGGTTGGGGTTCAACACCATCCTCTGCTTTACAATTCAGTCTTGCACAGGGGTGGAGAAGCAGCTTTTGGTAACGTTTTGGTTTTGGCTTGGAGGAAATGGCTTGGAGGAAATCCAGATTTTTGGTTTTGGCTTGGAGGAAATGAGAAAAATAGTGCCGCACCGCCGAGGCAAGGGGATGGCTGTTGGGGGCGGTTTAACTAACTTAACAGTTTAACAATTAACTGTGCAGGCGCGCCTTGCAGTTGGGAAGCGACACCGGGCCAGACGGCCGGCCCCGGCATCGCTCTGCTCTGGCCATCCGCCACCGCTGCCGCCGGGGTCTAGTGGCTGAGGGTGCTGCTCACCCCCCGCCATCCCAGGGCACATGACTCGGGCTGCCAGGGTGCAGTAGCAGTGGCGGCAACCGGCAAGTTTGGGAGGGCGTGCGGCGCTGGCTGCGGCCCATTGGAAAGGGCAGCCGGGAGGAGGGGAAAACCAGCCACTCTCTGCCTGCTGCGCAGCCCAGCCCGGCCCGACAGCAAGGGATGGGGGGAAGGGCAGGAGGAGGTGGAGGCCGCTCTCTGCTTACTGGCTGCGCAGGCCCGGCATGGGCCATGCAGCCACCACCACCGCCTCTGCCAACTCGGGGTAGGACGGAGGCCACCCCCCCGCTGCCACCCCCAACTCCCCAGCCGCACCGCCACCCACTCAGCCAGTTAAAAGCAAGCCCACCACCCGCCCCGGTCTAATTTTAAATAATATAATGTATTAATTCTAAGAAAATTCTAATTTAAAAAACCACACACATCCCTTGTCCTTCCGTGATTACTTTATTGAAAATGCTGGTTTTGTTTGGGCTGTCTCCTTCTTCCTTTCTTGTCCTCCGGTCTTGAGCCCCAGCCAGCAGCAGCACAGATACTCGCTCTCTCGTTGCAGGCCTCAGACAAATGCATGTGGGTGAGGCGACGAGAGCTGAGCAGGTCAACTCACGCATGCGCAAGTGGGGGGGCGGGGAGGACGAGTGCCACGAGGAAGTCAGTCCGTGGCCGCAGGCAAGAGCGAGGGCACCCAGCAGCCGGAGCCGAGCGCTCACTGCGGGGAGGGGCGCAGCGCCATGCCCTGCCTGAAAAGTAATTTGGTGTGTGGGGCGGGGCGGTCGCGGCACAGGGTGCCCAGCTGGAGCTGGTGGGGGGGTGCTGGCGTTGTGCCGGTGTGGCTGCGGCTGCCGCCGCCCTGGCCTAAAAAGTAAAGATAAATGTTGTTGTGCGGTGGGGTGAGTCATGGCACTTTTTGGTGCCCCCCCCCAGCAAGTGGCGCCCAGGGCATGTGCCCTGCCTGCCCCACCCTGATTACGCCTCTGGGTAAATTATCCCTTTCTTACTCCCTTGGAGAAATCTAAGAACGTTTGGAAACAACTTACATTCCTTTTGGAGGAATTGAAGAAAGACTTTTGGAGGATATTATGAAGAACTCCATACACCAGGGAGGAGTGACTTATATTTAGCAGATGGGAAGTTTATCTCGTTTGTGACATAATAATTGTTCACGTATTTCTGAGGAAGCTCATTGTGAAACAAGGACTTATCGTGAAACCTTGTCAAATGAAGTGATTTATGTATATACAGTGATTCATATATCAAGTGATGTATGTAAATTAAGTGATTTATTAAGTTACATTTATGAGAGTATTGGCATTGGTGTCTTTTGTATGTGTTTATATTTCTTGTATTGGGTGGTATTTTTTTCTTTGTTCCATAGTACCAAGGCAGTTCATTGGTCTATCTTGCTGTCTCAAATGACCTGTGGTCACTGTTCCATGGGGAGGGAGTGTTTTTATTGAAAGATTGCTTGAATCCACAAATGGGTTGTGCTGCTGTGCTAGTGCCACAGGGACAGGCTCCCGCCTGCTGCAAAATTCTTAAATAACTGTGCCAAAAAAATAAGTGTTGTTGTTGTTTATCATTCTCTTCACTCTTTCAACTTGTTTATGTGGGGCTTCAGGGGTAAAACAGTGGGTTGGGTGGCAGTGCCCCAAGGGTGGTGCACACAGATTCCAAATAGGGCAAAGGGCTGATTTCTTAGGAATTTTTGAGGTTTACGTGTCTTTAAGATGTTTTCCCATAGGGAATAATGGAGGTTTCAGCAGCCCCATAACTCCACCTGCAGGGCACTGGGATGGCCCGAAGCGAGTGGTGGTGTAGTTTACAGAGGGTGCCAACCACCCCCCTGGATTGCTAACGCATTGGGGTACTGGGCTTTGTTGTTTCTGAGGTGTTGAGTTTAGATTCTCTAGTAGAAAATGAGATTTTGAATGAAAAACCATGAATCTACTCTCATATGCTACTAGAGAATCTACTCTCAGAACACCTCTAGAACAACAAAACCCTGTACTTCATGGGTTGGCAACCCATGTGGGTGGTTGGCACCCTATGTGCACTACACCGCCACTTGCTCTGCGCCACCCCAGTGACCCTCAAGTGGAGTTATGGGACTGCAGAAACTTCCATTATACCCTACAAAGAAAATCTGAAAGACACATAACTTCATTAATTCTTTAAAAATCAGCCCTTTGCCAAATTCCTCTAAAAAAATTGTGGTAGCTTCCTTGCACCATCTGGGCACTACCACCAACCACACTCTGCTCTGGGTAACCAACCCCCTCCCCCACCAGCGTGAAGCTATACTTTTCCTGAAACCTCCATCATACCCTATGGAGAAAACCTGAAAGACGCGCAAGCTTCAAAAAATCACCAAAAACCAGCAGTTTGCCCAATTCCTTTGAAGTTTTTGTGGTAGCTTCCACTCATTGGGCACTATAACCCCCACCCAATCTTTTGACCATGTGACCCATTTTTAAATCTGAATTAATTCGGATTTGGATTACAAATTCAGATACAAAACAAAACGGGTGATTCAGAAGGCTTAATTTTGGACAAAATACAAAATGGGGTTGATTCAGATTTGGTACAAATCGAGACAGAAAAAATACCAAATGTGCAACCCTACTTCTTTAGTCCATATATGCGGCAGGGGATGATGCAAAGCCATCCGCTATCTCTGTTGTGCATGTGCAATACTTGTACAAGCAGACCAAGAGCTCAAGAGATTGAGGAACTTTGTACATCCACTCAGCTGTGATACTTTCTTGCCTGGATGCATCTTTGTTGTACTGTGTGCATTGTCTAGATGTCAGTCACTGAAGCTATTCACATGTGCACCAAAAACCAGGCTAAGGAAACCCAGCCCAGTTTGGGGTGTGCATGTGTACTGCTGGGAGCTGCGCAGCTCCCAGCAGCGGCACGGCGCAAGCCCGTGTGTTGGTGCCGTATGGCTTTGTGTGGCAACTTCACACAAGTAGCCTCACGACTGGCATTGGGAGGTTCCCTATAATGCACCACATTCTTATGTGGTGAATTATGGGAGTTCTGGCGGCCTCCCAGTCCCCCCAAATTCCCTGCTCCCATCAGAAGTCGGCAGTCATCTGGACGGCCGATCCAGCTGCCCAGCAATATGGACGGGATCGACTGCGGGGGAGGTAAGTTTTTCTCGGCTTCCTCCCCTCGCCCCATCCGAGCCTATTTTCCAATAGTGAGAATGGGCTCACTGTCTGTAAGCTGGATCAAGAGGCCTTGTTTGCACAGTCAGGGAATCCCAGCAAGGTTTAACATCATGCACTTATGCACCTGCTCATTAACTTGAGTCACTCTCAGGGTGGCTTCTCACATTATTTTCAAATGTATCAGATGTACGTTTGGCAGTTGTGCACGCACCATAAGATGCATGGAAATGTAAGAACTGATAAAGGCATGAGAGCATCAGGACCAACATTTTACTCTGTACAAGTCTTGTCTTTAAGATAAGCAGACAGTAGTCCTGACTCAGCAGACCTCAAGAGCAGCAGTGCTTACAGGGCCTCCTTCTTCCCCCCTGCTGAATGTGAACAGATGGTTAGGGTGTGGGAAGGAAAAGGTGTCTAGACTGAAATCACCTCTCAAAGAAGGGGCAGAAACAGGCAGCATAGAGTCAGTTGTACTGCCTACTTATGTGCTCAGGGACTTGTGCATTGAAGCCAGAAATGTGTAAGGGATACAAGAGAAATTCCTCCCCAGGAGTCTCCTACAAATATGGCAGGGTGGTCTATGCACTGAAGCTTGTGTCTGTCCATGGCTTGCCATTTACTGGATTGGTGTGTCCATGCTTCCGTTCATCATCAAAAGCAGGTGTAACTCCATCACCACAGCTACAGACATGAGATCAAATTAGGGTTGCCATGTCCCCCGGAATTTAGGGTAGACCCCAGATTTTGGCTCCTCCACCCAGCTGCTAAATTCCACTCAGATTTTCACGGATTTCAAATGCACTATGGACTGCCCAGATTTTACTCTGGATCCAATCACATGGGAGGGCAAAGAAGGAGGAGAAAATATAGAAATCTGTCAAATAAATAAATAAATGCAAATTAGTTGCTGCATAATTTGCATAATATGCATAATAATTTGCATAATATGCAAATTAGGCCACCTGGATTTGGGAAGTTTGAATATGGCAACTCTAGATCAATAATCTTTGTGTTGTTTTCCATTGCCATCCTTATATGAAACACATGGGAGAAAAATGACCCTAATTATCCAAGGCAGAGGTGGAGCTATAGGGCAGACAGGTTCAAAGGACACGAGCCACCCAGCTCCGGGAGCAACTGGCTCATCCCTCCTCCCAAGCTCCAGCCGGCCTCATTCCCAGCGGCTTCATTGTCATCTGGGTGTTTTCTTTGTTCTCTTCCCAAGTGAGGGAGAGGATGAAAAAAACACCCAGCCAACAATGAAGCTGGCTTAGAAATGAGCTCCAAAGCGTTGCTGTTGGAGATGGAGTTCCAGTGCATCAATCTTTTGCACCAACTATCCTAATGACCATTAGGGGCATTGGGAGCAGAGGTAGCTAGTGAGGGTCTCCTTACCTGTCCCTGCTTTCCTCTGCTCTGTGACCCCTGCTTTGACTCCTCAGGTACTTCCTGTAGTGAGTCAGTCCTCTTCCTTTCCTCCTAGAAAGAAGATGGAAACATCTCTCTCTCCCTCCCTACCTATTCATGATGTAGCTGATAGCTAGGACAGGTCTTTCCTATCCCAAATGTATTTCACCAATAAACTAGTTAAGTAACCTAGACTCTACAGTGATCTCCATGCATGTTACTTAAATACCTGCAACAACTAAATTCTGCACTCTGTAACTGGAGTGGTACCTTCCTTGGTGCCTTGCTAAATAATCACAAACTCCAACAGTTGTGTGAGTCCTTTTGGGTGCAGGCCACACAGGAGGCATGGCCCATGCACTCAAGGGGCTGCCAGGGAGAGGAGTGAACACAAACCTACTCTTCCTAGCAATGCACCTGATCCAAGGGCTCCTTCAGTGCAAGATTATGACACACTGCGGTCCTAAGCTATGTCAGGCTTAAAACACCCATCGCATCTCTCTCTCTCTCTCTCTCTCTCTCTCTCTCTCTCTCTCTCTCTCTTTCTCACACACACACACACACACACACACACACACACACACACACACACACTATATAAACAAAGCTTTATTCATTTTACTTTATTTAATTATTTATTTGTCATATTTATATACTGTTTTATATATGTATCTCTAGGTGGTGTACATAATCCAAATTACAACTAATACAAAAGAGAATAAAAACAAAGCACTTTCACAGAATAAAAACAAACAATGTGAAATTCATTTTAGTTAAAAGCCTGAGAAAAGAGGTGCATCTCAAGGGTCTTTTTAAAAACAACCAGAGATGGAGAACCTCTTCTTTTGACAGGGAGTGCATTCCAAAGCCTTGGGGCAGCCACAGAGAAGGCTTGGTCTCTAGTCACTACCAGATATGCCGACAGCAACCATAACTGGACCTCCCCAGATGATCTTAATAGGTGTCAGGGTTCTTGACAAAGGAGTTGCTCTCTTAAGTACCTTAGACTCTTGCCTTACTTGGCAAAGGTGTACTGAAAAACTCGTAGAGCTGGGTCTCACGAGCAGTGAGACCGGGTTTGGGGAGCTTAGTGGGGAGAGTGGGCTGAGCCCACTCTCCCCGCACATGAGCAGGGTGGGAGCCCTGGGTGGCCGGATCAGCCGCCCACACGATTGCCGGCTCTGTGATAGAGCCGGTGGGGGCTGGGGGGAGCAGGGCTGATCGGCCCCCGGAAGCTCCAGTGTGCCCTGCACGAGTGAGCAGGGCATGCTGGTGAGACCCCCGGAGCCGGGAGGCGGCTTTTTGCCTCCCCTCTGGGGGTCTCCTCATGAGTATCCATGGCGCGGAGCTGCACTGCGGTTACTCATGATTTTTAAAACCAGGTTTGCGGAGCGCTCGCTCCACAAACCTGGTTTAAGGGCAGGGGTAGTTAGGCGGGTTACCCGCTTAGGAACCACCGGGCTCGCAGCTGAGCCCGGTGGTTCACACGATGGGGCGAAATTGGGCTAGCCTTCGCTAGCCCGATTTCGTCCCATCGTGTGAATAGCCTCATAGTCTAACAAAAACAGTTCTTGCCATAAGCCTATTTGCATTAGAAATACCTTTAAATGAAAATACATAATGTAAAACTTGAAATTTAGGGGTTTTAATTGTTATTCAGAGTCCCCTCGCATTATGAGGCTCTAAGCTGTAGCTTGCTAAGCTTGTGCCTAAATCCAGCACTGGGCTCCTTTCTCACTTCAACAAAGGAAAGAGTGAACCAAGTTAAGTGCTTTTGTACAATATCTCCAAGATACCAAATCATATAAGGGTGGTTCATGGGAAAAATGGAGTGGAAAGAGGGTTGGATGAGGCCAAGAGAGGAAGAAGAGCATTAATTCTGCAAAGAAGAGGCTAGTGGGAGTGATAGTGTTTAGATGGGAATCCAGGGCACCTGTCCACAAGGTATCAAATGTGACCAATTAATCATTTGTCACAGCTGAACAAACAGCTGTCGGATGGAAAATGCTGTCATTTAGTGACTGCTTTATGAATTCAAAAATCTTTGATCAAGAATATTACTATGCAAGGCATTTTCTGTAATGACCTTTATTTTCGCTCAGGATTTCATAAAACATGCCATTTGTTCTGCTTAAGTTATTCATGCTGCATTCCTGAATCTTGTTGTAAGCTCATTTTACATTGCTTTCAGACATCCTTTGAAGCTCCACAGCAGCTCAGATCCAGCTGACCACAGCCAGTCATGACAAAAAAGCACAGACCATGAGCACACACAACCGTTTTTCTTTCTCATTGAAAACAGTGAGGCTATTCACACGTGCATGCAAAACCGGGCTAAGGAAGCCCAGCCTGGTTTTGTACATGCATGTGTACTGCAGCAGCAATCATGCCAATGGAGCCTCCCTCTAAAACGAGGTTAGGGGAACAAACACTCCTTTAACCTCATTTTTCCAATTGTCTGTCAGCCGTGGCTGCAAGATACCAATAAGCATTCAGATACCAATAGGTATCTTCTGTGGTTCCAGAGTCAGATCCATGTACCCCTAACAATCTATCTATCTATCTATCTATCTATCTATCTATCTATCTATCTATCTATCTATGGTGAAGATATTCAGTGTGTACCTGACACTGCAAAGGTAAGCTTTATTAAAGTCCAAGATGAGCAGATTCCTTCATTTCTGTTCCATTACAGTTTCATGGGCTCCCTCTTCCCCACATTCAGATTTTCTTTACTATGATTTAACAGTTTCTTCTGGTCTTTTCTCTCCCCCCACCTCTGATTAACACAAGAGTCTGTGTGCACTGATGAAACAACATTCTAACAATAAAATAAAAAAACATTGCACCAAGATTACTTTTTGCAGTGTGTTCCATCAGTATGCACAGTTGCTCATATGCATCAGTACTCTGGATGGGAAGAAAAGCCGTGAATGAACTCGAGATGGGTGACATCTCCCTCCCCAGTGTATGCCAGATTAGCTCAGAAATATGACGGACCATTTTCCCATAAATGGGAAATAGGCTGGCTTGGCATAAGCCAATCTGCATTTGTCTCCCGATTTCTGATCCACCCAGCCCCTAGCTGCAGTAGCCCTTGGAAGAATACTTCCCAAGGGCCACCAGGACTTTTTGTAGAGACACACTACTACTACTCCCATCATCCCCAATCACAACGGCCCAGTCACAAAGGGATGATGGGAGATGTAGGCCAGCTTCTGCAAGAGGGCTGTAGTTTGAGACCTCCACACTACTAACATGCCAAAAAGGGAAAAATGAAAGATTTTTCCTTTTAACACAGCTGACTTGTGGCCCCCACTACACGATCAGCCTGGCTAGGGCACTTTATAGGTTACACCCTGCAACGGAGTCACAGTGGATCTCGGAAGTGTGGTTCCACACTTCCTGTGTTGTGACACCGCTGTCCCTACGCTGACAGCAGGGTGCCGTTCACATTTCCGATGCCTTGTTTCGAATTTAATCACTGCGATATAGTGCTATGACATTGTGTATCCAGCGTAAAAAAGTTGCTGTTTTTTCGGGTTGTTAGTTTCCATGAGACTGCTCCACCTGCTGTTTACGTTTCAAATGCAATTTGCCTGAACGGAAGCATTTTGCTGCTGTTGAGCAGCTAATCTGGAAAGCGCCTAGGTAAGTGTTAGGGAGAGAAGACTACAGCTGCCTTCTACCGAGTCAGACCCTTGGTCCATCTAGCTCAGTGTTGTCTACACGGACTGGCAGCGGCTCTCCAAGGTTACCAGCAAGAGTCTCTCTTATCTTGGAGATGTCAGGGAGGGAACTTGGAATCTTCTGCATTCAAGCATGCAGATGCTCTTCCCAGAGCAACCTGATCCCATAAGGGGAACATCTTACACTGCTCACATGTAATCTCCCATTCAAATGCAAACCAAGGCAGACCCTGCTTAGCAAGGGGGAAATTCATGCTTGCTACCACAAGACCAGCTCTCCTTCCAGCTTAGGTTTTAATCTCTACTTTAAAAAGGATTTGGGGCATCTCATGCTCACATTTAAATTGTACATTGCAAGCCTCCAAAGTTGCAATTTAAATTGTACATTGCAAGCCTCCAAGCTTTGCCATCCCTAGAATAGGGATGTGCAAATTGATTTGGGTAGAAATTGATTTGTACTCGAATCTAGTTGATTTGGGTGATTTGGAAATGAACAAATCACCCCTGTGGTCCATTGGCTAGATTTGGGTACAAATTGAATCACGCCTGATTCAAATCGAATCATGATTCAGATCCCTCCTATTAATTCCCCCCAGATTCCCAGCATTTATTTAAAAAACAAAGCAAAGCTCTAGCCCTTGTAGAAGTGGAGTTATGGAGAAAAATGTGCGGTCACTATTTTTCAAGTGTTTGGATTCTTTGGTGTATAATAACTTTCCCGCAATGAATCCCTATGAGGATTCATTACACACCTTCATTTCTTCTATTCATTTTGACTGTCTTTTTTACAGTGCCAACTATCAACTGCCGTGTGCCAACTACACCCCACTCCCACCTGCAAGGCAGTGGGGTACTACTCAGTTTATATTCTACGATTTCTTTCACGTGTTTAGGCTCTTTGGTATCTAATAAGCTTTCCTCATAATGAATCCCTATGAGGATTCATTACACACCAAAGAGTCTAAACACCTCAAAAATTCCTAAAATATAAACTGGGTACCCAGTGGCTTGTGGGGTAGTTGGAACATGGGATGCCACTAATTCCCCACCCCCACCTGCAAAGCAGTGGGGTCAAAATGAAGAGAAGTAATGAAGGCGTGTAATGAAGACACTAAAGAATCCAAACACTTCAAAAATACCTAAAAAATAAACTGAGTACCCCAGTGTGTGTGTGAGGGGGGTGTAGTTGACACATGGCAGTTGACATTTGGCACTGTCCAATGATAGTCAAAATGTACAGAAGAAACAGAGGCATATAATGAATCCTCACAGAGATCCATTATGCCACACCTGGAGTATTGTGTACAGTTCTGGTCACATCTAAAAAAGGACATTGTAGAACTGGAAAAGGTGCAGAAGAGGGCAACCAAGATGATCAGGGGCCTAGAACACCTCTTATGAGGCAAGGCTACAACACCTGGAGCTATTTCATTTAGAAAAAAGACTTCAGGGAGACATGATAGAGGTCTATAAAATCATGCATGGTGTAGAGAAAGTGGATAGAAAGAAATTCTTCTCCTTCTCACATAACATTAGATCCAGGGGTCATCCCATGAAATTGCCAGGAAATCTAGGATCAACAAACAGAAGTACTTTTTCACACAACACATAATCAACTTGTGGAATTCTCTGCCATGAGATGTGGTGACAGCCAACAACATGGATGGCTTTAAGAGGGGTTTGGATAACTTCATGGAGGAGAGGTCTATCATCGGCTACTACTTGGAGGGCTAAAGGCCTCTCCAGCCTCAAAGACGGGATGCCTCTGAGTACCAGTTGCAGGGGAGTAACAGCAGGAGAGAGGGCATGCTCTCAACTCCTGCCTGTGGCTTCCAGCGGCATCTGGTGGGCCACTGTGTGAAACAAGATGTTGAATTAGATGGGCCTTGGGCCTGATCCTACAGGGCTCTTCTTATATGTTCTTATTATGAGGGAAAGTTATTAGACACCAAAGAATCTAAACATTTCAATATTCCTAAAAATTAAAATGAGTACCCCACTGCTTTGCAGCAGGGGGCACATGGCAGTTGACAGTTGGCATTGTCAAGTGACAGTCAAAATGAACAGGTGCGCAATGAATCCTCATAGGGATTCATTATGAGTAAAAGTTATTATACACCAAAGAATCCAAACACTTGAAAAATAATGACTGCACATTTTGCTCCATAACTCCACTTCTACAAGGGCTAGAGCTTAGCTTTTAAAAAAATAAAAGCTGGGGGTCTCTTTTATGGTTATGATATGGCAACTTTGAATCCCCATTGTTTCCTATGGCAGAAATTTTCAAAATCAGTAAAAACTAAAAAAAAAAATCATTAAATATCAACCAAGTGTCCCACTGCCTTGAAATTTGGGTGATAGGTGGCACCCATGGGGACCTACCCACCACCCAAATCTGGGGCCCCTAGGACCTTGTTAAGTGGTCCCAATCAGTCCAGATCCAAAGCAAAGCAAATACAAATCAAATCGGGGTGATTTGGAGGGGGTAGATTTGGATACAAAACAAATTAGGGGTGATTTGTTTGGGGCACAAATCAAACCAAAAAAATTGTGCACATCCCTACCCTAGAATGGAGGAACTGAAAGTTGCAGCAAATTGTGGAAGTGCAGCAGTCTAAGCAAAGTCTGAAAATCAAAAGCTGAAATATAGTGGATTGTTGATGCACCACTGGCACTCCCCTCCAAACAAGATAATATTATTTGAAACTCCAAAATTAAAAATTTGAATTGGGAAGAGTTTCATAAGTATCCACTTAAAATGTTGACTGTGTACACATGCCACTTAGTTTTTTGTTTTTTAAAAATGTCTGAGAATGTTTCTTTAAGATGGTTTAGATATATAAGCCACAAGACTAGTTTCAGAGAGAAAAATGTCAGTGGAGTTTTCACATGTACAGATGTTTCTCATGGAACACACAGGACATATCAAGACCTGGAGGAGAGCTGGTCTTGTGGTAGCAAGCATGACTTCTCCCCTTAGCTAAGCAGGGTTGCCCTGGTTGCATATGAATGGGAGACTAGAAGTGTGAGCACTGTAAGATATTCCCCTCAGGGGACGGAGCCACTCTGGGAAGAGCATCTAGGGTCAAAGTTCCTTCCCTGGCAGCATCTGCAAGACAGGGCTGAGAGAGATTCCTGCCTGCAACCTTGGAGAAGCCACTGCCAGTCTGTGTAGACAATCCTGAGCTAGATAGACCAATGGTTTGACTCAGTATATGGCAGTTTCCTATGTTCCTATGTTCCTAAGGCTATTGTGAAAGTCAACTTCTCAAGAATCTGGTGAGTTCAAAGACTCAGAACTGCTCTCATTTCTTCCTTCAAGTCCTTTTCACACTCATGACTACTCAAAGCAAGCTCTTTAATTATTTAAAAAGAATTTCTCTTGCATATTTCTAGAGGAGCTGAAATAAATACAGATATTGATTTATCGTAGCTAATCCAGGACAGGTGTCCCATCAGGGGCAGAGTTTTATTTTAAGGACCATTTAAGCTACTGGATTTTGGCTGCCACTGAACAGGGGTCAGAGCCAGAGACAAGTGTGAAAGCTGTTGTGATAGACCACTACTCTGTACACTAAGAGATTTATGGCTGGAGCAAAGCAGTTAGCTTTCTCTTTTACATGAATACCCCTGAGGCCCAAGACCATCATCCATCTCTCTTGTGTTCTCGTAAAGAGCTCTGTTGTTGGTGGCAGGCACTAGGCCACTGCGTTTGGCTGTTCCTCTTGTAGTTTCCGTTTAGAGGGGGAAGTAGGGGTGTAGTAAGATTCCCAGTGTCCCGGGGTCAAGCTGACGAGACCACTGAGTGCAATGAAGACACCCCTTCCCCCAGTAGTGGCTGGTGAGTGCGCCGCCAGGGGTGGCAGTGGCGAGAGGCACCCTTAAGAGTAAATTAGCTTACCTCCTGTAAGCACCTGAAAATTGCTTCAAGCAGCGGTGTGCCCCCCAGCAGCCCCAGCGGCAGGAGATCGGCTCCACCACACATCTGCGAGGAGGCCAAATGAGTGGCGGAGCCGATGCCTCGCCACAGGGGCTGTTGGATGGCACGCCACTGCTCAGAACAGCTTTCAGGTGCAGCATTACCAGAGGTAAGCCCCTGCTAATTTACCCTTAAGGGTGCCTCTTGCCACCCCACAGTGGTGCCCTCACCGGTTGCTTCTGGGGGGAAGGGGTGACGCCAGGGCACTCAGTGGTCTTGTCAACTTGAGCCACCGCCAGGGCAGTGTACAGAATCTAACTGTACACTTTACTATTGCAGTGTGTAGTTCCTCTGACTCTTTGGGTTATCCTGAGTTCCAGTGTTATGAGGAAGGGAGTTTTCTCTCCTTCTGTTCTCTGTACTGTTCATAATGTTATACAGGTGGACCTCATTATCCCCGGGGGTTCCATTCCCACAGATTACTGTGGGTAATGAAGCTGCAGATAATGAGGCATTAAAGTGAATGGGATCGTGGGGGTTAGGTTCCCAGATTTCAAAAATATCACTTAAAAGCAGCAAAAAAACTGAGAAAACAGGCCAAATGAAGTGCCCCACCGTACTCCACGGGCCTTCAGGAGTCCAGTGATGCTCTGCACCAAGTCCCCAAGTCCCCCAAACTCTGTGGAAAATCATAGGGGCTTTTGTTTGTTTTAACCAAACAAGCCACAAAATGGCTCCTCCGCTCAGAATGGTGGCCAGAAATGACCTCCAAGGTCATTTCTGGCCACCCCCAAACAACAGATATGCAAGATTACCCCCATTTCCACCATTTCCCCCCATGCATATGCCGAGGTCAGGTGTCAATTACCCAAGCACGTATCTGCAGATGGCGAATCCATGGATAACGAGGTTCTCCTGTCAACAAGAGAGGGTCATGTTCCCCCTGAATCAACTTTCTCAGCCACCATGTCTCCCTTTAGTCATGTTGGATGTGTTTCATTCCCAGTTTTGTGCAGAGCTCTGCCATACAAATAGCACTATATTTCTCTTTGCATTTTGGACCCCACGAGGTAAATTACATGGGTTGGCTGTGCATGGGCTTAAAAGCAACACACAACCAACCTCACTGGGAATTTGTGTTGGCTTGATGCACACTAAAGCCCGCCCCCCCCCCCCCCCGCACACACACCCTACTCTGGCATTATGCCTGAGTCCTGAACACTTGATGGAAGCATATGGCCACCCATATCCCACATTCTGATGTGCCAGCTAGCCACAGACTGGTGATCTTCACACTTTTCAGGCAAGCACTGAATGTGTGGGCACCCAGGGTGGTGAGGTAGCTTGCCAGTGCATCAAAGCAGAAGGGACATGGCTACCCAACATAGTCCTCCTCCATCCTCATGTGTTCACTGAATACATGGGGAGGAACTGAAGAGGGCTCCACAGACTGCCTCATCTTTACCAACCGCCTCTGAAAGGCTATTCTGTCAGGGAGCAGGAAAACCAGCAGTTCTCTCCAAGCATGGGGACAGGGATTTCTATATCCATATGTCATCAGGAGTTCATTCTGTTTCCCTTGTTTCCTCATGGCTGGTGTATACCTTCTGCAACCTGTCCTTCCACACCCTTGATTTGTAACTTACACCAGTTCACATGGACTGACCAGCAGGTATCACATACTGCTATTCACGTCACTCCTGAATTTGGGCCATCGTGCAGAGTGCTAGTTTATATTTAGATATTACGATCTGATATTTCAAGCTGCTATTGGAAAATAATGTCGTGGGCAATGTGCTGAGAATTCAGGTAGAGCTTACTAGATGAGCCAAGCAGTTCTCTAGATACTGAGAGAAAGGTATTATCTTGGCCTAATAAAAGTTAAGGAAGCAACTGAATCAGAAGCATCTGTTCAATAGATGTTGCTATCTAGCAGAGGTGGTAGTAAGTGACAAGGCTAAAAAACATTGTAATGCTATTAACTCCATTTATGAATGAGATAATTAATCCTCAAATGTTATACTTTTTAGCCTCCTTTCCTTAAGGAAAATAAGCTTATGAGATCAACCGGCATTCTGTGTGTGTGCCCATATGTGTGTGTGTTTCCACATCAGTTTCACAATGCCTGGACCAATATGAACCAAATTTGGTACAGTTGTAGGGACACATTGGGGCACCTCAACAGCGTAGTTTGTGATGATGTCATCCACCCCGATTCAGGATGGTGGATGTGTGAATGTTTGTGGCGCCAGTGGGTCAACTTATGCACTGTCTAACCGATTTGGTACAGCTGTAGTGAGTGACACATAGGGACACCTCAATGGTCTAATTTGTGATGATGTCATCTACTCCAATTCAGGGTGACAAACATATGAACATTTGAGGTGTAAGTGGGCTAACCTGTGAACCATCTAACTGATTTGAACCAAATCTTGAACACATAGGGACACCTCAACGGCATAGTTTGTGATGATGTCATCTACTTCAATTCAAGATTGCAGATGTGTGAATGTTTAAGTCTGAAGTGGGTTAACTTGTGAGGATGGTAATTATCAATTAAGATTATAGTGAAAGGAAAGCAGGCAGATTAATTATTACCAGAACATCTTGTTTGTTTATTTAATAGACACTTTTTGTCCTACTTCTTCAATTCCAATGGGATCCTCAGTGCAACTCATCATTAAAAAATGTAGCAAAACATTAAAACAAACAGTCCACCAGCAGCAGCCAAAACTAAGCAACAGCCAAACCAGAAACTGAGGGACTATCTAGACAGTAACTTGTTTCAAGTTCAGTGCAAATTTTCATGGGAGTTATAATGATGTGTCTACATCAGTTTTTCTCAACCTTTTTGGAGTCATGGACTGGTACATTCTTTGTGCACAGTTTCCTGGACCAGCAGTTAGTAAAGGGGCCACCCCCAGGGCCCCCCTGAAACAATTTCAAGCTGGTAGGGGCTGCTGCCACCAGGAGCTCTCCGTAGCTCATTTCTAGGCAGGCAGCCCTCGCTGCTGGGATAATGCTCATTTCGCTTCGAATGTAATCCCAGCAGTGAGGGCTGCCTGCCTGGAAATGAGCTCTGGGGAGTTCATCTGGGCTCTGGATCCTGGGCATGCCCTCTTTGCATGTTGCATCACGTGCAAAGAGGGTGGGGCCCAGGATCCATGGAGCCCAGGATTTGCTCCCCAGAGCTCATTTCTAGGCAGGCAGCCTTCGCTGCTGGGATTACGTTCATTTCGAGGAAGCAAAATGAGCATTATCCCAGCAGCAAGGGCTGCTTGCCTAGAAAAGAGCTTTGGAGAGCTCTCGGCAGTGGCGGCCCCCACTGGCGTGAAATTGTTTTTTGGGTGGAGGGTTAATTCTTTATGGACCAGCACGGACTAGCACTCAACTCCTCATGGACTGGCACTGGTCCACGGTCTGGCGGTTGAGAAACACCAGTCTACATGACCATCTGTGACAGTCCGTGAAAACCTGTGTCTTTTAGATCTACAATTTTAGATTGTGAGCCCTGTTGGGACAGAGAACCATCCTAAATCTTTTTTTTTTTTAATGTAAACTGCTTTCATAGCATTTTTGCTCAAAAGTGGTATATTAATAACAACAATTATTATTAATAATAATTAATAACAATAAAAGACACTACTTTTTATGGATTGTCAGCAGATGGCACGAAACCTGTGTGATATTGTTTAACGCAAACTTGACCCTCCAGGTTGCTGAACTTCAACAACAGCTGGAGGGCCAGGTTTGCCCACCCCTGCTTTAACTTCATCTGGAGCAGGGGCTCCCAACCTGTGGTACTCCAGCTGTTGCTGAACTACAACTCCCATTCTCCCCCAACCACAATAAATTGTAGCTGGGGTTGATAGGAGTTGTAGTTCAGCTGGAGTACTACAGGTTCGGAACCCCTGCTCTGGAGCATTTCCAGATGACAATTAGTTTGTTCAAAGCTTTCACAGAAGGTCCGTATGCAGTCTCACTCCCCATGCACACACTGCTGCTGGCTTGTGTTGGAGATGCAACTCCTAATGGCATCGACTCTTAGCACCAGCAACCCTATTGACTACTAGGGATAGAGATAGTGAGCAAGGGAATCCTCTCTCTGACTACACTTTCTCTACTCCCCGTTTTGTTAGACTGATAACCTCAGCTTTCATTCTCTCACCTGGAGCGAGAGGGACTTCCTTCTTCACCTTCCACTTTTCCTGTATGTAGCTAGCAGCAAGGCATGTAGCAATAGCAATAGCAATAGCACTTACATTTATATACCGCTCTATAGCCGGAGCTCTCTAAGCGGTTTACAATGACTTAGCATATTGCCCCCAACATTCTGGGTACTCATTTTACCGACCTCGGAAGGATGGAAGGCTGAGTCAACCTTGAGCCCCTGGTCAGGATCAAACTTGTAACCTTCTGGTTGCAGGGCGGCAGTTTTACCACTGTGCCACCAGGTAGGCCTTATCTATCTCCCTGATGGATTTCCTTAAAAAAACTACTTTATTTAGAACTTTCTAAACTACTTAGAACTAAATAAACTACTTATTTAGAACTTTATTTAGAACTCTCTCTAGACAATATTAATTAGCCGTGCTCTCCTTACCTGTATGCTTCCACTGTAGCTGGGATGGATTGAAAAATCTCCCCTCCAAGCTCTCTAACAGCTTCCATGCTACTTTCTATGGCGATCTTACTCGCTGTACATACACAGAGCAGGGATCTTGTGCAATTTTCAGAGCGCTACCTGCCAGCCAGTTCTTACATTCTGAGAAGAACCCTTCCTTTTTCATTACTACTTTTATGCTGACTTGGGGAAAGGGATTGTTTCTTCTTGGGATTCAAGAACTGGCTGACAGATGCTGTGAAAATCATGCAAGGTCCCTGCTTGGCATGTGTACAAGTTGTAGAGAGTAGAGAGTTGTGAATCCAGAGAAAAGAGTTGTAGCACACTAGGACAAGGTAGTGGAGAAGAATCAGGAATAATATTAACTAGCTTAACCCGCGCAGAGCATCTGCGTGCTAGTACTTGATTGCTCCCCTCATCCCCTGCCACAGCCCCCCTCAACCTCAGAGATCTCTTCACCCTGACATGAGCCGCACTCCTGCTTCTCCCCCTCCATTCGGTTGTTTCCATCCCCCTCACCCTTCTTGGTCACGGCTGCAGCGTTGCTGGTGCCTATTGGCCAAGCTGCAGTCCCCTATCCCCAGAGACCTCCCCACCCTCACCCGAGCCCTGCTCCTGCTCCTCTCCACAAGAGCAGCAGCAGCAGTGGTTGACTGGGCCCTTCCTTGCTGCTGCCACTGCCATGGCTGCTCTTTCCCCTCAGGCCACTGACAGGCCTGGGCCAGTCCGCCTCCCTCCACCAATGGCCTCAGTAGCCTAAACAGCAGAAGTGGTTGACTGTGCCCTTCCTTGCTGCCAATAGGTGCCGCCATGGCTGCTCGTTCCCCTCAGGCCTCTGACAGGCTCGGGCTCATCCCTTGCCCTTCCTTCTTTCTCTGCCCCCCCCCCCCGACTTCTTTTTCTCTCTTTCTCTCTCTTTCTCTCTCCTCCACTCGCTCTTCTCCCCCCCTCTCTCCCCCATCCTCTGGGAAGCCGCTCTGGGAACTGCAGAAGGTTTCAAGTTCCCTCCCTGGCTTCTCCAAGATAGGGCTGAGAGAGATTCCTGCCTGCAACCTTGGAGAAGCCGCTGTCAGTCTGTGAAGACAATACTGAGTAAGATAGACCAATGGTCTGACTCAGTATATGGCAGTTTCCTATGTTCCTATGTTCCTGAGTTAACAGATCTTGTTCATCTTGTTTCCTCATCTAATTCACACAATGGCAGCCTCCTTCTCTTGAAGGAGCTCTTTCCTCCCTTACGACCCCTCTCTTTGCAGACCCTCTATCTATCTATCTATCTATCTATCTATCTATCTAGATTCCTCTCCCCTACAATCAAGAACATCTTCCAGCAGTAACAGTTGCATTCCAACTGTCTAACCATCACAGGCTCCTCCTCCCTACGGTATCTGCATATGGAATCCCAACTGCCCAATCACCACAGTGCCACAGACTCTTCCTCCCTATCTGCATATGGAATCCTCACTGCCCAATCACCATGGTGCTTCTGCTCTCACAGGCTCCTCCTCCCTATCTGCATATGGAATCTCCAGTGCCCAATCATCATGGTGCTTCTGCTCGCGAACTCTCGTGAGAGCTGCCACACACGGGATTAGCCACAGGTATGTTTTAGAAAAGGGTTTCTTAACCGTGGGCCCCCATGATGTTGGACTACAACTCCCATCATCCTCAGCCACAAAGGCCATGTCTGGGGATGATGGGAGTTGTAGTCCAACAACATCTGGGGGCCCAAGGTGAGGAAACCCTGCCATAGGGAATTATATATATATAGATGGTTTAATGAAATAGATCTTATTTACAGAGTGGCAAGTGCAGAGCCTTCAGTGCTCTTGCTGCTGGCTGTTAGCCCCGCCTCTACTCCAGGACTGGACTAAAAGTAACTAAAGCCCCATTCAAAAGCTGACCTGGATCAAAGAATGGATTGACCAGAAACACCACAAAAGTAAGATTGCAATTGGAAGTAGCATGGACGCCTGCAGCAGCATGTGTATGAAGAGTAAGATCACACTTAGAACTTATACAAAAGTTTTGAATATTCCACAGTTTATTGCTGTCTAGAAGTGGCTCTAAACACATCACTATATTTCCCATTGAAATTTGTGTTGAAGTTGGAATAAATTATTGTCCAGAAGAACCTCATCTTGAGCCCAAACAATCAGCAACCATTCCCACAGAACACACTTTTAAACAAGGTTGCTACCTGAATCATATTTACTCAAAAAACAAATCTCAGACATCCAGAGCAATGGAGCACTTGCAGAACAAGCGAATTTGTGCTAGAAGAAGATGTTAGTTTAGTTGGACTAAACATAGGAATTTGCAGAATTGTGCTGTTGCACTGTCGTGTGGATGTTTATATTAAAATAAATAAGGCATGTTGCAATTGTGCAGCTTTTTCACACCTGCAAGCATGCTTGCGGCAGTGCAATGGGCAAGCTCCAAACTTAATGGAACTAGCTGGTGTAATAGATTTGTACGAGCCCAACATCCTCCTGCAAGTGTGCCATTGCTATGGATGTCAGCCACTGGTTCAGTGGATGAGTGGGATTAGGACTGCAACTTTAAGGTAGATTTGGACAATATTCTTATTTTGGACAAGTGTGCTATTCCTTGGAGATGGGGCCATATCTCAGTGGCAGAGCAACTGCTTTGCATGCAGATGCAAAGGTGAAGGTCCCAGGTTCAATCCCTGGCATCTCCAGGTAGGACTGGGAAAGACTCCTGCCTGAAACCTTGGTGAGCCATGATAGCCAGTTAGTATTGGGGTTCCCAGCCAGTGGTACTCCAGATGTTGCCAACCTACAACTTCCATCATCCTCAGGCACAATAAATAAAACCTGAGTAGAAGTGATTGTGACAACGATACTCAACTCCCATAATCCCCAACCAAAGGCCACTGGGGCTGAGGATTATGGGAGTTGAAGTCCAATAACATCTGGGGACCCAATGTTGAGAATCCCTGCTTTAGATAACTTAATTAGTACTAGCTGAACCTGCACAGAGCATCTGTGTGCTCTTTGGGGCTGCAGGTTCCCCCTCCCCCTCCCCCCACCTTCTGCCCCAGTCTCTCCTGCCCTCCCTCCTACCTTCTGCCCCAGTCTCCTCATGTTTCCATCCCCACCCATGCTTTCCTTCCCGGGCTGCTTTTGGCATGCTACTCTTGGCAGCGCAGCTCTACCGACGCCCGACGCCTTCTCTTCCCAGCAGCCCAGCCGCCTCCTAACCCTTGTGGCCTGGCCAGGCTGAGGCAGGGCCACCTCCTCCTCACTGCGGCCATCTCTCCTGCCCTCCCACCACCTGCTCTCAGTGGTGCAGCTCTACCGCTGCCCACCTCCTCCTCTTCCTGGTGGCCCAGCCACCTCCTGATTCCGGTGGCCAGGCTGGGGCTCCCGCCTCTTCTTCCTCACCGTGGCCGGGCTTCTGCCGCCTCCTCTTCCTCACTGGGGCCAGGCCGGGCCATTGCCACCTCCATTACCGTGGCCGGGTAATGCCAGGAACTCTCGCTGCGTGTCGTGAGAGTTCCACCACAAAAAAAGCCTGGGCACGCATGAGAAATAATTATATAGGTATTTTACTATACTAAACTATACTAAACTACTATACTAAACTCGTTCTTCTAGACTTTCATCTCTTGGGTTGAGAGTTGAATCCAACTTCATCCCAACTGAGCTCATCTCCTTTTCTCTTAACTGTCAGCCTCCTGGGCCAGTCTTCCAGCAGTCTTCCTCCTCCTCCCCCCACCTCCTTTTCCTCTTTAGAACCTTCTGTCAAGGGCTCTACTGCTCATGTGCAGGGCAGAGTGTCCATATACACTGAGAAATGTGTAAGACAAATCCACCATATGAGACATCATGTAATTGTCATAGCACATAAATATTTGTGACATTCAAGTTTAAAAAAGAAAAGAGAGTTTTGGATGTGGACAGGAAAAATCCAGGTTGAAGTGGCCTCTCAGGCATAAAACTCACCGAGGCTATTCTCACGGTCATACCAAATCGGGCTAAGGAAGCCTAGCCCGATTTGGTATGACCATGAGAACCAACAGGCTTGCAGCTGAGCCCGGTTGTTCTCAAGCAGGTCACCCGCTTGAATACCCCTGCCCTTAGCCGAGGCTAGTGGAGCGAGCGCTCTGCTAACCCGGCTTTTTAAATTGTGAGTTGCCGCAGTGCGGCTCCGCACTGCAGCAACTCACAAGGAGACTCCTGGCGGGGAGGCTAAATACAGCCTCCCGGCTTGGGTGGTCTCTCCAGCATGCCCTGCGCACTCGTGCAGGGGATACTGGATCTTCCAGGGGCCACACTGCCCCCAAACTCTCCAGCCCCCGCTGGCTCCATAACGGAGCTGGCAGTTGTGTGGGAGGCTCATTCAGTCGCCCACAGCCAACTGACAGGTCGCCTGCAAGAAGTGTGGGCTAAGCCCGCTCTCCTCGCAAATCCCATCTTGGCACTGATCGTGGGAACCACCTCACTGAGTGATCTTGACTAGCTACTGAGGTCATTCACACAATCAAAAACTGTGTTCTACCCAGGTTTGGGAGCAGTGTGTGCTCCAAATTTTTGATTGTGTGGAAGCAAGGTAGGAGGAAAAACTGGGTAGAAGTGATTTGTGTGGAAGCAAGTTAGGAGGAAAAGCTACCCAGTTTTTCCTCCCACCTTGCTTCCACACAATAACTTCTACCCAGGTTTCTACCTTATTTATTTTGATTTATTTATTTGATTTATATACCGCCCTTCCAAAAATGGCTCAGGGCGGTTTCATACCTGGCCGTGGTTTCACACCACTGGGCCATACCACATGGACTCAGGGCAGTTTCACACCTTGCTTCCACACAACCAAAAACTGGGAGCACACACCACTCCCAAACCCGGGTAGAACACAGTTTTTGAGCGTGTGAATGACCTCACCTTTTCACATCCTAACCTACCTCACAGGGCTGCTACTAGCCATTTATATCAGGGCTGCACAACTTCAGCTCTCTTGCACACATTGGACATCGGCTTGTATAATCCCTGACGATCTGCCACTGTGCTGGAGTTGTCGTCCAAAAATCAGCTGGAGGGCCAAAGTTGCATAGCCCCGGTTTATATGCTACTTTTAACAACAACTTTGTGTGAGAGATCTGGGTAGGACAGGGCTGCCCAGCACCCCAGAGGACACTGCCAGTCTTCATACACCACACCACACTACACAGACAAGTGACCTAATTCAGGAATCAGTATACTGTAGGAAGCTACCTCATATGGTCCAATTCCACAAGAATAACATAATATCCTTTCACAGAATCCTATTGGATCATCTTTCCCTGTGCTCCTTTTTCTTATTCTGATGAGATGAAGACATTATTAGAGTGAGTGATTCAATTTCCCAAAAGATCAGTCTCCAAGATTAACTCTGGATCCCTGAGTGTTTTCAACAAGCTGTCTGTAATGATGGAAAAAGTCATGCCGCAAACATGTTCAATCCAGGGGGCACGTTTCAAGGATGATTAAGCTGTAACAGGATAGGCTGTTTTCCTCTGGACTCGGACTGACTGAGCAAAAGCATAAAAGCTCTTTTGATTAACTCTTGGTAGACGCAATCGGGTGGCAATGGGTGGCTAGTGGGGGGAGGGGGCACCGATAGGACGTATTCATGCATTGTATGGAAAGAGGGACCAATTTTTGGAAATGTTGCTGGGAGAAGTGAACATTTGAAACAAACAGTTGCGAGTTGCTTTAGAAATCAACTTGATTCACTCTATTCAGAATGCATTAGCTACAAGCCAGAGATCCTAATTACATGTGCAGAAGGGACCTCTGCTTAGACTCAGGGCCATGACTGGCCCGCTAATGAGGCTGGGTGAGGTGGGAGGCAGCAGGTTGCCTGCCCGCTGCCTCCATTGACCCACTGCTCCCTCACACCTCACCTGTTGGCGCCGCCGCCACCACCCTCCTCTTGCTCCTCCTCTTCTACCTCTGGCTTTTCAAAAGCCAAGGGAAGGTGGGAGTAGAAGAGGAAGTGTGGAGAAGGCAAGCAGAGTGCTGCTCTAACTCAATGCGTTCCCTCCTGCACACCTCCTCTTCTGCCCCCTTCCTGCCCTTGGCTTTTGAAGAACAAGAGGCAGGAGCAGAGGAGAACTAAGAGGAGGAGGACAGTGGGTGGTGGTGGTGTGCCACTGCCAGGTGAGGCAAAGGGGAGGAAGCCTTGGTGACCCACTGCCTGACTGCAGGTCCCACTGCAATTGGTGGGAGAGATCTCAGGAGGCTTCCAGGAGCTCTACCAGGGCGTTTTCCAGACTAGCTGCTCATCAGCAGCAAAATGCCTCCGTTCGGGCAAGTCGCATTTGAAACATAAACAGCAGGGGGAGCAGTCTTGCAGCAATTAACAACCTGAAAAAACAGCAACTTTTCCACGTTGGATATTCGACATCCCAGCTCTATATCGCAGCCATTAAATTCGGAACAAGGGATTGGAAATGTGAACGGTACCCTGCCAGCCAGCTAGGGACTGCAGTGTCACAATGCAGGAAGTATGAAAGCACACTTCCGAGATACGTCCTGACCCCACTGTAGGGTCTAGTCTGGAAAGCGCCCAAGATGGGGGATGCGGTGGGGAGACAAGGGGCTTTCTGCATGCCCTGCCAAGAAGATGAAAAGGAGAAGAGACAAGAGAGTGGCTCACTGCAGAATTTCTCTCCAAGGGTCCTCAAGGTTCTATTATTTCCCAGGGGGAGGAAATAATAATAATAATAATAATAATAATAATAATAATAATAATAATAATACAACTTAATAATCTTTGCAACGATATCTATAATAACCAACAGTATTGATGACAAAATTCAGCCATCCCAGGTCCTTGGGAAGAACTCAATGTCTGGATGAAATAAACCAGTCAATAGCACCTGTCTGACTGTGTAAACAAGAAATAATAATTAAAAACAATAAAATTAATAAGTCAGTCCTCAGAAATGAAGGTCAGATTCTGCTGTCAAGAGTGAGAATCTTTATTTGGTTCCTTTGTTTCTCAAGTTTCTGTCAAATTTACAGGGTTGAGAACTATCTTATAGAAATTCCCGTATTGTCTATCAGAAAGGTCTGGACCTTAATGAGATTTAAATGCATGCCCTCAATAGTCCTGAATGGTGGATTTAGAAAAATGTTTTATGAGTTTTCAGTTGTAATTTAGTGGAGCTAAATTGGTGGAATATCTTACCCTCTATCTGCTTCTTCCACAGATACTAGAATTAAATATTTAACATGTGGCCTTTAGACTTGTTAAGTTCTGGCCAATTTAGTATAAAATTGTGCATGCATTAGATGGTGGAGACAGCAGCCTAACTGTAAAAATTGCTATTTTTGCAAACGCTGCGTCAAATGTTTTTCAGAAATAATGCAGCTGATACTGATAGTGCTAGTCTCTTTTTCTTTTCTCTTACTCCATTATTGAATTATATTTTTACTACTTAAAATGACAAACAACACTTGACAATAAAGTTGATGCGATAATATAATGTATATAGCCATTTTTAAGTATTCAGAGAGTGCATGGCCTGTGAGTCATTTCTGGCTCACACATGTTTCCCCGCTGGTTGATGTACCACACATCTTATATCTTTATATCTCTGTTTATCTCTTGGAGACAAAGAGACAAGAGGCGTGCATCTGTATGGTTCTAGCACTGTAGAGTGGTCACAGATTGGATGCTGTCTTGAATGAGGTAACCAGAGGCAGTCAAATAGGGCAGAACACAATAGAAATAGAGGGATAGAGTGGCTTCCCACATCCCTGTCCTGCCCACATTGTTCTCCTGCTTGCAAATGAACTCAGTTTCTCTTTGGAAACTGAGTTCAGGACTATGTATCACTATGAGCTATTCTCACAAGCAGCCCAACCCTAGGCTAGAACAGCCCAGCCTGGCTGGAGCACCAGGATCAGGGCTGATCCCGGTGCTGCCACCCCACCTAACCAGACTTTTTACGCCAGCCTTTAGCCAGGGTTAAGGGGGCGAGTGTTCCCCTTAACTCTAGCACCAAAGTCATGTGCAGAGGCGCTCCAACCCCTGGACTTTGGAGCCGAAGTCCAGGGCCCCCACACCCCCTGGAGGCCCCCAAATCCTCTTTAGTCTGTCTCGGGTGGTGTGGTTTGTGCCCTCAAGAACCGACATGTTAAAAAATAATGCTTAACTTGCAGCTGGAGGGCCACCAAAGGCCTTTAGGTCCAGGCTCCAAAATTACCTAGGTGCACCTCTGGTCGTGCGTATGCTTGGGCTGCACGCAGCCTGAGCGTACACAAAGTCAGGCACCTAGAGCGCCTGACTCACAGGAGAATTCTCCAATGCACTGCACTGCTCACATGGTACATTTTGGGTTTCCTGGAGGTTGGGACTCTTTTCCCCAGCCTCCAGTGATCTGTGCTGCATGGATCATTGTGGATCATTTGGGCATGCCACAGCGTGCTCAAGGGAACTTTCACGAGCATCTGGGGAAAGGTAGGTGAAACCCAACCTTCCCCCTGCCTGCCGCCTTCCCCACCCATGTTTTGGTTGTGTGCACAACCTTTATGTCTTTTCTCTCTCTATGGTTTCTCTAGTCTCCATCCAGTCTCCAACTTGCAGGTCGCAGGAGGTATAAAAGGGGCTCTGAGAGGGGGCTGAGGCAAGTATTAGTGGACATGCTCTACCCTGAACACAGCCTGCTCCTGCCTTAGGACATTCTCATTCAGAACAGTGCTGTCCTCGCTGGATTGGTAATGCCACACACCCGTTAACAGTAGTGGGCTGGCTCCACAGTGTCTCCTCTTCTTTCAGAACCACAATCTCAGCCTCCCTGCTGCTTATCAGGTTGCAGAAACACTCTGTCCCTGAGATGCATTTGGGATGTGACCGAAACACATGAGTTGAGACTATCAATATGTATTCTTGATCTTTCTGTACAGAGTCTCTCTTGGATGGCAGCTTCTTCAGGTGTCTGTCTGGCATACAAACTGGATACAGAATATTTTGCATACATTTGGATCACGTGCAATCGGTTTTTTCTTTCTTTCATTATTAACTGCGCACATAAATTTATGCTAACTTTAGGTCAGCCATCAACATTTTCTCTATTACAGATTTTGCTGTCGGCACTCTCTTCCTGCTTGACATTACAGACCTGAACCATGTTGGATTATCACAAAGGACCATGATATTACCTAAGGAACAGGGCAATGACTTGCTTAGAGCTGGGAAATGATTTAGAACATTGAATTAGATATTCACGGAGCACAGGAATGTCTATGAATCACGATTAGTTCAGGCCTGGCTCACCCATGTATATACATTGCTTGATTTCTTTACACTCAGCAGAATGTGCAAAAAGATTGGATAGTGCTAGACAGATGGGATTACTGCTGTACGCTAGCAGAGAGATGTAGGTGGCAGGCGGCGGCTAGATTTTTTAGCTGCTCCTCCCACCTGCCTGCCCACCTCTCTCCCTCTGCAGATGCACAGCCAGCTGCCCACAGGTTCACCTGTCTTCCTCTCTCCCTGTTGTTGGCAGCATCAAACAGCCGGCACATGGGCTAACGATGTCACTGTCCCAGGGTAGTAATGTCATTAGCCCATGCACCAGCTTTTTGCTGCTGGTGGTGATGAGGAGATTAAGGCTGGTGGGCGGGCGGGCGGGCGGGAGAGGAGTGGGTGGGCAGCTGAAGAGGCTGGCGGTGCATGGCTCCCCCCCAGCCCAGACCCCACCTGACCCCATTGGGCAGCTCGTGTTTGCTGAACATGGTTGCCCAGTGGTAGATCCATCCACTCCTGCTGCTGTAGTTGCTCTCTTGGACACAGTCCAGCATTAGTGATGGATGATCCCTTCTTTTGCAAGATACAAATGAGCAAACCACCCTTCTTCCTGTTTTTCAATTATTGGAGCTGCAGAAATGAAACATGCAGGCAAGACCACAGAAGTGCTTTTTCTGACAGAACCTGTATGGGTTTCCGAGCATAGTTGGGGACTGCGGACAGACGGAAGTTTTTATCTTCTGCCTATTTCTGAAAGTGCTGGAAATGTTATGATCTTTATGGAAACATAAATGGAGCACCTGTGGGCGAAAGGGAAGTACCAACATACCTGGGATAATCTGCAGATCTGTCAGTTTCACAAAACTCTGAAGGAAAAAGGGGGGCAGCCCCTCCAAACTGCTCTCTGCATCCTCTGAATCCACGAACATTCCACCCCAATGTACCTGAATGAAGCGGCATGTTCATGGACTCAGAGGGCAGTTAACAGACGACCAGGTGGACAGAGCTGATGGACTTCAGTGGTGAGGAGTGGGAAATGAGCTTGAACAAAAAGGGTAGGAAATGTCTCAGCTTGAAGAGTACTCCTCATGACAATCACAAACATTTCTGCTTCTGTGGGGGAAAGGTGCCTAAAACTTTCACCATGTTCAAGTTCAGGTAACACATGCACACCCGGAAAATACTGCTGGGTGCAGCAGCCTTATGGGGAAACCCATAAGCTTTCCAAAGCTCTGCTTACCGTCAGGGCTTCCTCCACAATGGTGGCATTTCGGACATGCTCTGATACATATTGGGCTTATGGATTCTACATTACGTTGTTCAGGAGTGACCAGGGCTAGCATACAGGGCCTCTTGATCCATCTGTGTCCAACAGCCCCTGTGGTGAGCCACTTGGGCTTACAGAGGAAAAGCTGAAACAGCTATATGGTCCTCCAGCCAAACCCCTGCTAAGAGGAACCCTTTAAAGGGGCAATTCTCTTATGGGGATAGGAATTGTCTCCATCTAAACCCAGCAAAGCATCCTTCCAGTGGCTGTTGCTGATGTCAACCTTTGTGTTTCTTTTTATATTGTGAATCTTTTGTGGATAGGGAATAACTTATTTGTTATTGATTTTTCTATATTAACTGCATTTAACACTTTTGTTGAAAAGCATATATAAATAGTCACAGTGGTCATAGTAGTAACTCCACTTACCCTGGCAGCCTATTGATTTCCCCAGATTAGGCCTGGCTATACATACTTCCAAATCAGGCTTAAGTGTGTGCTGAACAGCAAAAATTTTGATTTGATCTGGATGACCCTTTAGGTTCTTTCTAAACACATAAGAACATAAGAACAACCCTGCTGGATGAGGCCCAAGGCCCATCTAGTCCAACATCCTGTTGGGAGAGGAGAGCTGGTCTTGTGGTAGCAAGCATGACTTGTCCCCTTAGCTAAGCAGGGTCTGCCCTGGTTGCATATGAATGAGAGACAAGAAGTGTGAGCACTGTTAGATATTCCTCTCAGGGGACGGAGCCACTCTGGGAAGAGCAAAAGGTTTCAAGTTCCCTCCCTGGCTTCTCCAAGATAGGGCTGAGAGAATTCCTTCCTGCAACCTTGGAGAAGCCGCTGCCAGTCTGGGAAGACAATGCTGAGCTAGATAGACCAATGGTCTGACTCAGTATAGGGCAGTTTCCTATGTTCCTATGTTTTACACAGTGGCCCACCAGATGGAGATCTTTGCACTCTCTCCACACCATGCATAATTTTATAGACCTTTATCATGTCATCCCACATACGAACATAAGAACAGCCCTGCTGGATCAGCCCCAAGGAGGCCCATCTAGTCCAGCATCTTGTTTCGCACAGTGGCCCACCAGATGCCGCTGGAAGCCACAGGCAGGAGTTGAGGGCATGCCCTCTCTCCTGCTGTTACTCCCCCGCAACTGGTACTCAGAGGCATCCTGCCTTTGAGGTTGGAGGTGGCCTGTAGCCCTCCGACGAGACCTCTCCTCCATGAAGTTATCCAAACCCCTCTTAAAGCCATCCAGGTAACAACATGTCACCACATCCTGTGGCAGAGAGTTCCACAAGTGGATCACGCGTTGTGTGAAACAGTCATCTTTTTTTCTAAATGAAAAAGCCCCAGGTGTTATAGCCTTACCTTGCACAGAAGGTGCTTTAGCCCCCGAGCTTTCCTTTCTGTTCTTCTCTGCCTTCCTTGCTTGTCCTGCCTGCATTTCCCAAAAGATGATTTCATTGGAACATCGGAAGCTACCTTAGATCCTTGGCCTGTCTTGCTCAATATTGTCTACACTGACTAGCAGCAGCTTTCTAAGGTTTCAGGCAGGAGTCTTTTCCCGGCCCTACCTGGAGATGCCAGGGAGTGAACCTGGGACCTTTTGTCTGCAAAGCAGGTGCTCTTCCACTGAGCTGCAGTCCCTTCCCCAAAACTTTGATCCCACTATTAGCTGAGACTCAGGGAGGGGTTGGAAGGTACCAAGAACCAGTCAGGAAGATCAGACTGGCAAAATCCTAATCTGAACTTAAAGCTTTTATAACCCTTCCTGGAGCATTTCCAGACAGCAGACGTTACCACGGGTTTACTGCATGGCTATACTGTGAGTTCAAATTTGCCCCCCCCCAAACGATGCGAAAAGTAGATTTATTTATTTTTACCTCAGACATAAATCAGGGTATGCTCTATTGTGCAATGAAAAACCCGAATCGTGTCTGGAGTGCTCCCCGATAGCTCTCTGGGGTAAATCTGGCCAATATGTGAATTCACACCCTCCATTCTGGAGGAGAAGCAAGCTAAAAGCCCCACTTGGAAATGAAGAAAGCCAGTGAGCAGAGGCACTCCAGTGCTTGGGAATACTTTAGTGTCTAAAGAAATATTCTAACCTGTAGGCCTGCTGGCTCACCATATGGGGCAGCTGTGCTCAGATCCAAGGGGCTCCCACGTCTGCTCTTGGCACCTCCTGACCCTTGTCCCTCTAGCATCCTGCACGCCTGGCTGCTGCTGCTGCTGTTGTACATCCATCTGACTTTCATCTAAGGTCAGGAGAGGGCTGCTGTACGAAACAAGTAGGAGAAGTGTGGTTATTGCTGACCACATCCTTTCGGCTTCTCCAAAAACTGTTCCTCTTGTTTCAGAGACATGGCAACATCACAGCCTTCTAAAGAGGTTGTCTTTGTTTTCAAATGTTGCTGACTGAAATCATGAAACTTAAAAATGACTGTTTCTGAAAAAGAGAAGCCACCTACAAGCAGAGAGTTGCACAAGTCAGCATATATTAGAATCCCCTAAGTAATATCCTGCTTGATTTAATGGTTCTGCTAACTTGGGGACAGCTGTCTGTTTTCATTTTTCACACTGCTGCTTCATGCAGTGTGGGCAGACTGATCATATGATGTTAGCAAAATCCCAGCAAGTATTTAGTAAAAGGTTAGGTGTAATTTAGGTGGAGGCTGCAGTAAGCAACAAGACATGGAGCCGATTATTTGCACAAGCATAACCTTAACATGGAAATGGTGACCTTACAAGCTGAAAATGTGGTTGGGGGCAGGGATTCTCCTTACTGAAAAGAACTGAAAAAAATTGAATTAAAAGAATCGCAAATAAGCCTAAATTCCTGGAACAGCTTTCAAGTTGTTTTCTGAAATGTATTTGCATGGCAATTTTGGAACAGCACATTGAGTTTTTGGAATATACTCTGCAATCAGAAGAATAGAATAATCACTTGCATCAATAAATCAAGGTCTAGTTTACAGGTTTCCAACATCCTCTTTACTTTTGATCAAATTGTAGCCTTTCATGTTGATTCAGAAGAGGTACTGATTCATCGCTTTAACATTGTTCTGAGTTTTTAAAAAAGAAGAAGCTAAGCTATGGGGTTGCACAGAAAACCTAGAATTCTCTTTCTGCTAGCACATCCTGGTAGAAAGGCTGTAAGATCTTTTTGTTCAGGCTTGCTTTGACCCTGGTTAAGCAAGTAAGGGGTGAAACAATGTTAAGGGTGAATGAGAATTTGTAGCTCAGAGGTAGAGCGGCTGCTTTATATGTAGACCATCCTTGGTTCAATCCCTGGCATCTCCAAATAGAGCTCAGAAAGCCAGCGTGGTGTAGTGGTTAGAGTGCTGGACTAGGACCGGGGAGACCCGAGTTCAAATCCCCTTTCAGCCATGATACTAACTGGGTGACTCTGGGCCAGTCACTTCTCTCTCAGCCTAACCTACTTCACAGGGTTGTTGTGAGGAGAAACTCAAGTATGTAGTACACCGCTCTGGGCTCCTTGGAGGAAGAGCGGGATATAAAATGTAATAATAATAATAATAATAATATCAACGACCCATGCTTGAGAATCTGGAGAGCCATTGCCAGTCACTGTTGACCATACTGATCTAGGTGGGCCAGTGGCCCAACTTGGTATAAGGTCCTATAAGAACACAAGAATTGCTTTACTGATTCAGCCCAAGGTCCATCTAGTTCAGCATTTTGTTTCTAATAATGGCCAGTCAGATAGCTCAGGAAGCTCACAGGCAGAGCGTGAAGGTTTGTCTTCCCCTGTGGTTTGTCTTCATCATCTGGTAACCAGATGTTCCTGAACATGGAGGCTCTGTTTAGCTATTTGCTATGATATAGAATGATTGATACATCTATCCTATATGACAGGCACATCATGTTGCATTTGGGGAGGGTTTGTAGCTCAATTGTAGACCACCTGCTTTGCATGCAGAAGACCCCAGGTTTCCTGGCAGCCCCAGGTAGGGCTGGGAAAGACCCCTCTCTGAAACGCTGAAGAGCCACTGCCTGTAAGGCAGCTTTGTATGATAGTTTAATATTTCAATGGGCTGTTTATGTGTGTGTTTATTTACTGGTTTGTTAATTAATGCACAGAAGCAGGTGAATCCAATAGCTGTACTAATACTTTCTCTCCTACCTCTCATCTGTAACCACTCATTTTGCACTACATCGGGAACTTGAGGATAGGCCCATGGTGCACTGCTAAGTCCCATTGATTTCAATGGGGAGGTTAAGTATGTGCTTCCGTTTTCTTTCCACACTACAATCAAAGATATTTAAGAGTTCAGTTTTGACCAATGCGTGCCCCTATGGTTGCAGCCCAGTTCACTGCTTGTGCTGATGCAAATTCTATTAATATTGAATTGGGCTCATGACAACCTTAGTGCCATTACTCACATCAAGTATATTAGGAATATTAGGTATCAAATGGATGCTTTCATTCTTTCTGATGAAAGACAGACCATTGCAGAGGGCCTTTCAGATGGTAATAATAAATTACAGGATGTGAAAAGCTTTTGTGCATATTCTAAGCTCACCTTCCACATACTCACATTGAAGTGATCCTCACGATCGCTGCAGGAGGCTACCGCCTTCTGCAGGGAGGAAGTCTGAAAGTGCTTACCTCCCCACAGATGATAACTTCCACCTCTTTGGGCAGCCGGCTCCGTCATGGAGCCAGCGGGCACTGCAGGCATCGGGGGCCATGTGGCCCCCAGAAGTTCCAGGATGCCCCACACAAGTGTGTGGAACATCCTGGAGAGACCCCCGAGCCCAGGAGGCTGCTTGCAGCCACCCGGTTGGGGGTCTACTTGTGTGTCACAGCACACTACGGTGACACAAGAGCAACCAAATGAGGTTAATGGAGCACTCGCTCCATTAACCTCATTTAAAGGGAGGGGTAATTAGGTGGGCTAGCCACCTGGGGAGCACCGGGTTCACCTGCGAGCCCGGTGGTTCCCACAGTCACTGGAAAGGGGGCTAAGCTCCCTTAGCCCGCTTTCCAGTGATCGTGGGAATAGCCTCATTGGCTTCCTTCTCCTTCCCAGCTCTGTTCAGACACTCAGCAGGGACCTCATGCAGTTTCCACAGCTCCACCTGCTGGCTAGCTCTTGCTTTCTGAGAAGAATGTGTCCCTTTTGCATCACAGGTACTGCTTTTCTGATGAATGGGGGAAAGGGATCAGTTCTTTTTTGAAAGCAAGAGCTGGCAGGCAGGTGGCGCTGTGAAAATCATGCAAGATCCCTTCTTGGTAACTGAACAGCGTGTCAGTTTTCACTTGGAAAGAGGATGGAAGCTTGTGTGTGTGTGTGTGTGTGTGTGTGTGTGTGTGTGTGTGTGTGTGAAGGGTGGGTAAAATCCCACTTAGAATTTGTGCAAAAGCTGTCACATTGCATTGTTTACTGCCATCTAGAAGGACCCAAAGTCAGCCCCGTACTGTAATTTAGGGCAATGAGCATTTTTCTGTCTAGTATTCTTGTCTGCTCTACCTAATTGGCTTTCATACTGATTATCCAAATTCTGAAATCATTAATACAAGAGCTCATGACAAGTTCCAGGTAGGAAAGTGGTGATCAGGGAGATTCTGTGGCTGGAGTCTCCTTTTCTTTTCTTTTCTTTTTTGCTTTGGGTTTTGGTTTTGGTTTTGGTGTGTGTGTGAGGGAAGGGTTTGTATAGTAAAATGTTGCGTATTTATTTATATTCTATATAAAGTTGGAAGAGGGAAATGCATTATGCTGAAAGTTGAAAAAGTTGTCATTAATTTCCTATTTGTTATCATGTATGTTTGTTAAAAAAATTCATCCTGTCTGAAAAATTATTAATAAAAATATCTTTTTATTTCTTCCCTACATTTCTTCTAGGCAGAAAAAAAAGAAACTGAAATTGAAAGCATACCACCAATCAGTGATGAACTAAAACTATTTATAACTGAACCTGAGTTAGAGGAGAGATTTGTTTTGACATCTTCTCTGGCAAAAAGTGTATCTATGGGTGCTGGAAACCTAGCACTGGAAAAGCTTAGTGGCAGAAATGGCTTTCAGATAGACAATACAGTGCCGGAAAACTCCTCAGGACATTATGTACCCAATGGAACATGTGATGTGCAGGAGCCATGCTGGGATCGAACTTTTCAGGTCACACCCATGGACTATACAGACAGCCATAGCCCTGATGCTCTCAGTTGCACCACCGTCACTTCAAAGCAAAAAGGCTTATATGACATTTTGACTCCTTCTCCTATAGCTCTGGCTGACCCGCATATGAAAAAAGGGAAAGCATGTGGAGAAAAGCCCCATGATGTCAATGAGGTAAAAACAGGCAGTGATACTCCATGCACTGAATATCTTTCCCAAGTAGATTTCCAAACAGCCTTGGAATCTAGGGAACCTGAGGACAGAGATGCTGATTTATCATCAATGCACGAGCAACTGCAGAAACTTCTTTATGAGGAAGAAGACTGGGGTTATGACTTCACTTGTACCAGCAGCGAGGTTAAGCGTTTAGCAGCTGGGACTGACGTTGCCAAGGAGGTTGAAGGACTGATCATTACTGGGGATGTAAGTGCTGGACAGCATGTGTCAGCCAATTTAACAGAAGATAATCAGCTTGTCACAGAATTGGCAACTGTAATGAATGGCTGCACTGATTTTAACAGCCTGCTAAAAACAGATGAAGCATGTAGCAGGACATCCATGGGCAATAGCTCTCTCCCGCTACCTGTAGAATCAGATGCCATGTGTCTGTGCTCTGCCTTTGGACATGAAACACAAAAGCCATCTGCTCATCTTTTAAGCAGCAGTCTTGTAAATGCAGAAACACATTTGTGGAATAAAGACAGCAAGACACAGCCTGATCATAATAGATCTATTCAGATGTCTACTTCTCAGGAAGGAACAATTATAAGTGATAATGTTTTGTTGTCTTGTGGAACAGAATCTCCATTCAAACTGAAAGAAGTTACAAACCAAACTTTAGAACGAGAAATGTTATCAGGTGTCCCTACTAATTATCTAGGCCAATTGCATTATATCGAACAGGATGTTCATTGTACAGATGGCCCCATAGCAAAGCAGGCTGATGAGATGCCTGCTGAAGAGTTTCATGTTACATTATGCCATTCAAGAATAAAAGAGCGTGCTAATCTTGCCGAGCTTTCAGTGAAAGAGGATTCATCCAGTAATTTCCCTGGCAAAAATATGGATCAATTTACAAGTGAAGAACACTCTTCAGTTAAAGCAGTCGATAAAAGCACTAAAGATAAATTTCAGGAGAAAAGAACTGAGTCAGACACGAAAGCACAAAGTGGCAGTAATTGTGGCATTTATCATGTTTTGAGAGGTAATAATAGTAAAGATTTTCAAGCTGAATCTGATGCACAGAATTACGGTTACTATATTCAAGAACATAATTCCGTAATCGCCACTGAATCTCAAGTAGATCAGGATGGACTAGGAGATTCTAGCCAGGACAACAAAAGAATCAAGAGAGGCATGCAAGAACCAGTGTTCACAGCATCATATAAAGTTAGCTTCTTGACTGAACTTCTGTTAGAAATAAACAAGGATGATAAAAATGATCTGATCTATGAATGGGGGGACTTGGAAGCGACTACCAAACAAAGTGCCCCAGAATCTAAACATGTCTTAGAGATGGCACCATCCAAGTCTCAACAAAGGGGAAATGATTCTAGCATTGTTGGCTTTTTTTGTGAAATGGTGGAAGGGTTAGGAATGGGTTCTGCATGCACTCTGTCTGAATCTGGGGTATCAACAGCCCTAAATACCATGCATCCTTCAGCTATCGGAAATGAGTGTAGCAGGAATGACTGGGACTCTCAGAATGCTACCAATAAGGCAGGCAATGTTATGATTTCTACTGATGGGAATCAGCCAAAACGTGTGTGCAAAGGTGATAAAAATGCCCTGGTGACAAATTATTCCAGAACTGAAAGTATAATGCAAACTGAACTCAGGCAGATTGAATTTCAGAAGGATAAGAATGCACAAGCACCTGAACTGCAGCAAGATCAGTGTCAAAGGGTGAAGGAAAAAAGTAAGACTCAAACTGCCCAGTATGACAGAGAAAGAGAAATGCCTATGGCACATGATATTGAGGAAACTGAAGTGGAACCTTATATGCAAGCTCTAATGGATTCAGAAGAACAGAAACACTCTGGGCATGATCGCACTGAACTACAAGAAAGAAACCAAGAAGTAGAAGAAGCAAGTCACACCAAAATAATCCCATGCGAAAGCGATGCCAAAGAAAATCAAAAGTCCATGGAATGTGACCTAGAGGCAGCTGAAGTGGAGCCTTACATGATGGCACTTGTTAATTCCAGAGAGATGTATTCTTGGCATGATAGCATAAACAATGTGCATCCATCCATGATCCCTTCCAGTGAGCAAACTGATGTGTCTGTGGGAGAATTAGTGAGTGAATCTGCAGCTATATCTATGGGCCACAGTCCAGCTGGGGCATTCACTGCTTGTGAGAGTCCAACTCTCAGTTCATCAGAGCATGCAATGGGGACATTAGTCAGCATCTCACCTGGTGCCTCTGAGAGCAGTCATCATTCTCAGGAACGGCTGCCACAGGGCAAAACTCAGCCGTGCTTCTTAGCAGCAACTGCAGATGATCCATGTGCATTAAAAGGAGAGAGGGCAAAGTCGCAGGAGGCATACAGACTCTGCAAACCACCTTCAACTCATAATAGCCTTGAGGACGTGAAGCGTAAGCAAGAAATAGTAAAGAAGAAAATGGTGTCAAAGGTGCAAGTGAAGAAACCGCGCCTTGAAGCTAAGGAAAATGTTTGCAAAAATGCCAGCTGTGTTAAAAAAGTCTTGAAAGCTGAGGCAGGTTTGACTCACAAAGAAGATAAGAGAGAGCAACGGAAACTGCCTTGCAAAAAAGATAGCAAAGGTATGCTCAGAAACTGACTTTATGACTGTATTAATACATCAGCTGTTTTCTGGCAGCAGATCTCCCACCCTCAGGCAGAGATCTTTCCTACTTCTGGAGGCCTTTCTAGGTGGAGTTGCTAGGTATTGGATGACATCCTCACTAACTGCGCACCCATGTGCCAGTTAGAAGTGTCCCCACTGCAGAGAGCTAGCTGCACAACCCTCAGGGACATATTTTTGGGTAGAATAGGGCACTTCCAGGGCAAAGAGAGAGAGGAGAACGTATCTCCCTCCACCCCCCATGCAATAAATGCTGTGAAGTTCTGGAAGTTCTCTGCAGTAGGGATGCTTCTTCTCGGCACACAAGCACATGGTTAGTGAGCATGTCAGATGTTACATCTGGGGTCTTATGTGTACAAAGCATGAGCCATACCACTGAGTTATGGGCCCGCCCCAATCTAATATTGTTTATTAGAAGATAATTCCTTTTATATGATATTGTTCCATGAAATTGCTATTGTTGACCAGGAAGTTGAACCATTAAAATTTTGGATTCAGTTCTAGTTCAGGTTCCTTGGTATTTTTCTTGCTCAGGTTCCTCAGTTCAGTTCCAGTTCAGATGCACATGGTTAGATGTCCTCTCTAACCATGTGCCCGCATGCTGTGAAGAAGCGCCCCTACTTTGAGAGCTTCACTGTGATTATCTCATGGAGGGGGGATTTTTGCTGATTTCTTCTTCCTCCAGAAATGCCCTGGACAAGGGATATGCAAACCCTAGCTGGCTCGATGTCGAACTGGCTGGCTCGACAGGGTTCCGGTTGAGCCAAATTGGACCTGGTTTGGCTTAAAACAACTCAGAGCATACTGAAAATGGGAATCCAGTAAGGATCCCCCTTCACCAGTAAAGGAGGGGACCAGGGGGCTTAAATAAAAAGAGTTGGGGCGGGAGGGAAGTACATTTTGAATCTCTGATTTGCTGCTGCCAGTGGCAGCAGCACCTGTAGCAGTCGCGGAGGTGGTTGGGGGTGGCAGCGGAGGTTCCCCACCCCTGCCAAACCAAGCAGGCCCGGTTCGGGCCTCTGTGTGTGTGCAGAGGTTAAAAAAAGGCCATGCATGCACAGATGCTATTTTTTAACCTCTGTGCATGCACAGAGACCCTAACTGGGCCCAAAATGGGCCTGCTCCCTCCAGCAGGGGTGGGGTGGGGATCCCAGCTGCCACCCCCAACTTCTGCAACCACTGTCAGCAGGGGCAAATTTGAGGCAAAACTTTTACTTTCCTCCTGCCCCAACTCTTTTTATTTAAGCCCCCTGGTCCCCCCACTTCCCTTATACTGGTAAAAGGGAATCCTTACTGGATTCCACTTTACCAGTACGGCCTTGAACCCCACTAAAGCAGGTTTGAATTCAAGCCGAACAGGTTTGGGTATGCACAAAACCAGACCAGACTCGGTTCAGCTTGAGTCCGGTTTGACTCACGGAAGCAGGTTTTCCAGTTTTGTGCACATCGCTACCCTGGACCACCCAAAAATACATTCCTGAGGGCTGTGCAACCCTCAGGGTCTTTTTTTGAAAATCATTCCCCCTTGCAGTGGGGACCCCTTCTTCCCAGTATGTGGGTACATGGTTAGTCAGGATGTTAGCCAATGACCTTTTGAAAAGTGGTTCAGTAATGAATTTCAACATTTTCATACTGGTTTTGAACTAGTTTAGATACATTTCATGTGGAATAATGTCAGACTCTTGCCTGCAGTGAAACTCTATAAATGACCACAGTAACCACTTAAGAACTTGAGGAAAAATATTTAACATTTTTAATCTGTTTATTTTTGAATTTATAAAGCTTTTGCAAGCCAGATACATGCAAACTGATACAATTACAAGCTGAGTGCTTGCTTACTGAAATGCTGATTTAAATCCAGTTTTTGTTTTTTAGGGGTTTGGTTCAGGACAGGTTCAAGGGAGACAAGAATATGACATCAGTCTCTGACAGGGGCCTGTACCTAGGTTCACTTTTGAAATGTACAGTCATTCACACAAAAACATGTATGAGTATAGAGACATCTGAACTAGGGGTGTTTCAAGCCTTAATTGGGAGCGGGGAGCAGGAACTTTAAGAAAGAGGAGAGCAGGTCTTTACCTTCTCTCTGCCACCCTATGCAGCTTTCTCCTGGGCCAGCACTCGGCCAAAGTACCCCTGTGTGGTGCCAGCATGCACATGGCATCCACACATGGCATCCACACAGTACTCCCACATGGGAGTACTTGCGCCAAGCACCTGCACCACCCCAGCAGGAAGCTGCATGGGGCAGCAGAGAGCAGGTGAGGACCTGCTCTCCTCTTTCTTAAAGCTCCCACTCCCCACTCCCAACCAAGGCTTGAACTGGAGCTCGAACCACAGTTCGAGCACACCATTAATCTGTACAACATAATGTCTGAATAGGACTATAGAACAACTTTATTTTAAAGCTTGATTTGTTTTTAATCAGCAAAAAGAATAGAACTTCCACATATTTCATGGCAGTGGCAAGTACATCGTCGTCGTCATCATTATTGATGTATAATCTAATCTGAGGGGACAAATCAGTCCTCCAGTCCTTCCCTCCTTCTAGGTAAAGTGTGTGCTGTGCTGTCAAATCGATTCTGACTCCTGGGCTCACAGAGCCCTGTGGTTTTCTTTGGTAGAATACAGGAGGGGTTTACCATTGCCTCCTCTCGCGCAGTATGAGATGTTGCCTTTCAGCATCTTCCTATATCACTGCTGCCTGATATAGATGTTTCCCATAGTCTGGGAAACATACCAACAGGGATTCAAACCAGCAAGCTTCTGCTTGTTAGTCAAGCATTTCCCCACCGCACCATGTAAGGTGACTCCCTCCTTCTACTAAAGTTTTATTGTTCATTTAATATCTTTACACAATTGTGTTTTTTTTCAAGCCCCCAAATTGCTGAAGAAAATCCAGGCAGAACTATTCTCTGATTTCTCTGGAAATATCAAATTATGCTGTCAGTTTGGCGAAATTAATGAAGATTCCACCATTACATGGACTAAAGACTCCAAACTACTAACCCGAGTTCAAAGAAGGTAAAGGGAGCAAACAGAGGAAGCATATTTTAACATCTTTTACAATGCCTTTTGAAAGGGAGGAGGAGGATACATATTCTGATGACCAAAGCTCTGGGTGGTGATCTGGGTGGTCTCGCAAATAGCCTCTGCACATGTGCAGAGGTCAGTAAAATGCCCGCCCCCCATACATACACACATGCACAGAGGCCCAAACCAGGCCAGAGAAGGTCTGAGTAGCCGACCCATGCTACTCAGCGGGAGGCCAGCGGGGTGTGTGGTGTGGTGTGTGGATCTGCCACTGCCCCCCATAGCTGCAGCCACTTACTCCCCTCCTGCCCCCTCTATATTAGGAAAGCCCCCCTGCCTGTATTGGTAAAGGGGAATCCTCACCATATTTCCCTTTACCAGTATAGCTCCGAGTCAGCTTGGTTTGAACTGGGCCTGGTTCAGCTCAGACTGCCTGAGGCCGGTCCAGTTCAACCCCGAACCCACTGAGCCAACCCTAGTTTTTCTCCATCTTGGATTCTAATTCAAGGCAAGCTGGAGAATAGCTCCTTCCTCTATCTGGCTGCCGCTCTGGTCACTAAGAAAGTAGCAGGGAGAACTCTCATTCCCCTCTTCCTCCTCTTCCATTCTTTCCCTCCCTGGAGCATGGAATGATGGGAGATGTAGATGACATCAGGTGCCCCTGGAAAAACTACATTACGTCTACAGAGACGTAGGTTTTGGTCGGTATAAAAATGTGAAAAATAAAATAATAAATAAAACAATAAACAAACAAATAAATTTCCTGCTGTGATTCTGATGTGAGGGACAGGGGAGGAACAGTATGAGAGATAGGGAGGGAGAATATGAGGATAGCAGAGAAAGTGAGACCCCAGCCTCATGACCTCCCTCCCTACCACAGCAGCCACAGTGGTGGAGAAGGAGAAGGGAAGAAGGAGATACAAACAGCAGCCAACAGACAAGTAATTACCAGTGCAGTTTAAACCCACAAGTTTTTTGCTCCCCGACTAACTGGGTAAAGAGGCATCTTTCAAAGTAGTGGTTCTCTTTATAGTTAACAGGGCCAACTATCCCTATCCAACACCAGCACAGCGTCCCTCCTGTGACTGTTGTTGGGACCTCCCCTATATTATTTTCCAATGTAAACCACTTTGAGAACTCATTTGTTGAAAAGTAGTAGATAAATAATTGTCCGGTAATTGCTAGTCCCAACCCAAATCAAGGCTGAGGGAACTCACCCATCTCAATTCAGTTGAGTCCTTATTTGGTACGTCAGTTGTTCATCACTTTTATTATCTAATGAAAGCTCAGTCACGAACAAAGACTGATGCAGAAGCAGGTTGAGAAGAACCACTGAAGAACAATCTCATAATAAAATGAATAAGGAAGGAACGGGTGAATGGTACTTTCATGTTGTCATTGAGGCATGCTCTTTGCCATACTGCATAGACTCCAAGGATGCAAACCTCGGAAAAGCTAAGTATTGAAATGAGTGAAAAAACATGAACCTTCAAATGTTAACATCTCTTCTAGTGCAGGAGATGACTTTCCAGTCTCTTTGGCAATAGTTCAAGCTGGTAAAAAAGACCAAGGACTCTATTACTGTTGCTTGAAGAATACGTATGGGAAAGCAACTGCAGAGTTCAACCTGACTTCTGAAGGTAAAGGCTAACTTACTGTTTCTTTAATACAAAAGACACATCTGCAATTGCCATTTTGCAGTCTAGATTCATACCATGTTGCTTTTCCTTTCTCTACAGTATTGGAACACCTTTCCAGTTTTCAGGATGTGGAAGGTAAGATCACTCACCATTTTTCCTATATGTACCTTTGGAAAATTGTGCCAAGTCATAACCACAGATCTGCATATGTCCCATGTCCATAACTTTACTAATTTAATCCAGAGCTCACTAGGTCTTAGCCTCAGAACCAGTCCTCGAGCACATGAAATGGTAAAAAGGACTAGAGAGCCTGGCAAAATGAATGTAAGTTTATGACAAGGAAAGCAGACAAACAATGAAGCACATTGCTCAAACACTTTTACCAACAATAAAAAAATATTGCAAATTGTGTTAGGAAGCAGTTGACAAAAGCTTGACTATGTTTGACTGCATTGCAGTTGTTTGTATAGTGGGTTGGTGTTCTTGTGTATGATGATATATTTTGTGTTTGCTGTAAGATTTTGTCTGGTCATTGACTGTAAAAAACTTAGATTTGATTGGAATAAAAAAATTATTCAGCACACCAGAAACAGGAAACCAGGCAAGGAGGCAATTGGACCATTTCATGAGAGAGGAGTTCAAGGAGTTAGCAGGAAAACTGAATGAATTCTGCTTTTAGTGAAGAAGATATAAGACAAAACTGAGTCAAATAAAGGTGACAAAAGGTGACGTTGTCAGCTTATCAACAAATTAAACATGGAACTGGGTGGCATCCATCCAGAGTTCTTCTATAATGTGGGTGGAAAATGGCTGATCTAACAAAAAAACCTTGTCCCTAAAGTCAGCCTGTATTCCAGAGGATTGGAAAGTAGCCAATGTAACATCAGTCCTTCAAAAGGATTCAGATGGGAGCCAGGAGATTATACACCATTTTGCTTAATGTCTGCCCCAGGAAAATTGGTGGAAAGCTTTATTAAAGACAGACTTATTAAGCATATAGAGGAGTAAGTCTTGCTGAGGGAGAATCAGCATGGCTTCTGTAAAGGGAATTCCTGCCTCACCAACTGAGTTCTTTGATAGTGTCGAGTGGGGCTATATATTTGGACTTCCAGAAAGGTTTTGACAAAGTCTCTCACCAAAGGTTCCATAGTGAACTTAGTTATGGAATAGGAGGACATGCCCTCTCATGGCTAATTGGTTCAATAACAGAAAGCAGAGAGGACAGAAAACTATTCTACAATGAGAGAGAAAAGGAGCCGGACCACCCAACGATCTATATTAGGACCAGTGCGATTTAGTTGGTTAATACATTTTCTGGAGTAAGTGGTGAGTAGTAAAGTGAGCATGTTTGTGGATGACAACAAATTATTCAGGATGGTGAAAACCCAAGCAGCAAAGAGCTGTGAAAAGACCTGACTGGACAGGCAACGACATGGCCAATCAGGTTTCATGTGGCTTAAGTGCAAAGTGATGCACTTTGGGACAAAAGATCCAAAATTTACCTATACACAGGTCAACCGGTTGTTCAGTCTTCTGCCAATGTTTCCAATTGGCCTGCTCTGCTGCAGTAGTAAAGGAAGCAGCAGCAGTCTTACACAAAAGCTCAAGTGTGCAAACACTTAAAGTTGCACACCAGCACTTCAGGAGCGCAACTCCCATTGGAAACCATGGTGTATGAGTGTGCAACATGTTGGCAACTGATGGAGGTCTGAACTGATGATGACTAACCAGGAAAGAGATCTTGGGTTGTGGTGGATAGTTGAGTTAAAATTCTTGACCCAGTGTGTATGGCAGCTCTGAAAAGGGCTAACTCCATGCAAGGGACTGAATGGAAAATAACTGAAAATAAAGTAACAAGCATCATAATGCCCTTCTACAAACCTATTGTCTGGTTGCAGCTGGAATACCATGTACAGTTCTGGTTGCCTCATTTCAGAAAGGATGTTGTAGAGCTGGAAAAGGTGCAGGAAAGGGCAACCAAAATGATCGAGAAGTTGGATCACCTTTTCTATAAGAAAATGATAACGTAACTTTTTTGTTTAGGAAAAAAAGATACCTAAGAGGGGACATTAAAGAGACTTTTAAACTTCTGCATAGTGTGGAGAAAGTGGAATGAGTATTTTCTCTCTCTCTCATAATGCTAGAACTTGAGTCATCCAATGAAATAACAGTGACAATAGATTCAGGACAGACAAAAGAAAGTAAGTACTAATTCACACAACATGTAATTAATTTATGGAATTCGCTGCAGCAAGATGTGATGGTGGCCACTGACTTAGATTTCTTTAAAAAGGGATTAAACAGACTCATGGAGGGTCAATCTATCAGCAGCTGTTCGCCATGATGCTTAATGGAACCTCCATGCTCAAGGGTAGAAAAGTAAAGTAACGTGTGCCGTCAAGTCAATTTCCACTCCTGGCGCCCACAAAGCCCTGTGGTTGTCTTTGGTGGAATACAGGAGGGGTTTACCATTGCCTCCTCCCGCGCAGTATGAGATGATGCCTTTCAGCATCTTCCTATATCGCTGCTACCCAATATAGTACCAGCGGAGATTCAAACCACCACCTTCTGCTTGTTAGTCAGTATTGCCACTGAAAATCATTGCTGGGGAGCAACAGTAGGAGAAGGCTGTTAACTTTTCCTTCTCTTGTAGGCAGCTAGCTGTTGGAAGCAGAATGTTGCACTAGATGGACCTTTGTCCTGATCCAGCATGGAACTTGATTCTTCGTGCTACTTTAGCTGTGGGGCCAGAAAGTCCTGTTTTCAGTGTAGCAGCTGAAGTGGTCCTGTGGGGACTTGGCTGAAAGAAAGGAAGCGTAACAATAAGCTTTTTTAAAATAGAAGCGCTCTCAGAGCCCAAACACATGGCCCTTGCCGAATCCTGTGCTATGTAACACTACCCAAGGAGAAAGGCAAGGAATTAGGATACAAAATACTTTTCCCATGTGCTGCTGCATCTTTGATCACACTAGCATGTGTCTTGCTATGCCCAGGCTAAACATAGATAACATGTTGCAGACAGATTTTATCGTGGCTGGACATATTGTGCTAGTCAACTTTAGCATACTCAGCCGACTGGGTGGCCACTTGTTTTAACTCCTTAAGAAGCAGGATTAATCGTTCCATTCCCTCCAAAACAGGTGCAGAGCATTGCATTTTATTAACTGAGAATGCCTCCTGATATTGTGATTTGATGCATTTGATGTTAAGAAGGAACCCTTGCTTAGTCTCATAGTGAAATGGTAGAAACTGTAGAAGAAAATGCATTTGTCACAGCAAGACTATTGTTGAAAGTTTGACAGGTCCCAGGCAGATGGTTTTTATTTATGGTGGGAATGCAACAATGTTATAGACTTCAGGGATGAAGTCATTAGGGATGAGTAATTATAAAAGACACACCAGATATTCAACCATTCAATGAATCCTTTAGCTGTACTAGGATGTGGGGTTTTGTGCTCTCCACCTCCCTGAGTGAGACGTTTGCATAATCAGATAGCAAATCCATTAAATTGGGTAGTTTACTAGCAAGATCAGGACTTAGTAAGCAAGTTTGCTTGTCACTGCATGTGAGCGGAAATCTGACAACGTTTCTGATGAAAATTGGATCACGAGGGTATGAACATAGAAACATAGGAAGCTGCCTTCTACCAAGTCAGACCATTGGTCCATCTAGCTCAGTATTGTCTCTAAACAGACTAGCAGCAGCTATCATATGCCTTTGACCAAAGAACAGTACATTCCTTTCTGGGATGGTCATCCTCTTCCACCGAGCATGCAGCTTCGGGAGGGACGTACATGGAGCGGTGGGACGTCCCTTCGGGAGGGACGTCCAGACTGGCAGCAGCTTCTCCAAGGTTACAGGCTGGAGTCCTTCTCAGCTCTCTCTTGGAGATGCCTGGGAGGGAACTTAGAACCTTCTGCATGCAAGCATGCAGGTGCTCTTCCCAGAGCGGCCCCATCCCCTAAGGTGAATAACTTAGAGAGCTCACACGTCTCCCATTCAAATGCAAACCAGAGTGGATCCTGCTTAGCAAAGGGGACATTTGATGCTTGCTACCACAGGACCCCAAAAATACTTTGGGGTAAAAGTGACAGAACTAGTTAACTGTGGGGGGGGGGGAAGGAAACATTTGTTCCATTGTTATTGTTTATAAATTACTTGAATAACAAGCATGAACTTAATATTTCTCCTGATATACTCTATTACTTAATGGCTCAACTGGTTTTTAAAATTACTGTAAGATGTGGTGTGTGGTTAAGAAATAATGCTGGAATAGAGAAAATGGTGGCCGACATCCTAATGGTGCACATGTGCGTATAGAAAAAGCACATGTGCAGCTCTAGCCTCCCTGGCTCTGAAGCATGGGAGCTTTTGCACAAGAGTGCAATGATTTTTGCCACTCTCTCCTTGCTCCAGAAGTGCTCTTTGATAGCAAAAAGAGGTCCCTAAGAGTCACACAACCCTTTGGGACGTGTTTCCAGGTCAAAGAGTGCTTTTAGAATAAGGGGAAAGTGGCATAAATCATTCTACTCTTGTGAACAGGACCTGTATTGTGGAAGCAGGGAGGCTAGCGTTGCACACATGCTTTCATTAGAAACACATGCACATCATTATTGAAGATGTCAGCTGGTGGGATTTTTTCATGTTAGGCTGGGACCAACCTATTAAGGGCTTAATGGATTAACCCCAGTGTTTTAAAAAATAATCCACTTTGAATTACGCATTGTACTGCATTTATTTATTTTATGATGACTGCTTCTTATTGTCTGTTGCTTTCAACAAAGAAAATGGAAAACCTGGCAGATGAGCCCCTGGTGGCGCAGTGGTAAAACTGCTGCCCTGTAACCAGAAGGTTACAAGTTCGATCCTAACCAGGGGCTCAAGGTTGACTCAGCCTTCCATCCTTCCGAGGTCGGTAAAATGAGTACCCAGAATGTTGGGGGCAATATGCTAAATCATTGTAAACCGCTTAGAGAGCTTCGGCTATAGAGCGGTATATAAATGTAAGTGCTATTGCTATTTCTGAGCTTTACCCAAGTCTTTAAAACTCACTCAAAACTTGCAACATATTTCCAGGCAATTTATGTGCCCAATTGCACCTGCTGGCTAGTTACACAGCAATGCTAACATTTATATGCTTAATTAAGCAAGAAACTGAACTGGTGGCAACTGCAGATGAACCTCTCCAGATGATCTCATCTCAGTGGGCGATGGGGCTCATAGTGAAGGATGTTCTCTTATACACTCTGGGCCTAAGTTGTTTAGGGCTTTATAGGTTATAACCTATACCCTATAGCAGTGATTCTCAAACTTGGGTCCTCAGGTGTTATTGGACTTCAACTCCCATAATCCCCAACCAAAGGCCACTGAGGCTGGGGATTATGGGAGTTGAAGTCCAATAACACCCGAGGACCCAAGTTTGAGAATCCCTGCCCTATAGCTATAGGCAGTATTGGATGATACAGATTATCTAGACCCATTTCAAACCGGCTTTTGAGTGGGCTATGGGGTTAAGACTGCCTTGGTTGGCCTGATGAGTGCTCTCCACTTTGGTATTGACAGAGGGAGTGTGACTCTGCTGATCCTTTTGGATCTCTTGGTGGCTTTCGATATCATCAACCATGGTATCCTTCTGGGTCTCCTGAGGGAGTTGGGATTGGGTGGCACCGTTTTACAGTGGTTCCGTTCCTACAATTCAGGTAGATTCCAAATGGTATCACTTGGAGACAGCTGCTCTGCAAAGGGAAAACTAAAGTATGGAGTTCCACAAGGCTCCATACTGTCTCCAGTGCTCTTTAACATTTACATGAAACTGCTGAGAGAGGTCATCAGGAGGTTTGGTGCAGGGTATTATCAATATGTTGATGATACCTAGATCTATTTCTCCATATCAGCTTAATCAGGAAATGGCATAACTTCCTTAAATGCCTGCCTGGAGGTAGTAATGGGGTAGATGAGGGATAATAAAAATTAATTTGAATCCAACTAAGATGGAGGTACTGGCTGGGGGTGGGGGTGGAACCTGAGAGATGGTTTAGATCTGCCTGTTCTGGATGGGGTTACTCTCTCCCCGAAAGATCAGGTACGTAGCTTGGGAGTGCTCCTGGATTCAAAACTCTCTCTAGTTTCTCAGGCTGAGGCAGTGGCCTGGCCAGGAGGCAGTGGCCAGGAGCACTCGTTATCCTGATATGTCAGCTACACCCATTTCTGGAGGTAAATGACCTTAAAACAGGCTTGGCTACTGTAATTCACTTTACATGGCTGCCTTTGTATGTAGTCCGGAAACTACAATTGGTACAGAATGCAGCAGACCATGTAACACCAATTTTAAAAGAATTGCACTAGCTGCCAATATGTTTGCAAGCAAAATACAAAGTGCTAGTTATTACCTAGTAGTCACCTTAAGTGGCACAGTGGGGAAATGCTTGACTAACAAGCAGAAGGTTTCCGGTTTGAATCCCTGCTGGTACTATATTGGGCAGCAGCAATATAGGAAGATGCTGAAAGGCATCATCTCATACTGCGCAGGAGGAGGCAATGGTAAACCCCTCCTGTATTCTGCCAAAGAAAACCACAGGGCTCTGTGGTTGCCAGGAGTCTAAATCAACCTGACAGCACACTTTACCTTACCTTTAGTTGTTACCTATAAAGCCCTCAATGGCTTGGGTCCAAGATACTTAAAAGAGCACCTCCTTTGTCATGAACCCATTTGGAGAGGTCCAGTTACAGTTGCCACTGGTTTGTTTGGTGGCTACTCAGGACTAGGCCTTCTCTGTGGCTACCCCAGGGCTTTGGAATATGCTCCTTATCAACATAAGAGTATCTCCTACTTGGTTTGCTTTTAGGAAGACCCTCAAGATGCACCTGCTCTCTCAGGCTTTTAACTGAAATTAATTTCAAATGGTTTAATTGTTTTATCCTATGAAATTGTTTTAAGTTTTCTATTCTGTGAAATTGTTTTAATTGTTTTTACCCTGGTTTATATTGATTGTTTAAAATTGTGCCTAGAGATACACATATCAGGCGGTATATAAATATGATAAATAATAAATAACCAGCACCTTGTATTTTGCCCGGAAAGTTATTGATAGCCTGTGTAGTTATTTTAATAGAGAAGTAATATGGTCTCTTTGAGATTATCCAGAGAACAGCCTGGCAGCCGCATTCTGTACCTACTGCAGTTTCTGGACTATGGAATATATATGACCCATTTAGCTTGAGCACAAGCTGCCAATTTCAGACAAAGCCATTAACAACATCAATGTGGAGTGAGTAAGGTTGTTCACATGGCCAGTTTACCTGGGTCTAGGAAGGGTGGGGAGGCAGGCTCCTACGTGCCTCCCCACACATGATCAGGAGACTCCTCTGTCCGGTGCCACTGCGTGCCCACATGAGCACTGGAGCAGTGAGTGGCAGAGCAGGGATCTGGAGGAGGAAATCCTGCTGCATTCCAGAATGCACCACAACGAATACGGCAAATAAAAAGTTCCCAAAGCGGTTTACATAGGTATGAAAACAAACAAACAAACAGGCTCCCTTTCCCCAAAGGGCTCACAATCTAAAAAAGAAACATAAGCAATACCAGCAACAGCCACTGGAGAAATGCAGTGCTGAGGGTTGATCGGGCCAGTTGCTCTCCCCCTGCTAAATAAAGAGAATCGCCACTTTAAGAAGGTGCCTCAGTTAGCAAAGTTAGCAGGGGAGGCTTAGTTAACCGAGCTAGGCTCTTGCCGCCCAGCTCTGTGGATACTTTAGCTGTAGGCAGCCCGAGCATCCACATGTTTGGGGAGTGGGTAGAAAGGCACACTCATTCCCTTCTACCTCACCTCCACCTCACCAGGTAACCTGGTGCAGAGCACAGGAATTGGGACCGATCCCCTTGTTTCACATGACCAGTCCTATCCAGGTAGGACTGTCCAAGCCTGGATAGGGCTGGTCGTGTGAACGGCCTGAGAGAGAGAGAGTGTGTGTGTGTATAAAACTGGTAGCTTCTGTTTATGGTAAACCAGTCTGTCTACCAATGTGCCACAAGCAGGAAGCTGCCACGTGAAAAGAAAAATGGCCACAACAAGTAAGCTGGTCATGAAAACTGGCCTTGGTATTTAGGTTCTGATTTCCACTTTCTGCACCCCCTTGTGTGCACCAGGTACCACTCCAGAGAGTTCCCTGACCTTCAGCAATGGCTTTTTATGTATTGTATTGTATTGTATTGTATTGTATTGTAACACATTTTTATACCACCCAAAATGCAAGTTCTCGGGGCGGTTCACAAGATAACAAAAAACAACCAATAAAAGACCAACACATCTCAACAATTTTAAAAGTTACAACTATTAAAACACAATTAAAAGTTAAAACTATTAAAACACAACACAGGTCTCTACCTGAGCCTGCACCAAACTTCCTGATGATCTCTCTCAGATCTCATACTTTTCTCATACTTTTCAAGAAGCATGAGGATTTGCAGTGGGAGGAAGAGTCTGAAAAGTCCCACTGTGTGTGCAGAAGCCTGCTTATATCGCTCTTGATCCTGCCTTCTCTCTTTCTTCCTCTAGGTTATTGCTTTTTTCTGTTGGCACTGGTTTTCTCTTTTCAATGGCTGACACACATATCTGCATGTTAATGTGTAAATCTGAGTGAATTTCTTTAGGATTTTTAAAAATATCTATCTGTATATACTTATAGGCTTGGAAGACATTGAATTCTTACAGCTTATGTTCAGAGAAGACTTCATCAGCGAGAGTTATTTCAGTAACAGCTTGCATGGGAGAATCACCACAGAAGAGTTGCATTTTGGAGAAGGAGTGCACCGAAAGGCTTTCCGAAGCAAAGTCATGCAAGGCTTAGTGCCCGTGTTCAGCCCTGGACACCCCTGTGTACTTAAAGTGCACAATGCCATTGCCTATGGGACCAAGAACAATGACGAACTTGTGAAAAAGAACTACAAACTGGCATTGCAGGTAACTGCCTCCTCTGGAATCAAGCCCCATGGGGATGAGCTGGCTTTCAGACATGGGTGTTACACACTGTGTTAATTGTGTCATTTCTCACCACTCCACCGGGTTACTCTTTTATATAGGAATGTTATGTTCAGAACACAGCGAGAGAGTACGCCAAGATATATGCTGCCGAAACAAAACTCTTGGAAGGCTTTGGAGAGGTGCCAGAGTGAGTAGATTTGCTTTCATTTTTTAATGTCGTGGCCGTCAGAATGATATGATAGATGACATTTATAATGATCTTATACTAATTATGTTTTTGTACCATCTTTCTGCCAAAGCACTCAAGGCAGTTTGCATTTTATCACAATGGCTCACAATTTCAAGAGGCATGGTACCAAAGGAAAAAGGAGAGAACCGGAAACACAAGCAAGTTCTGATACCAGCTCTCTCAGAGTTACCTAACAAAGTCAGGGCCGGATTAACATAGTAGCAAATGTAGCATTTGCTATGGGCCCCACGTTTTCTAGGGCCCCTCACGCCTGGCTTGAACATCTGCCCCTTCTTTTGCTCTCTATTTGGTGCTCTCTGCTGATTCTCCTCATTGCCTGCTGCTGCCCATTCTCTCGCCTCGCTCGAGGGCATTTAAGCAAGGTCTTCCTGGCACCATGGTGTTGATTGGGTTATCTATTATGTTAAGCAGCACGGGAGGGAGCAGTAAGAACAACAATAGGAACAGATAGCTTGCAAAGGGGTCTCAAAGATAACTTAATCCAACCAGGGAGTTGGTCTTTATTTGTTTAAACTGTAAAAGTTTTTAAAAACATACACAGAGAGAGTAAAAGAAATAAAAGCAGTTTAGATTAAAAAACAACTAACTATTAATGCCGGGCGGAAGAAAGGAAGCTAAAGAAGTTGCTAGTTGAATGTTGCCAGCGTTTTCTGACTGACTGGGAGAGGGTAAAGATAAACAATGAGAACCTGTATCTTTAAGAGGAAAAAGAAAGCCAGAAGTAACTCAGATGCACAGCAAGAGGAGTCTCAGAGTTTAGTGGATCAATTGAGGGGAGCTTATATCAAGGTCTTGTTGGGTAAGGTCACTTATATCCTCCTTTAGTATCTAGTGCTGTTGGGAGGGAATTTGTGATCATTGCTTTTCAAGGAACTGCCAAATTTAAGGTGAGCTCCTTTCCTCTCCTCTAGAACGGAAATAACTACTGCTGCGTTGCCAACTTCATTCGCTTTACATTGGGATGCCCGTTGAAATTGTCCAAAGATAAACGGAGGCTGCAAACCTAAACACACTTACTAGAGAGTAAGGCTCATTGAGTTTGGTGGGACTTACTTCTGAGTAAACATGCTTAGGGTTGCACTGAATGATTTGTGCATTTCCTCCTTTTAATATTAAGCATGTTAGTGTAATTTAGATTGAAAGAGGCTGTGCCTCCTGCCAAAAGATTGTCTTTTGGATACTTCTGTTTTCATGGAAGTTGCTAATGCACCTATCATAATCACATTCATTTGCAATGCATCAACTATTTAAAATATACATCTGCTTTCCTGTCAGGCTTGCACAAGAGGTTAAACATATATCCTCTGTAATAAAACGCTTGGTGTCCGTCCGTGGACGGACACCAAGCGTGTGTCTGTGCCTCCCTGCCCTGTTCTGCGCCTGCGCGAAGCGCAGGCCCAGAACAGGGCAAGGGAGACACGCTCGCCGGCACCGGCAGCCATCTTGGGCGGCCAGAAGCGGCCGCCCCGAAGAAGCCGGAGAGGCAGCGGGGGAAAGGGACCAAGGCGGCGAAAATAGATGGAGGCCGGGGGCGGAGCGGAGGCCATGTAACTTTTAAAAAAAAAATTACTCCCGCGGCCGACGCCGCCGACTGCCCACCCTCCCTCCCAGCTGCCGAGTCCCCCTTACCCTGGCCGACTGCTGTCGGCCGAAGACTGCCCTCAATTTAAGAGGCAGAGAGGAGCTCGCAAGCAGAGCTCCTCTCTGTGCAAAGCCTCTTGCCGAACTGCCACTTTGGGCGCAAGGGGCGCAAGCGCCCAAAGTGGCAGTTCGGCAAGAGGCTTTGCACAGAGAGGAGCTCTGCTTGCGAGCTCCTCTCTGCCTCTTAAATTAAGGGCAGTCTTCGGCCGACAGGGACTCGGCAGCTGGGAGGGAGGGTGGGTGGTCGGCGGCGTCGGCCACGGGAGTAATTTTTTTTTTTTTAAAGTTACATGGCCTCCGCTCCGCCCCTGGTCCCGGCCTCCATCTCCCCGGCCTGGCGGGGGCAAGTGCCTGGGCCGATTTGGCCCTTAAAGGTAGGGGGGGCGTACGGCGGAGGGAGGGGGAATGGCGGCGGGGGGCCAGGAGCGCCATTACTAGCGCCCGTTATTCAACGGGCCAATATTCACTTGTTCTTAATATTGTCAAATGGCCCTTTTAATGTGATGGCTGCTGGGATCCCATATGTTCTGCACACATTGGAATCAAACATCCACTGTTGTGTGCCAAAATTGCTAATAGGTTCAGATTTCTCAAAGTACAGAATTCCTGAGAACCTTTTAATTTAAACATTCAGAGGTTTGTTCCCCACCCCCTTTCTCTTTGTGAAAATAACTCCAAAGGAGAACTCATGGTCAGGAGTCACAAAAGTGTGTGTGTGGGGGGGGGGCTGTTTTGCAAAGTTTGTTGGCTGGCTGGCTTAGCTGAGTGGAGGCATGGGGTGGTTGGGGGGGGCACTAGGCAAATGAAAAAATTGAATTACTTTACTGTGCAAGTAAATAATTTATGTTTTAATATTTATGTGCATTTTTTTAAATTTGGGGCCCCTTCCTAACATATGCTACAGGCTCCACACTAGCTTAATCCAGCCCTGCCTAGAGTACAATTTTCCCCAAACCTTTCCCCCATGAGGCACATATTGAGGCTGCTCACAAGCAGCCTAGCCCAGGCTAGGGCAGCCTAGCCTAGGTTAGGCTGCTCATGTGGAGTGCCAAGATCCATGCGGATCCTGGCGCTCTCACCCAGCCTAACCCCACTACTAAGCTCGGCTCTTAGCCAAGGTGAAGGGAGCGGGCACTCCCTTAATCCAGCTGCCAGGATCATGTGCCTAGAGTGCCCGCCCATCTGAGGGGGGGTCCCGACAATGCACTGCACTCATGGCGTGGTGCATTGTGGGATATCCAGAGGCCAGGAGGCGCCATCCCGGCCTCCAGAGCTCCACGCTGTGTGATGCAGTGCTGATCATCTGGGAGCATGGTCCGTACTCCCAGCAGCATCTCTTTGATCATCTGGGGGAAAGGTGATTTGGAACAGCCTTCCCTCATACCCCACCCTGCCCTTCCGGTTGTTTGCATGTTCTCTTAGAGTGTGAAGGATAGGGGCCCGGACTCCCCCTTTTTGTGTTACAGATTTCTATACTGCATGTGTCATTGCTTAATCCCTATGTTAATAAGGTGTGCAAGGGTCAAAGGTTCACAGCTCCTGTTCTACAGTTTGGTTTGGAAGGGGGAAGAGTTTGGCCACATTCAGACATAATGCAAAACCAGAGTTAAATGAGGCAGAGGTTGGAACTCTGTTACGTCCAAATGCGTGCAACCGCGATTTTGAGCCAAAAGCAACCTGAGGTTTGCCTCATCGACCTCCAGTTTGAACCTTCGGTTTGTACTATGGTTTGCCACTGCAACCTGAGGTTTGGCCGCCGCAGCATTACGTCCAAACATGGACGCTGCCATAACCACAGTTTCGTTCTGCATTTGGAACCGTAATAATAGAGAGGGTAGCCCAGACCTGCCTAGGAACATGGTAGTTCTATGCACAGCCTCTCGGCTAAAATTCCACACACCTGCCATCCTCCTTTCTCTTCCCCATTCTGCCTGGTAACTGTGACACATTTGAAGAATTTAAAGAGATATTACTGTTTCATATTTTCTGCCACTTTCAAGGGGAAATGGGTGCCCCCCTACCCCACCCCCCAAAATATGGGAGAGAAAGATGTGAAAAGTGAAGCGGCAGTCCCACCAGTCTCTGCACATGTTGCACCTGTCATCCATCTTACTGTCATCCATCTGTGCAGAAACACTGGTGCTCACAACACAGCACTGCACAGCAACACTGTACCCTGAAAAGACACCTTCTTTTAGATCACTGCACCCCTCAAAAATCACAGTGCGGTTGTCTCCCTAACACAACGATGCCCCTCTGTGGATAACCTGTGCTGTTGTCCCACACACACACACCCAACATAGGCAGCCTGGCATAGGAAACGTGTTACCTGCACAACAGGGATGCATCACCACCACCACCACCATCATTTTATTATTATTATTCATTTATTCAATTTCTATATCACCCTTCCAAAAATGGCTCAGGGTGGTTTACACAAAGAAATAATAAATAAATAAGATGGATCCCTGTCCCCAAAGGGCTCACAATCTAAAAAGAAACATAAGATATATTATTATTATTATTATTATTATTATTATTACATTTATATCCTGTTCATCCTCCAAGGAGCCCAGAGCGGTGTACTACATACTTGAGTTTCTCTTTCACAACAACCCTGTGAAGTAAGTTAGGCTGAGAGAGAAGCGACTGGCCCAGAGTCACCCAGCTAGTATCATGGCTGAATGGGGATTTGAACTCGGGTCTCCCTGGTCCTAGTCCAGCACTCTAACCACTACACCACGCTGGCTCTACACCAGCAACAGTCACTGGAGGTACTGTGCTGGGGGTGGATAAGGCCAGTTACTCTCCCCCTGCTAAATAAAGAGAATCACCACATTAAAAGGGGCCTCTTTGCCAGGTTAGCAGGGGGTTATCATCAGTTGCCATTGTTGAGGTCCTGGGCAGATGGAAGGTGGCGGGCATGGGGTGCCAATGCACCCACAGCAAGGGCACTCTTCTTCTGATACAGAACAAAGGACTTTGCTGCTGTTAACAGCTGGGGGCACAGGTGGCCATTGCTGCGCTCTCCCTGCAGGATCTTAAAATTAGTTTTCTGCTGTCAAACTGCCTCCTAGCTAATGTGAGACAGCTGAATTCCTGTGGGCTGCCCCCGTGGGGGTGCACGGTCTGCTTTCACACACACACACACACACACTCCATGAGTCCATTCTACATTAGCGTGTACCTGGGCATGGGTGTTAAGACCGTGATGGAGGAGGAGGCCCCACCACCCAGCCACCGCACCTCCCATTGTCCTCCCCATGATTGTGTCTCACAATGTGGGGAAGGTTCCTTATTAACACCAGCGCCAGCAGGGATGCTTGGATGAGGGGCTTGCTCTGCAAGAGGAACCTTGTCCTGCTCCAAGAATAGGGCGCAGAAGCAGAGCCAGGGGGCCCCAAGGCCACCCTTTGGCCTGCTCACATCCCCACCTTATTCCTCCCTATGAGCACTAGGTGAATCTGTCATCAGTTCCCACTCCAGTTGTCGTTGGCAGTATCTATTGCCCTGCAGCTGGCCCTTTGAGGCACTCCACTGCGCTATTGGGGATGCCTACAGTAGATACTTTGGATGAGGACATGAGGGCATGTTCCTGCACCTGGCCCTATCCCACTATGCACAGAGTAGTTGCCTGGCCACACCCATACACATTCAGTCCTGCATGAGCATGCACATGGCAGATGGCCCATTGCATACACCCGCCCCAATTGCTAATCACGAGAGTTTGGTGGCCCATGACCCCTAGTTTCACACAGATGCCAAACTGCTCCCAACAGCCATGCAGACCCAGCCATCAACTGGTGGCACTGCTGCCATTCTGCTGCCATGCCATCAACTGGTGGCACTGGCACCACTGGCAAGCACTGTGGAGCTAGCTGGGATGTGGCCTCGGTGGACGAGGGAGAGGAAGGGGCTCCTCTGCCCTGAAACCGGAGGTTGCCTAACCTGGGTTGGAAGAGCATCTGCGGGACGATTCCTGGGTTCAGGGATTAACCTCAGGTTCGTCAACCCACAGTTTGGTGTTATGTGCGAAGGCAGCCAGAGTCTCTCTTTATAAACCTGTGAACCAGCTAACAGAATTTACATCAGGGGTTGGCATTGTAGAGCATTTACCAAGGCATTCTGAGACCATTTCTGCACCCATAGTCTCCATGCAGTGGAGTGGTCGAGTGACGTCTTGGCCGAAAGTGTTGCGCCATCATCACTCCCTCTCTTCCATCTCATGTGCAATTAGGAGCCTTTCCCCAGAGGCCCCTGCAATTATGCCATTATTCGGGGGCTTTGGGGGGACTGTCCTATTTGCAGATGCGGGGCACCTGGAAGAAGCAATGGAGTGACTCTCTCTTGGCCAGGAGTGTTGCACTGTTGTTGCCTCCTCTCTCCTATCCCCTTCAACCTGCCAAGATATTGCCGCCTAGAGACTGTTGATTTGGGCAGTATAAACATGCAGTGAATGTCACCTTAAGTGGCACAGTGGGGGCTTGACTAACAAGCAGAAGGCTGGCAGTTCAAATCCCCACTGGTATATGGGAAACACCTATGGGAAACACCTATATCAGACAGCAGTGATATAAGAAGATACTGAAAGGCATCATCATCTCATACAGCGCGGGAGGAGGCAATGGTAAACCCCTCCTGTATTCTACCAAAGAAAACCACAGGGCTCTGTGGGCACCAGGAGTCGAAATCGACTTGACGGCACACTTTACCTTTAAACATGCAATGAACACATAAATAAATACCACCAAGAACCTTAGCAGGGATTCATCCAAGTAGAAGGAGGTTTGCTGAGGGCCTCTGGAAAGCTGGAGCCAGCCCTGTCCCCTAATTCCAGACAATTGTGACAGACTCCTGCTGTTCCTGCGGTAACATCCATAGAACAGGATTCCGTCTTTGCTAATTAAGATAATTCATATATATGCCTTTCACTTGGCATACAGTGCCTTTAAAGAAGGGGGCAGATCACCCTGCTTCTTTGCATTGATTCATTTTACTCAGCAGGACTGTTACTTTGGAGTTCTGAGGTAGAATTTTGGCTCAAATAGATGACAGCGCAGAGCTAAGAATAGAGTTTGCCTGTGGAAAATGTACAGGAAAGATATAAACAGCACATCCAATAACACTGCTCAGGCTCTGAGGGTGATGAGGGAATAGCCTTATTTATAAATCACTGCAGTTACACTTTTACCAATGAAGAATTTTTCTGGTGAACCTGGTAATGCAAGGCAACATAGTGGCTGTGGAAATTTTTTTAAAAAATCTATTAAAACCCTTTCTAAGAACATGTTTGCCCTCCCCTTCCCCCCCACACTGCCCTCCCCAGGAGCAGGAAGTTGAAACTGAAATATGTGGGTTCAGTTCAGGTTCATGAGTAGATTTTAACTCTCCAGTTCAATTCCATTTCAGACCTTAACTTTTAAATTGATTCAGTATCTGGGTCAAGCAGAATGACCCATGTTAGATACATCACACCTGGACCCTCAGATAAGAGGTGGGAGAACATTGTATGGATTAAAATTCAGGCCACAACATTTCATGCAGAATAACACGGAGTCCTTTTGCTTACAACACAGCTCTATAAAATAAGTAACTATTTCACATATTGAAAAAGGTTTTGAACTATTGTTTTTTAAAATGTTTTTAAACAAGCCAACCCCCACGCAGAGCATCTGTGTGTTTTTGGGGGCTGGCAACCTCTCTCTCCCCCCCCCCCGCCCCAGTCTCCATCTGGGCCGCCACCGCCTCCTCGCCAGGCCTCCGCGCTGGGCCGGATCCACTGCCTCTCTTCCCCTGCCCCAGTCTCCCGCCTCTCTCTCCCCGCCCCAGTCTCCGGCCCGGCCGAGTGCCGCCGCTGCGGCCAGGCCCGCCGCCACCTGGCATCCGGGCCCGCCACCGCCTGGCATCCGGGCCCGCCGCCACCGCCTCCTTGCCTCAGCGGCCGGGCCGGACCCGCTACCTGGCCCACTACTTCCGCCGCCGTCGGCCTCTCCGGCCGGGCCAGGCCTGTCGCCACCCTGGCCTCCATGGCCTGGCAAGGCCAACCGCCGCCTCTGTCCTCCACCACAGAGACGCGCCTCAGCCAATCAGGTGCGTCCCTCCGCTCCGCTGCCCAGCCAATCAGCTGGGTTGACAGGACGCATCCCCACAGAGGCTGAGGCACGTCTACGAGAATTAAATATATAGATGTTTTTACAAACAAAATGCATAGAACAATAAAAGCTAGGAAAATACCCTTTTTAGGATGTGTGGTAAGACTGACAGCAAGGAGGAACTCTAGAGCCAAAGAAGCAGAAGATGCTTCTGGCCAGGGGTGGGCCAACCTGGCCCTCCAGCTGTTGTTGAACTACAATGCCTATATTCCTCAGCTATAATAAATTGTGGCTGGGGGTGATGAGAGTTGTAGTTCAACAATAGCTGGGAGACCAAGTTTGCCAACCCCTGTTCTAGCCCCACTTCAGGATTCTTCCACACTGAGGCCTTGTTGCTGGAATACAGACTGTGGCTAGTCAAGCTTCTACTTGAGCACCTAGGCCGGTGATTCTCAAACTTGGGTCCTCAGGTGTTATTGGACTTCAACTCCCATAATCCCCAACCAAAGGCCACTGAGGCTGGGGATTATGGGAGTTGAAGTCCAATAACACCTGAGGACCCAAGTTTGAGAATCCCTGACCTAGGCCCTCCTATCAGTCCTGTTCCTGCTCCTGCTTATTTTTAGTGGCTCACAAGGAAATATAGAGGCCAAAACCAGGCTAGGTCAGCTAAGCCCGGATTTGTTTGCCTGTGAGAACCAGTGGGATCCAGCCTGCCTAGGGAGCCCGCCTCTTAAACAGGGTTAAGGGAGCAAGTGTTCCCTTAGCCACATCTACTTCACCACAGTGCTGACATACTGATGAGTGCCTGCCCGTCGCTGGGGGGATCCCCACAATGCACCGTGCACTCATGCAGTGCGTTGTGGGATTTCTGGGGGCCAAGACAACGTGTCCCAGACCCCACACCTCTGCGCTCCCTGGGGCAGCCGCAGACCTTCTGGGCATGCAATGCACGTGCACGTGCACAGACAGTCCTTGGCGATTGTCTGCTGGGAAGGAGGGCTTCTTCAGCCTGCCACGCCGCCCGCCCAGTCATAAAAACAACCTCATAGTTTCTTCAAATATAGCTGGAGAAAAGAAGAGTCCTTATTCCTCCTCCCAGTGGTGTGGTGATGTTGGCAGTGGCCTGTGTTGTGCCACTGCTGTTTTTTGCCAGACCGCCTTACCCCCTGCCCCCTGCTCACCTGTTGCCTCCTGCTCACCACCATGCCTCCCCCTGTTTACCTGCCTGTCTCCCTCTACCTCCCCGGTTATTACTTTAAAGGTAATAACCAGCACTTTGTATTTTGCCCGGAAACATATTGGCAGCCAGTGTAATTGTTTCAAGACAGGCATAATATGGTCTTTCCGGGTTGCCCCAGAGACCAATCTGGCTGCCGCATTCTGAACTAACTGAAGTTTTTGGACTACGTACAAAGGCAGCCCCACATAGAGCGCATTGCACTAGTCAAGCCGGGAGGTTACCAGCTGATGCACCACTGTTTTGAGGTCATCCTCTTCAAGGAATGGACGCAGCTGTCGAATCAGCTGAAGCTGATAGAAAGCACTCCTGGTCATGGCTACCACCTGAGATACCAGGGTGAGGCCTGGGTCCAGGAACACTCCCAAGCTGCGCACCTGCTCCTTCGTGGGGAGTGTAGCCCCATCCAGCACAGGAAGATCTAACTCACCCCTCAGATTCTGAGCCCCCACAATGAGCACCTCTGTCTTGCTTGGATTCAGCTTCAATTTGTTATCCCTCATCCAGCCCATTACTGCCTGTAGGCAGGCATTTAAAGAATGAGTGCGATTTCCTGAAGATGAAAAGGAGAAGTAGATTTGGGTGTCATCAGCATACTGATAACACCCAGAACCAAACCTCCTGATGACCTCACCCGGCAGTTTTATGTAGATATTAAAAAGCATTGGTGACAGAATGGATCCCTGAGGGACTCCATATAACAGCTCCTGCTTTGAGGAGCAACTGTCAACAAGCTCCACCATCTGGAATCTACCCGAGAGATAGGAACGGAACCACTGCAAAGCAGTGCCCCCTATCCCCAACTCCCCCAGGTGATCCAGAAGGATACCATGGTCAATGGTATCGAACGCTGTCAAGAGATCCAGAAGAACCAGCAGAGTCACACTTCCTTTGTCAATTCCCCAGTAAAGGTCATCTATCAGGCTGACCAAGGCTGTCTCAACCCCATAGCCAGCTCTAAAGCCAGTTTGAAATGGTTCTAGATAATCAGTTTCCTCCAAGACTGCCTGGAGCTGGTCGGCCACCACCCTCTCAATCACCTTGCCCAACCAAGGGAGATTGGAGATTGGCCTGTAATTATCCATTGCTAAGGGGTCCAGGGAAGGCTTCTTTAAGAGCGGTCTAACCATTGCCTCCTTCAGTCGGGGGGCACCCTACCGTCCCTCAGCGATGCATTTATGATGTTAATTAGGCCACCTCCAACAATCTCCCTGCTAGATAGAAGCAGCCAAGTCAGGCAAGGATCCAGAGAACAGGTGGTAGGCCGCACCGCTCCAAGCAGCTTGTCTACATCCTCAGGTGTCACAGATTGAAACTGATCCAGTCTAATACTGAATTAACTCAAATGGGTTGAAACATGCATACATCAATGTTTTGTAAGGTAGCTGGAAAATGGATCATGGATAAAGCCAGGGTCAGAGTTAAAAGTACCTTGAGCTGGAGCAACAAAGTCAAGACAGGTTTCTTGAAAAACAAGATTAAGTTTATTAAAAGACAGAAGCACACAAGGTTAAAGTGATAGTTGGTGACCTCTCAGGGAGTCAGTCAAAAGCAGCTAACTACAGGATGCTGACCCTTATGCAGAGTATTGGATTTCTGATGAATACAAGCTTGGGAGGGTCCTAACATAGTGGGACAAGGAGAGAGAGATGGGATGATAGACAAAGGGAAGAATACAGGGTTACAGTCTAAGTTCCTGTCCGGTATTCTACCAAAGAAAACCACAGGGCTCTATGGGCACCAGGAATTGAAGTCAACTTGATGGCACACTTTACCTTTTACCTGTCCTTATATCTGCTTGGCTGGAAAGCCGTGGCTTCAAAGGTTGTTGGGAGGAGGTGAGAGCTGGTGAAAACAGGTTGCTCCTTGGCTTATGGAGATGGCAGGGGGTTCTGGGCAGTTCCAAAATGCAAATCTAAAGCACACATTGACCCACTTCAGAGGACCCCAGCGATGATGGAAGTTACAGGGAAGAGGTCAAAGTCAGTGGGACTAATGAAAGACAGCTTAGGCTTAGGGCCATCAGTTAGCCAACAACAAACCAGAGTCTGCGTGGCTTGGGGTACACGAGGGTGGGGGGTATCCAGGGATAGGAGAAAAGCACACACATCACACAGGAATCTTGCTACACTGTGCGCACACACAAAGGCAAAGCTGCATTTCTTACAGAGATTTCTTTCCTTCAAGGAAGGATTATCCATGCTGGAAATGACCCCTAATTGCTCAAGACAAAGGCTGGTGATTCTCCTTTCACTCTGTTCAGGTGCACAGAAAGGACAATAGGTGGGGAATGTAACTTCCTTCTTTGGGTTCTTTTGTTGCTTCCAGACAGTGATTCTCTTGCATTACTTAAGGAATATGTTTTTAGCTTCTGTCAAAAGTGAGGGCTTGGATTGACTTTAAATCTTTCAAGCAGACTAAGCAGCAGATTGTACTAGACTTGGGATGCTCCGTAAAGCATAGAAGCTGACTCAGTCTTGATGTGCTTATCAATCTATATCAGCTATCAGCCTTATTATACAGCTGGCTATACCTTCAAGCTGCTGTCAAACTGGTATGACTCTTCTTACTCTCCTGTGATCCTTACTCTCTCTCTGGGGTGCCAGGAAGACCAAATCTGTAATACTGGTAGTACTACCACATTTTGGAGCCAAGTCTTGAACACAGTGTGGGTGTGGTGAAGGAAGAGAAATGAGGGGTGCTCAGCAGCACGAATGAGGTATAGGAATGGAAGGTTAAAGCAAACTGTGTGTGCAGAGCACTCGACAACATTTGGAAATAAAACAAGTTCTGGTAAGAACTAATCTGCCTGCTTTCCTTTCACTATAATCCTAATTGATAATTACCACCCTCAAATTTCAGCCTTAAAGGTTCACGTGACCGCCATCTTGAATTGGGGTGAATGACATCATTACAAACGATGCCCTTGAGGTGTCCCTATGTGTCCTTACAGCTGTAGCAAATCAGTTAGGCAGTTCATAAGTTAGCCCAGTTATGTCGCAAACGTTCATGCATTCACCATCTTGAATTGTTGTGGATGATATCATCACAAACTGCACCATTGAGGTATCCCTATGTGTCACTCACTACAACTGCACCAAATTTGGTTCAAATTGGTTAGATAGTCCACAAGTTAGCCCACTTGTGCCTCAAATGTTCGTGTATCTGTCATCTTGAATCAAAATCAAATCTTTATTGTTACGGTCATTTGACCAGCAAAACACAAAGTACAAAAACTTTACATAAAAGCAAACTTGGTCAAATAAGTAATAAACTGTTAAAACATAAAACAGAGCCATAACGCCCAAGTTCATCCATTACATAAAACAGAGGGCTTCATGCATTATAATAATCTAAAATTTAATTCACTCCAACCCCATATCTCGCTTCTCAACATTTCTTATCCTAGTCTTATTAGCCAGAAAACAATATTTCACCACGTTACAAGATACTACATCCCAATGGTCTGTTAAAAGTATTTCCAAATAGAACTGCTCAGAAAAACTGGGGTATGCTATTAAAAAAGGACTTATATATCTCTCCCACAAAGTTCAATAAAACTGACAATTCAAGATAACATGGGCCGTTGATTCAACTTCCCCAGAACCACAAGGGCAGACACGCTCCTTATTGGAGATCTTACAGTATCTCCCCTCCCAAACAGCCATTTCTAAGCCATTACAGTGGGCCAGTGTCAGAGCCCTCCGGAAACTAGGTACTAATATTTTATTAAGGTATCTTGCTGGGCCAGGCCATCTTGAATCAGGGTGTATGACATCATCACAAACTATACCGTTGAGGTGTTCCTATGAGTCCCTACAGTGGTACCCAATTTGGTTTATATTGGTCCAGGCATTGAGAAGTTGATGGGGACACACACATGGACAAGCACACACAGAACGTTGGGTTATCCTATAATGCCATCCTGTCATGGCACTGATGAAAAACAGGACAATGAAACATTCCTAATTACAGTTATAATTTGGGAACAAGACCAGGTAATTCAGAATTCCAAAATCTGGGAAGCAATCTGGATGAGAAGACTTTTGGAAGCATTGTTATAAACAGTGAAGCAAAGAGTGCACTCTAAGCTTTAATTATCATCAAAGTCTACATTGCTTAAATGCTTCCTAATATAGTTAAATTTTCATAGTGTTTTTGTATTGGTTATGATTTCAGAGTCATTCCCATTTTCCTTATTCATCGGCCCAAGAATAACATCCCTTATGCAACTGTAGAAGAGGAGCTAATAGGAGAATTTGTGAAATATTCTATAAGGGATGGAAAAGAAATAAACTTCATGAGAAAAGACTCAGAAGCTGGCCAGAAATGTTGCACCTTTCAGCACTGGGTATATGAGAAAACCAGTGGCAGCTTGCTCATAACAGATATGCAAGGTGAGTGCCTGGTTGTTACTCGGCAGTGCATTCTGTAAAGTTGGGAATGGATAGTGATGACAAAGTCTCCCAGACAAGCCTCACTTCAGTCATGAACTCACCTTATACAAGCCACACTTCTCACAGACTAAGCCCTACCCTTGATAATACTGGGCTACTTTACAAGGTTATTGCAAGGACTGCTCAGGTAATGTAGCAAACAACACAGAGCAGGTGAGTAAACACCATTCACTCCACCATATCTACCAGGAAAAGAGGATGGTCGGGGCTGAGTGGGGCGGCCCTTCCATGAGGCCAGCTGAGGCAGTCACCTCGGGCACAGGCATGAGGAGGGGCACAGGAACCACCATCCTTCCTCACCTCATTGGGGCATGCTGCTCATTTTCTCTACCTCATCCTGCTGGGACACACCTCTTTCCCCTGCCAGTGAAAGCCAGGAATGTCCCTGCCACCACTGCCTGGCCTGCTGGTATCTGAGAATGTTTCCATGGCACTGATGCTACCTCAGCAGCATGGCTTGAGAATGCTGAGCACCCACCCATAGATGGGGAGGGAAGACCATCTTGTCCTTTGCCTCCAGCAGCAAAATATCTTGGGCCACTCCTAGGACTAAATGCATGGAATATGTCCCAAGAAAAGCAGGAGCATTTTGCATTGCACCCTGCGTGGGGTCATTGGGTGTTCAATTCCTAAGTTTAGTTGTAGGAATGCTGTTTTCTAGCTGAGCAGCAGATACTGCAAACTTCTCTTTGCACAGAGCAGCTTTAAGTTGACTAATAGGTGATAAGTAGGGATGTGCGAAACGTTTCGGATACAAAACGTTTTGTACCCAAAACAGCCTGTTTAGGGTGTTTTGTAGACAAAACAAAACACCCATTCTCCAGATCCAAAAGTTTTGTATACAAAACAAAACGTCCCTGTTGCGGATACAAAACCTTTTGTTGTTTCGGACCTCCATTTTGTGGTGATCTCTGAGTCAGTCTCCATTTTGTGTTTGACATCTCTTTGAATTTCCCACCCTTCCAGCCTTCTGATCAGTGACCTAAATCATGGGCTGACCTGCTGACAATTCCCTCCTTGTTCCCCATTGGCTCTTTTGCTTCTTCCCACTCTTTACGGACCCCGCATTGGCGGGAAGGGTTGCTAACCCATGGGGTGCTGGGTTCTGCTGTTTCTGTGGTGTTCTGAGTATAGATTCCCTGGTAGCATATGAGACTGGATTCTTGTTTTTCACTGAAAATCTGATATGCTACCAGAGAATCTACAATGAACACCTCAGAAACAACAAAACCCAGTACCCCACAGGCTTGTGGGTGTGGGGGTGGTTGGCACCCTATGTGCACTACACAACCCCTCGCTCTGGGCAACCCCAGTGCCCCCAAGTGGAATTATGGAGCTGCTGAAACCTCCATTATTCCCCATGGGAGAAATCTTAAAGACACGTAAACTTCAACAAATCACAAAAGATCAGCCCTTTGCCCAATTCCTTTGAAATAATTCTGGAAGTTTCCTTGCCCCCATTGGGCACTACTACCTACCACACTCTGCTCTGGGTCATCCCTTTCCCCTTGATTTGAAGCAATACATTTGCTGGAATCCCCATTATTCCCTATAGGAAAATTCTTATAGTGTGTAAACTTTAAAAAAAAATCACAAAAAAATCAGCCCTTTCCCTAATTCCTTTGAAATTTGGGTGGTAGCTTCCACCCATTGGACACTACCACCACCACCCACTCTTTTTGCCCTGGGACCCTTTTTAAAAATCCAAATCAATTCGGATTCGGATTCTGAAAATTTGGGGTACAAAACAAAACGGGGATGTTTCGATTCGGATACAAATCGAAACAAGAAAATTCCAAAACGCACACCCCTAGTGATAAGGTTATGAGGGTGCTCTGAAGTCAGAGATCACAATGAAACATAGAGGTGGGGAGCCTGGGCCACTTAGATCATAACCCATATATTGAATTAAACCCAGGGGATAATAGGGCTCCGTGAGCCTCAAACTCACAGCAAGGACCCCAGGATGGCTACAGAAGCAATGCCATGCAGGGAGACTGAAGGGAAGGCAGGACTAAAGGATGGGTCACTATGATTGACCTGCTCCTGGTAGGCATCCTTTGCTGACTTATGACAGCTGAGGAGGGCAAGTCCCACCAAGAGGAGGGATTTACAAGGGAGTGGGCACTCAGAGGGAGTATTTAGTAGGGCTGCTCAAAGTGGGTCTTCCTCTATTGGGGGGCCATCTCAGCACTTTGGAGGGGTCCTCAGTTTATTTCTGAACCACTGAGACTCGTATTTCCAGGGTCAGAAATACAAACCTTGGGGGCTCATAACACTCACCTCAGATATGAGAAGCAGCGTTGCAACATCATACAAGTGGGGATTTGAACCGGCAAACTTCTGCTTGTTAGTCAAGCATTTCCCCACTGCGCCGCTTAAGGTGACTAGCTCAATAAATGGAGTGGAAGGAAAGGGGGTTGGGAATGGGAATGTGAGGAGAGCTCAGTCCAGATTTGACTGGGCTAGGAACTAAATAAGCCGAGCTGTTTCTTTGGAGAAGTAGCTTCGCTTATTTCCATGCCAATCCAATTTATGGCTCGGGCAGGGGGCACTCATCCATTACTAGCTTCTCTGGCTGGTCTCCCTGTACTTCCCTCCTTTGGCCAGAATTGGGCAGGGGCATATGGCTGAAATCCTGTCTAACAAGGCATGGGTCACTAATAATGGCTGCTTTGGGCTTGAGTCCTGCAGGTATAATACTGCCCTGACAGGAATAGAAAGCATGCAGCAAGGTTTCTGGATGTTTCCTTTCCTGGAGCCCACTCAAGGCTGAGGCTCTGTTCATTTGGAATGCATTACCTACTGTCAAAGGAAAGAAATGAATTAGCTGCCTGCTATTGACTTCTACAATGGTGCTATTTTTAAATGAAGTAACAGATGCAGGAGGAATTTCCTAGATTATGCCACAGCTAGTTACCAATATTTTAAAAGGATGAAACATCATTATATACGCTTTTAATAAATGTAATTATTCATTTTGGCTCATCTTTTACTCTGTTGACAGCTCCTCATAAGGCAAGTGTGTGCGTGAGTTTTGGTGAAAGAGACCCTAGTCCTAGTCACACTTTGGCAAAACCAGGTACCTTATGGGAAAGCAGGATCACAGAGGCACACTCTGCCCCTGGGCTGTCCTCACTTGTGTGCACAGGACATAGCATGCAACTGACACATGGGTACATAGAATCCAAGGTTCATAGATCTGTGGTCTATCAATGCTCATCTGTTAAAACTAGAGATTATGGGAGGGTTGCTGGTTATGAGTCTGTGTGCATTGGATTCTATGAGCCTATTAACACATAACGCAAAACCGGAGTTGAAGGGGCCTCAGGTTGATATTTCTGTACGTCTGAATGCGTGCAACTGCGGTTTGGACCCAAAAGCAACCCGAGGTTTCCCTACTGAGACTCTGATTTGAACCTTCGGTTTGTAGTGGGTTTCGCTGCTCCTACCTGCAGTTTGCTGGTGCCAGTGTTGCATCCGAATGCTGCACCGCAGGCCCACTGTGCTGCAACCAACGTTGAGAGAGTAAGCTCCTCCCTCGCTCAGCTTCAATTGGCTGCTGGGGTTGTCCATTCCAGAAGGAAGCCCATGCAACCAGTTCCCCCGCCTCTCTGCAGCCTCCCTAACTGTAGAGAGCCTCCTGTCCATTACATCTGAATGTGGACAGGACAGTGGGATGGAGGGGAGCATGCAGGTCCATTGGACCTGCAGTTCCATGTTCCGTGTGAATGCAGCCTATATATGTATATGTCAGTTGTATATTTTGTCTAACCTGCATACTGAGGAAATAATATAAGGGCAGAATGAATGGGATGTGCTTCTCAATACTTGTTGGCTGACATTCATTCTAAGAAAGCAAGGGTAGCACCCTTGCTTCTGAAGAGTTCTAGACTATTATTTTCCTACTATTGATTTTACAACAGGGTTTGAAATTTAGTAATTGCAGGTTGGGTAGATTAATATCGTGTTTGTAAGGTTTAAATTTATGTTTTGAATTATTATTATAGCAAGGGTTAATTCTACAGCTGACGATTCATGAGGAGGTGTGAGCGGGAAGTCCATATTTGTTTATTTGTTGTGAATGTTAATGTTAAGATTATTGTTAAAATTAATAAAATTTAATTTAAAAAAGAGTTCTAGAGTAACACTGCACAAGTGCTTGAATGGGGAGGAGTGGATTTCAACTGCCTCCCCTTGCCCCAGAAGCACTCTGGCTACTATGGGTAAGTGCCATCAAAAGCTATCAGGCAGGAACAGGAAGTTGTAGAGAGGTAAAAGTAAAATATGGCCAATCTTCAGAAGAAGACTGAAGTACACAAGGAGCTACTGGGGCTGAATGAATAAGCAACTACTGAGAGACTGCAAAGACTGTGACAGAGAGGTAGTAGCTGGGTGAGCAGAGCTTTTGTCTAGCTCTCAGAACGACATGGGTTTGAGGGCATAGCCCAAGGACTGGGTGGAAGCAGGGTTCAGTGCTGCTTCACAGGACCACGTGCAAAGGAGAGGTGATGGTTCTGAGGATATCATACAAGCCAAGGTTTCTGAAACTTGCTTCCCCAGATGTTGTTGATTCCCATTATGATTCCCATCATCCCCAGTCACAATGGCCATTGTGGCTGGGGATGATGGGAGTTGTAGCCCAACAAAATTGGTGTCCCAAGTTTCAGAAACTCTGATATATGCAGACGCCTTCTGATGTCATGCTTTATAAACAGAAGATCACTTCTAGAATGCTGAGCATGGGTGTACGAAAACATTCTGTGTCCCCACTCCTCACCAACCATGTGGCACCTATATGGAACCCATGACTATGGTCCTCATGGGGAAAGGATTGCCATTGGCCCATAAGCCTGTCACACAGTTTGTCCTCAGTACTGTATTTACCTGAATCCAAGATGAAGTTTTCCCCAAACTTTTTGATATTAGAAACCAGGAAGTCATCATAAATTCAGAGTCCTGTGCCTTTCGAGTAAATGCAGGTTGTGATGGTTGGCAGCAGCACCAGAGCTGTCAGTCATCTTTTGAAGCACAAGGAACCGCCCTCCAGGTGGGATTCCTGAGGGAGGGGCTCTAGAATGGAGCAGAGAGTGGCAGTTAAACTGTCTAACTGGTAGCTCACAGAGTCAGAGAGGGCTTAGATGAGCCAGTGACAGGGATAGGGATAGGAGCTCTAGTGAGGGTCTCTGGGTCGGTGGTTTGGACATTGGTTACTACAACTTACTACTGGTGTGAAGTAAGCTGTACGTACCAGTGAACACATCCGGTTAGCAAGCATGACTCTTATACTGGATGTGTATGGTATATACACGGATCTTCAACCAGGGTGGCTGTTTGTTTATTATTATTATTATTATTATTATTATTATTATTAATTAACACAGTCAGATAGGTGTTATTGACTGGTTTGTTTTATCCAGACATCGAGTCCTTCCCAAGGACCTGGGATGGCTGAATTTTATTATCAGTGTTGTTGCTGTTATTATAGATATCGTCGCAGAATGTAGGCTGTTCCCAGTAAAGTTGCTTTTTGTAATTGGCTGATTATTATTATCATTATCATTATTATTTATTCGATTTCTATATCACCCTGCCAAAAATGGCTCAGGGTGGTTTACACAGAGAAATAATAAATAAATAAGATGGCTCCCTGTCCCCAAAGGGCTCACATTCTAAAATGAAACATAAGATAGACACCAGCAACAGTCACTGGAAGTACTGTGCTGGGAGTGAATAGGGCCAGTTACTCTCCCCCGGCTAAATAAAATGAATCACCGCGTTAAAAGGTGCCTCTTTGCCCAGTTAGCAGGGGTCCAGTAAAAGTGCTAGGTATCAGGGAATGCTGCTTGTATCCAACACAGTCACCTCAGTAACTTATAAGTCTAGTGTCTGTTAAAGTAAAGGTAAAGTGTGCCATTGAGTCGGTGTCGACTCCTGGCGACCACAGAGCCCTGTGGTTTTTCTTCTCCTGCGCAGTATGAGAGAATGCCTCTCAGCATCTTTCTATATCGCTGCTGCCCAATATAGGTGTTTCCCACAGTGTGGAAAACATACCAGGGGGGATTTGAACTGGCAACCTCATGCTTGCTAGGCAAGTCATTTCCCACTGTTAAAGTACTACGTTTGAAACATTGTTATAATAACCATTACATGTGTAAAAAGCTGCTTTGGCAGAGAGAAACCTTTAAGCTACCTGTACATCAATAAGCTTGACTTTGTTTTATTTTAAAGTTCACTCAGTGTCCTGTGAGTTATACTTCTCCCCATGCAGCCCTCAGCTGCACTACTAAAGGGTTGTCAGGACACAAACCTAAGCAAGAAGAGCTTGGTGGTGGCTGTGGAAGCTTGATAAATGGAGGAAGAGATAAGAACGTCATTCTCAGTAAAACTGGTTTACAAAGTTATAAAGTTATTAATCTCCCTAGATATGGAAACAGACCCTCCTCATTAGCAGTGTCTCAGAGTGGTGAGCAGGGTATGGTTCCACACACAGGTATAACCTGTATTTAAGAAAATTGCTGGTCTGTGGTAGCAAGCATAACTTGTCCCCTTAGCTAAGCAGGGTCCACCCTGGGTTGCATATGAATGGGAGACTAGAAATGTGAGCACTGCAAGATATTCCCCTCAGGGAATGGACCCGTTCTGGGAAGAGCAGAAGGTTTCAAGTTCCCTCCCTGGCTCCTCCAAGATAGGGTTGAGAGAGATTCATCCTGCCTGCAACCTTGGAGAAGCCGCTGCCAGTCTGTGAAGACAATACTAAGCTAGATAGACCAATGGTTTGACTCAGTATATGGCAGCTTCCTATGTTCCTAACCTCTACTTGGTGAAGAGCCACGTCTTTACTTTTTCTCTACAAGCTGTCAAGGAGACTGAGGAGCGGAGAACATTTCAAAACCTGAGGGCAATGACTGAGAAGGCCCTGCCCCTCATGCTTGACAGTTGAGCCTTGCTCATCATCAGCACGCAGATCAGAGCCCCCTCTGATGACCTAGTCAAGTGGGCAGAAACCCTTGGGAGCAGGCGGTCCTTCAGATATCCAGGGCCCAAACCGTTACGGGCTTTAAAGGTCAAAACCATATTCACTTCTGCGCTAAAGCACCAGACCAGGAGTAAGGAACACTCTGGTGTTAACATGCCTGGTGCAGAATGAATTACTTGCCTTTGAGAAATTAAATATTTGTAGCAGCACATAGAGAGAGTGTGATGGATAACATCTGTAATCAGTAATGAAGCCAATAAAAACTGCATTGATGTATATAAAGCTTTCCCATACCTGAAATACCCTGGTATAATGCTGCCTTGCTGTTTTGTTTTGTAGGTGTAGGAATGAAACTAACTGACGTTGGCATAGCAACATTGGCTAAAGGGTGAGTGAAAACCACATTTCCCAATTCCCTGCTTTTTGTACTATGCATCAGTCTTGTGATGGTGGAAACTTAATGGGGAATGTGGCGGCACACAAAAAAAATCTATTTTCTATCACAGCTCTTGCAAGCAAAACATATCTCAGTGAGACTTCCCTGTTAAATTCTTCTGGCTTATAAAATGTTAATGGAAGACTTCCTTTCAAGAAAGTTCATTTGTTTGACTCTTGAGGAGGAAAGTGATAAATACATTGTAGGCCCTACCTGTATATGTTTTTGCCATGCAGAATCATATCCTAGCCAACCTATCTGGGAACAAACTGATATTCATCCTAGGGAAGCAAAAAGGAACCCCAAAGATGTAGTTTTATTGTTTTGCTCAAGCCCTAATCCCAGGGCCGATTCACACAACCCTGGATGAGTGCTACAGTGCGGGTTGCCAGAATGTCCTATGAGGCCTACCACAGATGATTAGATATTGAGGTCGTTCACACGAGCAGCCCTACCCAGGCTTGGGTAGCCCTGCCTGGGTAGTCCTACCAGTTAGCCCCTGCTGACTGAGCAAAGAGGTTAGTTTTTAAAGTGGTGATTCTCTTTATTTAGCAAGGGAAGAACAACTGGCCCTATCCAGCCCCAGTGCAGCACCGCTCCAGTGGCTGTTGCTGGTGTCTATCTTATGTTTCTTTTTTTGGATTGTGAGCCCTTTGGGTACAGGTGGCCACTTTATTTTATTTATTTATTTATTTATTTATTTATCCATGTAAACCGCTTTGGGAACTTTTTGTTGAAAAGCAGTATATAAATATTCATCTTCGTCGTCATGGTGTGAAGTGCCGGCTTCGTGGCTGAACCTGGCACTAACTCACCAGGTAGCCCAGGAATTTTCCTTGGGCTTTTACCTTCATGAAGACCAAGCAGACAGAGCTGGGTGCCTAGAGCGCCGAGCTTGAGGGGAAATCCCGCACTCCTCACAAGGTGCATTTAGGAATATCTGGAGGGATATTGAGGGAAATGGCTGCTTTTTACCAGCCTCCAGAAATCAGCACTGCCCAGAGCAGCATGGATCCTGTGGGTGCATGAGTTGTGCGCTGCACACAGGGATCCAGTTCTTCTGGGGGAAAGGTAAGCTCAATCTTGGCTCTCCCCCCACACCCTCCCCACCAGGCTGCAGTGGTCGTGAGAACTACCGTATTACTTTCCTGATCTCCTATCCAGGGTTAAGAGATCAAGGGTGCTCTACAGCTAGGGTTGCCAGCATTGTGTTGGCTCAATTTGGAAAAGGGACTGCGGGTGGTGGTGAGGGGCCCCGGGGATGTGACCACCTAGGGGCAGGGCTTATCTGTTTTTTTAAAAAAACTTTTAAAGCTGCCACTGAGCAGCGGTGGCATGGGCCAGCGGTGAGAGCTCTCCCGCCTCCCAAATGATGAATGGCTGCTGCTAGGGGCTGGGCTGGGGGCCTCGCTGCACATTTCACGCTTTCTTCTCAAGGAAGCAGAGGAGAAAGATCCTCAGAGCGTTTCAAGCAGGGAGGAGGATCAAGCAGCCTTTCTCTATTATAGAGGACAATAAAAAGGGAGGTGGAGAAGATTAGTGGTCTTCTACTGTTCCCCACCTGAGCTCAGCAGCAGCCAAGAGAGGGAGGGACGGAGTCTGTGGAGGAGAGAATGCAGCCTAAAATAGGCCCCTCTCCCTCATTTGGAGGAAGGCGGGGCTGGAGGCAGGTGGTCTTTTGCCAGCTACCTTCTCTCCTCCACAGACTCTGTCCCTCCCTAGCCCCTCCCTCGACTGCTGCTGCTGTTGAGTTCCCCAGTCCCTCACTCACTGGTGAGTGGTTTGGTTTCAAAGTTGTTGAGTACACCACCCGTCCCTCAGTCAGTGTGCCTGCACCAGCCCAGCTCCTAGAAGCAGCCATTCATCATTTGGGAGGTGGGAGAGCTCTCGCCGCCATCCCATTATGCTGCCGCTCAGCAGCGGCTTTAAAAGTTAAAAACAATGTTTTTTTTAAGTGATAAAAAAGCAGGACAACTTGCATCCCAATGAGACAAACACTTTCCTCCCAAAATGTGGGACATCCCTCATACCGCGGGACTGTTGGTAATGTTATCTACAGGCTCATACATTCCTTCTTCCTCTCACATTCAAATTTTCTCTCTCATTCAGAGCTAACCAATTTAGAGCTAACCATGGTTATCATCTATATATATAATTCTCTAAGACATACCTGTGGCTAATCCCATGTGTGGCAGCTCTTGTGAGAGTTTGCGAGAGAGAGGAGGGGGAGAGGAAAGTGGCAGCAGTGGGCGGAACATAAGGCCAACGGACAGGCCAGCGAACAGGCAGGTGGTTGGGTGGGCAGGGAGAGAAAGTTGTGGCCAGGGGTAGGAGGAAGAAAGCAAAAGCGGTGGATGGGGGAGATAAAGCAGCGGGGGGGGGGAGAGAAGGCGGGGTGGGAGAAAGTGGGGGGCGGAGAAAGTGGGGGGGGGGAGTGGCAGCCGGCTGGAAAAAGTGGCTGGCCAAGCAGGCAGCCAGAGAGAAAAAACATTGGGGGGGATGAGGAGGGGGGCTGAGAACGAGGGGCCAAGAATGAGGGAGGGGGCTAGGGATGAGGGAGAACTAGAGGTGCAGATGCTCTGTTCCCAGGCCATACCCTTTTAGGGAAGCAGAGGGCAGCACTGGGGAGGGGGGGATAAGAAGGAAAGACAATTAAAACTGGAAAGAAACTAAAGCAATGGAGCCCATTCAGAATGACCCCCTGTCTGGAAAATCAAATTGCCTAGCATACCTTTTTGTGCAAATTAGTTAGAATCCTGATGCTAATTTGCAAGTGGAAGGAAATTAAGATGGGTGGATGAGACAATTCAAGGAAACCATCGACTGTCCAGAAACAGAACCAGCCTTGATTGCAAAATAACATGAAGATTACAGAGAAAACACAATTTTCTTGCTTTTAGTCTACATGTTTGTGTGTCAAAATATGAGTAGTGGAAAACTGATGTGGTTTCTACCCATACCAGTGCTGCCTCTCTCAGGGTAGGAGGTGATGGTCACATGGGAAAGAGGGTTTCTCTTCATAACTGTTATCAGTGTGGCACAGGATCTTACCAAGGAGAACCAGAAATGACACCTCTCAGGTAATCTGTCAGCCCTGCAGACAAGAGTGCAACCACAACAAGGGGAGGATAGCAGCTGGAGTGGCATGGATGGGAGGGTAAAGATGGCGCTGTTGGATTTTAGTAAGCCATACAAACAAGAGGGATAAGTGAGGAGAGGCCAGCAGGTCGGGGACTTCCAAGATGTTAGCATTTCATCTTGGACAACAAAATTAACATATGAGGCTGCTTTACAAAAAGTCAGACCTTTGGTCTAGTCCAGTATTACCTACTCGAATTGCAGCAACTGTCCATGGTGTCAGGCACAGTGAAAATACTAGGAATTGAACTAGAGACATTCTGCATGCAAAGCATGTCTGCTCTGAGTCATGCCTCTTCCTAAATGCTTAAAGGATGAAGGATGCAATCCATCACTTACATCTGAAGCCTACATTTCTGCTGCATCTGGTATGGTGTGAACAGGAGACCTATATGCTAAGCAAATGACACAGCTTTGCCTTGAATGCTATTTGTTGCTGCTGCTGCTGCTACTGCTACTACTACTACTTAAATGCCTACTACCCTTGTATTCTCTCTTACTATAGGATTTCCCCCCATCACAACCATAGTCTTGCAATGGAGAGCCAGGCTTGCACCAGTGGTTGTTTGAAGACTGGCTAAGGGGTTTCCAAAAATCTCCTTCCCTACTGACAGGGGGACACCTTATGTGGCACGTCTGTGCTGAGCAGAGACTTGTGAAGGGTGATGCCATCATAGCACTACTGGCTGCTGGTGGAATGGAGTTGGCTGAGTATTAGTGCAAGGAGCTGAGTTGTTCTCTTGTTCCTGTGCAGGCCCCTGATTATCAGAATCTGTACCCATTTACAGATAGTGACTACATGCTGCACAACCCAGTGCCAGTGTTTCCGACCCACCAGGGCTGCTGAACGCATGAAAGGCAGCCTTGATGGTGCTGCAGGAGCAGGCAGTTGTGCGATGACCTAAAACAGCATGTGGGCACTTGCATTGCACTACTTCTATTGTTTCCGATGGAAGTAGTGCTGCGGAAGTGCTCCTGCGCAGTTTTAGGCTGTTGCACAACTGCCCAGCTCCACACCACTAGGGCTGCCTTTCATGTGCACAATAGACCCAGTGGGCTGGAAACGCTGGTGTTGCATTGCACAGCATGTCAGACATTCAGATTAGGTGTGATGAATGCATATTATGGGGAGTGGAATCCTATTGTGTGCACTGGGAGAGAGACATTCTTCTCCCTCTCACATAACACTAGAACCAGGGGTCATCCCGTGAAATTGATTGCCAGGAAATCTAGGACCAACAAACGGAAGTACTTTTTCACACAAAGCATAATCAACTTGTGGAATTATGGATGGCTTTGAGAGGGGTTTGGATAACTTCAGGGAGGAGAGGTCTATCATTGGCTACTAGTTGGAGGGCTATAGGCCACCTCCAGCCTCAAAGGCAGGATGCCTCTGAGTACCAATTGTAGGTGAGTAACAGCAGGAGAGAGGGGACATGCCCTCAACTCTTGCCTGTAGGCTTCCAGTGGCATCTGGTGGGCCACTGTGTGAAACAGGATGCTGGACTAGATGGGCCTTGGGCCTGATCCAGCAGGGCTGTTCTTATGGCTTCTTATAGAGGTTCCAATGAATGTGCATAGATCAGGATAGAGCCTGCTGCAACGTTGCTGCTCTCTTGACATATTATATGTTCATTATAACATTTGAACTTCTATAAGGGACTTACGTGCCTCACCATAAGGTGTGCATGTTAGATTGTCAGTAAACAAACACAAAAATAAACATTTAAATTAAGCTTTCTAAAATCATTATTTGCCATCCCAATGCACATTCTTCAAGGTTGAATGTTTGCAATCTGTTCCATTTTCCATTTGTAATCTGAAACATTTTCCAGTAGTCCAGCCAAGCCTGGAGTTTTGATGACTATGATTAGCTAACGGTAATACTGGCCTTATGTTTGTAGTATATTTGAGTGAGGAGGGCAAGGTGGGGGGTAGAAATACTCTTGTGCCTTTCTGTAAGTCCTTATTATTCACACACTTACAAAAAAACCACTAAGGCAAAGCATTATGAATAATTCATGACCATTTATTTTTTCTCTGATATTATATATTTTTAACAAGCATGCAATATGTGTTGCAGAAGATCATGTTGATTAATATTCTACATAATATTTCCAGCAATGGCCAAAACCTATTAATCTTTATTTAAGTTAGAGTGGGGAATTCAGAGCAGACAGAACCTGACAGGAAATTAATGCTCTGTCCATTATCTATTCCACAGTCATTTTTCCTCACAATTGTATAATAAAAAGAAGTTATACCCGAATCTCATGTATCAGAAGACATATAAACTGCCCCAAGCGAAACTGAGGGTGGATTCAACTTGTAATCTAAATATAGGGATTACAGCAATATTTGGACTTCAACAATCTCCAAGTTTAAAGTATTGTCTAAATAGACCCCAAGTAATCTTCCCTTGCTCAGGAATTGATCTTCCATTGACTGGTATGTCAGGATGCTTTTCCCAAATGAGCAATGGGTTCAGGTGTTACTGAAGTGAGATGGGGAGAAACTTTGGATAAGCATCAGCCACAACCATGCCACTCTTCTATCCTAAAAATTACCTCAGACAGGTCATTGGGGTATAGGGCATATCAAACAGAGTGGGCATATTAAACTGGGGCTCCCAGTAAAAAAGCCTCAGCATCTTACTTCCTGTGCCATCAGCACTCTGGTTCCATTTCAAGTCTGGTAGACTGAGCTTTGTGGTTTGAGGGCACAATCTAGGTCCAGATTCTGACATAATGGGGAACCAGAGGCAGAGCAGCCAGAGGTCCCCAAACCTGAACATCCAAATGTGGGAAACCGCAGTTTGGACCCTAACTAAAACCGAGGGTTCACTCCCCAAACTCCAATTTGAACCCTTGATTTGAAGAGAGGTTTGCTGCTTGGGCCTCGGTTTGCAGCTGCCTCCATTATGTCCGAATTCAGTAATGGCGGCAGCCTTCCCTGGGACTGGAGTTGGGGTAAGGAAGCTCCTCCCTCTCTCCATCCTGATTGGCTGCTGCAGCTGTCCATCAGTCAAAGGAGGAAGCTTGGCAGCCAGTTCCCCCTCCTCTCTGCAGTCTCGAAGACTGCAGAGAGAAGGCCAGTGCTTATGTCTGAATTCAGACAGATAAGTAAGGGTGGGGGAGCAGAACCGTGGGTCCATTGGATCCTGTATTATGTCTGAATGTGGCCTAAGTTGCAATACCAGCCTGCCTGAGCATTATCAGCTGGCCTGAAGGCCAATCCCTGTTCACCAGATTCTAAAAAGCTCTAGCCTCAGAGCTTACTCATCTGTTTCAGGTACTTGTCTGTCTGTGGTGGAAAGTTCCTGACCTGCCATTTGTGTAACTTGAGCTTGGCTGTTCTGGTTTACCCCATTGTTTCTGCCCCTGGAATGACACCCAGCATCCTAAATTCTGGAACAGAACTATTTCTGGAAAAGTAGTTCCTGCTACTTTTGGAGAGGTGAAACTCACAACGTGATTCTGCTGCTCCTAGACATTAAAGCAGAGATTAGGAGAACTCACCAGATGGATACAGTTTTTGGCAGCAATCTCACGACAATTATGATGCATGTATAGTCCAGCTCACAATGCTGGGAAAATAATAGAATATTCCTGTCTTTTTCTAACTAATCCTGTTGCCACCATTGCCACACCAATGGATTAGCATATGAGGAGGGCTTTTCTCAACTCTTGGGTCCAGTTTTTGGGTGGCAAGGATGGAAGAGGACACAGAGGAGTTGGAATAAAGACCTATTAATGGTTGGGAGGCCCAGGTGTGTCACTCTTTGGTAATATAGGGATCAGGTTTTTAAGTTTTAAAAAATGGTGGAAGAGATCTGAGAGAGTCTGAAAGGGGATTTTTAAAGCAGCCTCAATTCCTGAAGTTTTTGTTCTTCTAGATGAATATATTTAATATGCTTTTAAAATTTGTTAATTTTTTCCAAAATGTTGTGTGTGACGCCATTCTGCCTTTGAGGATGGGGCCATAGCTCAGTGGCAGAGCATCTGCTTTGCATGTAAAAGATCCCAGGTTCAATCCCTGGCATCTCCATGTAGGCCTGGAAAGATACCTATCCAAGAACTTGGAGAGCTCCAGCCAGTCAGTGTAGACAATATTGACTAGGGATGTGCACGGACCGGTCCGGAGGCCATTCTACAGGCCTCCGGACCGGTCTGGACATGGGAGGTTCGGTCCGGCAAGATTTGGGTGGGGGGTTCCATTAAGGGGGGGGTTTACTCACCCCTCCCAACAATAGCGCTGTATTTAGTTGAGCAATCGGGCGGCAGGATACCTCCCTGCCGCCCCCTTCAAACCCCGCTTGGCTGGCGGCGGCCCCCTTCAATCCCCCTGCCGCCCGCAATCCCCCTGCCGCCCCCTTCATTCCCGTTTCTCCATTGAAATCGGGCGGCAGGACAACTCCCTGCCACCCGTTTTCTAAAAGGAGCAGTTGTTCCTTTTAGAAATCGGGCGGCAGGATAACTCCCTGCCGCCCCTTTGCCTGCTCAAAAGCCAAGCCGGCAAAGGGGCAGCAGGGAGTTATCCTGCCGCCCGATTTCAATGGAGAAACGGGAATGAAGGGGGCGGCAGGGGGATTGGGGGCGGCAGGGAGATTGAAGGGGGTGGCCGCCAGCCAAGCGGGGCTTGAAGGGGGCGGCAGGGAGGTATCCTGCCGCCCGATTCTTAGTTCTTAAGGAGCCAAGCGGGGATTGAAGCGGGCGGCAGGGAGGTATCCTGCCGCCCGATTGCTCAACTAAATACGGCGCCGTTGTTGGGAGTGGTAAGTAAAGCCCCCCCCACCCTTAATGGAACCCCCCACCCCAGTGCCGGACCGCAGCTCCACGGTTCCGTGCACACCCCTAATATTGACTAGATGGACCAATGGTCTGATGCAGTGTAAGGCAGCTTCCTGTGTTCCTGTCCACAAATAGTATTTAAGGGAGGTGTTTAACAAGGAAACACATAAAACACAATATAATATTATATACCAATTACAAAACAGCAGACCTGACTAAGACACACTGGGTAAAAGAACAAAGACAAATTCAAACACTGTACTGTCAAAGCACAACAAAACTAAATTAAACACTAGAAGACCATGACAGGACAAACTTTGCTTGGCACCTAAATGAAAACAAAGAGAGCAGTAGGTGGATCTCTTGGGGATGGAGTTCCACAAACGGGGCATATCCACAGAAAAAGCTGCCTTCTTGGTGGGCACTTGCTTAACTTCTGCAGCTGGAGATACCCAGAGAAGGGCCTGCAATTATGATCAGTTGTTGGGCAGATTATTTATTTATTTATTTATTTACTTTTTACATTTATATCCCACTTTTCTTCTGAGGAGCTCAGAGGAAATGCTTATTTTTATCCTCACAACAACCCTGTGAGGTAGGTTAGGCTGAGAGATACATGACTGGCCCAGAGTCACCCAGTGAGTTTCATGGTTCAATGGGGATTCGAACTTGGGTCTTCCCGGTCCTAGTCCAACACTCTTTCAGTTTCCTGGTTTTTGAAATGTTTGCTGTTATCGCTCTCCTTGTCATTTGAGGGAGTTAGGGTGGCCACAAGACATTTTGGCACCTAAGGAATAAAACTGGAATTCTACCCCATTCACCACCATTTTTAAAAAAACCATGACTTGAATAAATGATTTTTTGCTATATTTTAACAGTGCCAAATTGAGCCACCTAAGGTGGCACTACCTCATTATATTATTATTATTATTATTATTATTATTATTATTATTATTAATAATAATAATGATAATAATTTGTTTAACATAGATATGTACTGCCCCAAACTCACGTCTCTGGGCACCTTACAATAAAACAGTACAAATTAAAACAAAATTAAAACAATTAAAAAATTAAAAGAATGTTAACATCCATAAGTCTAATTAAAAGCCTGGGTGAACAAGTGTGACTTAACTGCCCTTGTAAACGTTATCAGAGATAGGGAGGCTCTTATTTCAACAGGGAGTGCACTCCAAAGCCTTGGGGTAGCAGTGGAGATGGCCCATCCCTGAGTAGCCACCAAACGAGCTGATGGCAGCTGCAGACGGACCTCCCCAGATGAACTCAATAGGCGATGGGGCTCGGTGCTTTCTTAAATATTAAATTAAATTAGCTAATGAATTAAATAATCATTATTGGTAAAGAAAGGTTGTATGTTGCTGGAGTTGAGTAGACAAAGTGAGGGGAAATGGGATAGGGAGGTGATAAGTATTGTCTTTTTGTGAGAGAAGAAAATTTGTGTTTATTTAGCAAAGCATCAAGGAAGCTACCATTCCAGTTACAGAGTGCAGAGTTTAGTTGTTGCAGCTATATAAGTAATACACATAGAGATCACTGTAGAGTCTATACTAAATTGATGTATTGGTGAAGTATATTTGAGATAGGAAAGACCTATCCTATCTATCAGCTACATAATGAATAGGTAGGGAGAGAGAGATGTTTCCATCTTCTCTCTAGGAGGAAAGGAAGAGGACTGACTCACTACAGGAAGTACCTGAGGAGTCAAGGCAGGGGCCATAGAGTAGAGGCAAGCAGGGACAGGTAAGGAGAACCACACTAGCTACCTCTGCTCTCAGTGCCCCTAGTGGTCATTAGGATAGTTGGTGCAAAAGGTCAATGCACTGGAACTCCATGTCTAACAGAAAATGTAATCTGGTGAGGAGGATGGGTGAGAAACACATGTGTTGGTTGTCTACCTCCATTGAGGTAGACAAATCTGTTTTCACGGCAGAGGATACTGACCATATACCTGCTCCAGAACTGAGCTTCTCAGGCTTGGAGGCTGAAGAACTGGGCCAAGTTGAGGTGATGAGAGAGGATGTTGTAAACTGTCTTGAAAAATTAAAAATTAACAAATCGCCAAGGCCAGATGGCATCTACCCAACAGTTCTGAAGGAATTCAAATGTGAAATTGTTGATCTCCTAGCAAAAATATGTAACTTGTCCATACAATCAGGCTATGTTCCAGAGGACTAGAAAGTAGCTATTGTAACTCTGATTTTCAAAAAGAAATTCAGGAGGGATCTGGGAAACTACAAGCTCATTAGCTACACTTCTTTGCCTGGTAAATTGATGGAAAGCATACTTAAGGACAAAATAGTTAAACGTTTAGAAGATCAGGCCCTGCTGAAGAAGAACCAGCATGGCTTCTGCAAAGGCAATGCAGAACCAACCAGAAAAGGGGGGGGGGGCAGTATCGTACAATATAGTGCAAAAATAAAGTAACCCAATACTGCTATGAAATTTCACAAATATGAAGACAATGGGCAAGATTTGCCTCACTAACCTTTTGGAGTTCTTTAATAGTGTCAGCACACAGCCATGTGATCCGGGCAACATAGTATACTTGGACTTTTTAAAAGCTTTCAACAAAGTTCCCACCAAAGGCTCTTGAGTAAACATAGCAGTCAGGGGATAAGGGGACAGGTTCATGTGTGGCTTGGTAACTGGTTGAAGCAGAGCAAAAAGAGGGTAGGAGTAAATGGACAGTTTTCACAATGGAGTGAAGTAAAGAATGGGGTCCCCCAGTAATCTGTACTGGGACTGATGCTCTTTGACTTGTTTATAAATGATCTAGAAGTTGGGGTAAGCAGTGCAGTGGCCACATTTGCTGATGACAGTAAACTATTTAGGGAAGTGAAATCCACAATGGATTGTGAGCAGCTCCAAAAGGATTTCTCCAAACTTGGTGAGTGGGCGACAACATGGTAGATGCAGTTCAATGTGAGCGGTTCAATGTATAAAGTGATGTATATTGGGGCAAAATCCACAGATTAACATATACAACACTAATGGGGTCCGAGTTGTCGGTGACTGACCAGGAGAGAGATCTTGGGGTTGTGGTGGACAGCTCATTGAAAGTGTTGATTCAGTGTGCAGAAGCTGTGAAAAAGGCAAATTTCATGCTAGGGATCATTAGGAAAGGGGTTGAAAATGAAAATGCTAATATTATAATGTTCTTATACAAATCTATGATGCAGCCACATTTGGAGTACTGAGTACAATTCTGGTCACTGTATCTTAAGTAGAACATTGTAGAACTGGAAAAGGTGCAGAAGAGGGTAACCAAGATGATCAGGGGCCTGGAGCACCTTTCTTATGAGGAAAGGCTACAGCATCTGGGGAGACATGATAGAGGTGTATAAAATTGTTCATGGAGTAGAGAGAAAAATTTTCTCCGTCTCTCAAACACTAGAACCAGGGGTCATCCCATGAAACTGAAGGCCAGGAAATTTAGGATCGACAAAAGGAAGTACTTTTTCACACAGCATATAATAGATTTATGGAATTCTCTGCCATGGGATGTGGTGATGGCCACTACCTTGGATGGCTTTAAAAGGAGTTTAGACAAATTCATGGAGCACAGATCTATCAATGGCTGATCCTCTGGTGGCTACAGGTCACCTCCCGCCTCAGAGTCAAGATGCCTTTAAATACCAGTTGCATGGGAGCAACAGCAAGAGAGAGGGCATGTCCCCACCTCTGGCCTGTGGGCTTTCTCAGAGGCTTCTGGTAGGCCACTGTGTGAAACAGGATGCTGAACTAGATAGGCCTTGGGCCAAATCCAGCAAGGTTTCTTATATAGAATAGTTTACTTGTATGTTTGAGGATTTGATATTTCTGTTATAAACTATTCTTGGCTTTTGAGGTAGAACACTATGATTACAAATGTCAATTTCTCCTCACAACACAAAAACATTAACAGATATAAAGATGACTGCAATAAACTTCCACTCAGTAGAGGGCACACTGTACCTTCTTTTTCTTAGAAGTCATATTCGTCCCACAAGATAAAGGAAATATCAAATAAAAGAAAATTAACCTTTGTTAATCAAATGCTTAATCAACTCCACTCCGTTAGCCCTAAACAAAAAGGTAACATATGGCCCTTAACAGCGCAGAGACGAAAGTTTGGGCGGTATATAAATGTGATGAATAAAACAAACAAACAAACAACGCACTTTACAAATGCTAAACCAAAACAGGCCAAATGTGAAGGGAGACTGGAACCATAGCAGTCAAAGAATATTTGTTCCTGAAATACAAAGGATACTAATTTACCTCTAGCGTTTAGGATGTAAAAAATGACTTGGTGACTATGTGGAGCTGTTAATTCTGGATGAGATTGTAAAAGCAACTGCTACTTCACACACAGGGACTGCACCACATAGGGAATATCAAACACCTTGGACAGATGGGGGTAGTCCACACTGGAGTATCTCCCCATGCCTGTGTTGTCCCTCTGGGAAACAAAGGCTGTGCTGGCGTGAGAAGCAACAGCATGGATTCTTCCCATGGAATCCAGACTTCTGATGTTACCTTCATGTTGCGGGATGTGCCAATGGCTCCTATGCTGGGTATTTAATGCGAGTAGGATTCCTGAATGTGAAAAACCATAGGCATGTGCCTTATTATACAACAAACAAATACATAAATAATGTTTGGCTAGATGTTTTTGACAGAGCTATGGTGACCAGAGTGAAAGGATAAGCAATGCTTCTATGCCTTTCATAACTACAAAGAAGAGGCTACCTCTATGTACAAGAGACAGGATGCCTCCGAATGCCCATTGCAGAGGTGCAGTGACAGGACAGGAGAGGGGTCATGCCCTCACCTCCTGCCTGTGGGCTTCTCAGAGGCACTTCTGTGATTGCAAGACTGGATCAATCCAGTCCCACAATCACAGAAACACCCGCCATCACCCACTGGGGATGGGGGGGAGACTTCCTCCTCCTTCACCCCACTGTGCATGTCTACAGTGGGGCAATTTTATAACGTCTGAATGAGGCTAATGAGTTAACAAAAAGCTGATTGCAGGAGAAACATATTTCAGTTATTTACCATAGAAGAAAGGGGGCATTTCTTGAACAGAATAAAGTTGGGCCTATTACAGGAGTGCTCATACTTTGGTCCCAGATGTTGTTGAATTATGACTCCCATGATCATTATCAGCCACAATGACTGAAGTGTTGATAGGAATTGTAGCACAGCAACCTCTGATGACCCACATTTGTGAACTCCTGGCCTATGATATTCCGTAATGGTTGAGAGTCGGGTATTCTTTTGTTTCTGTGCTGTATCAGCCCAGGAGAAACTGGATGTGACTTTAAACAAGTGGTCCCAAACTAAACTGGGACTGCAGCACATGGGAGGGATGTATCACCATACTGAGTATAGTCTCTCTACTCTACTTTCTAGACTATGCAACTCAATAGATCTGAGATGTGGGAAGTTAGAGAGTTTCAGCTCCCAGGGATGGTCTTCTGTAATATCTTCAGTCTTTCTCCTGAATATCTTTTGCCCCTTCCAGAAACACATTGTATTGTATTGTATTGTATTGGATACATTTAATAGAGTTGGGGGGGTGGACAGTTAGCTCACTGGATTTAGGTTGGGAGGCGCTACCCCGTTGGTATCCTAAGAGGAGAGGGGAGCTGGTCTTGTGGTAGCAAGCAAGCATGACTTGTCCCCTTAGCTAAGCAGGGTCTGCCCTGGTTGCATATGAAAGGGAGACTAGAAGTGTGAGCACTGTAAGATATTCCCCTCAGGGGATGGAGCCGCTCTGGGAAGAGCAGACGGTTTCAAGTTCCCTCCCTGGCTTCTCCAAGATAGGACAAGATTTTATTTTATTTTATTTTATTTTATAGGACAAGATTTTTTTATTGAACCAACAAACTACCAAAGCATACAGTACGTTGCCAAAGCACAATTATATACAAAGTGGTTGTTTGTACATGATATATCTACAAAGATTTACACACAATGATTTGGAAACCCACGAGGTTATGAAGTATATGCAGGTAGTACTGTAACTCGGGGGTGGGGGATTTCAAGGCACATCAGGTAATTGGGGGGGGAGGGTTACGTCCGTCGTCCATTCCCAAAATTTGTCCCATTGCTGTTTAGAAGAGATACTCTTGTCTTTTCCAGAAGAGATTTACTGTCTCATCTGCGTGAACCTCTTGGTCGCGTCTTCCCTCCCTATTCCTATGCAGGAGCATTGCATAAATGACATACAGGTTTACTAACCTGATTACGAGAAGGAACATTCCAATTCCCTAGTATGAGGGCACCCGTTCTGTCCCGTTTCCTTGAAGGTTTCTTTCTGGGACCTCGAAAGGAGGTTCTGTTGCTCAAACCCGATGTTAGTTCTTCCCAAGTCTGTTTTTCCAAATCAGGCCACTCTAACAGCTTGCTTACTCCCTGCTACACTCTTTTGGCTACCACACACTCTTTTAAGAAATGTGAGTGGGTTTCCCTGAATGTTTTACCTAGCTCACTAGCTTTCTGTTTGCAGGTGATTTTAGGGCACTCTTGCTCGTCCTCTGGAAGCCATGGCTTAGCCACATTAAGTGGTAGTACTTGATGGTATAAGTGCCACCTTGTTTCCCATAAATGGAAAGGGACTTTTTTCTCCTTAAAGAGAGCGATAGGGTGATCGGGTTGCAACAAGTACTGTGAAGTGCAGTGTTTATAGTGTTTACGTTCTAAATAAGGTTTTAAGAAACCCACTTCTAGAATCTCTCCATAAATTGTTTTCCTTAGCTGCTTAACTGAGGAGGATCCTTTAAATAGATCCGGTTCAACCTTCCATTTTTTAATTGTGAATAACAAATCTCTCAAGTAGTCCAGGTGTTCTCTTTTTAATACTTGTGTGATATTACCATTGAAAGATCCTTTCCCCCGGCTGAGAGAGATTCCTGCCTGCAACCTTGGAGAATCCACTGCCAATTTGTGAAGACAATACTGAGCTAGATAGACCAATGGTCTGACTCAGTATATGGCAGCTTCCTATGTTCCTAATTGGTATCCAAACAATATGACCTTGCCTGTAGCCAAGAGGAGGTGCTATCTCAAACGTAACCACTGCCACTTCAAAAAAATGAGAGTTGAGAATTCACATGTATTTGAGAACTTGCATTTTGGGCGGTATAGAAATGTGTTAAATAATAATAAATAATAATGTAAGCAAAATTTCTCTTTTTAACATGTGGAGCTATTGCTGCTGGGAAAGCAGTGCATTATATATTGCAGCCTCCCCAGCTTGTTCCCTCTGGCAAAAGGAAAAGCAAACTGCTTTACCACCCTCTCTGTTAAATCTTTTAGAATTTAAGAAATTGGTAGATATAATTCAGGGTGTGTATGTGTTTTTCCAGATGCTATGTGCCTTAGCTCCTGGGGAAAATTGCATTTGGCAAAGACTGTTCAAAAATGACACGCCTATCCTTCATAGGGAAATAAGACTTGTCTTGGAAAAAGCTGTCAGCATTTATATTAAAACAAGGCAGGGAGGCTGTCTGGCTGAACAAAGAGAATTCCTTGCAGCTGTTAAGACCATATAAAATCTGTAATCTCCATGAAACCTTCAATCATGATGTCAGATGATCTTCTGTACAGATCCCTTCATATTCCTGTACAACTTCATCTGATTTTGTAGCAGGAGGGTGAATACACCTGACAAAAAAGGTTGAAGACATTGTGACATTTAAAAAACAGTAAAGGTGATTGAATAGCATTGTTGCTGTCCTCCAAATAAATGTGGTTTTTTCTGTCCTTTCGTGAGCTCTGGGTGGGGGTGGGGGTGACAAATTCCACATTTTTACAACATGGCTCGGTTTGAACTGAATAAATGTTGCCTGGTGACATCACTATCACACCTCCCCATCTCAAATCATGGAGCAGTTCTGCAATTGTTGTAAAAAGTTTGTTGATTTGTTGAGTTGGTAAGGAGAAGTTGGTAAGTTGGTAAGGAGAAGAGCCAACACGTATAGGTTTAAATGAATATGTGCTGCTTTAATAAAAGCAGGCTGAGTTGTGCGGTCTTGAGCAGCCATCCCTCGTGTTCTTTCTTACTACAGTTCTGCACATGTCAAAAAACAGAATGCTACACAGGAGAACCTTGTTATTCATGGAACCATGCGGTTCCCCGCAGGGTGTCTAATAGACACCCCTTTCCAGTATCTGCTGATACTAATGGGTTAAAACCCACTTATCCACAGTTCCTAGAGAGCTGGAAGTGACCGCAAATATAAGTTCCACTAATTCCTACTGAATTATTAAGTCACTTAAGCCTAAGTGACCGTGGTCACTTCTAGCTGCCATTTTGTTTGGAGGAACCCAGGAAGAGACATGAGAAGCCATTTTGTGTCTCATTTCTTTTTTTCTTTTTTTAAAGGACTTCCCCCCACAATTTTCCATGGGGAAATTTGGGGGGGCATTCCATCCTTTGGGAGGCATTTCTGGGTACATGGGGTACCCAAGGAGCATGCCAAAGTAAGTTCAGGGCCATGCCAAAGTAAGTTCAGGCCTGGTGGCGCAGTGGTAAAACTGCCGCCTTGTAACCAGAAGGTTACAAGTTTGATCCTGACTAGGGGCTCAAGGTTGACTCAGCCTTCCATCCTTCCGAGGTTGGTAAAATGAGTACCCAGAATGTTGGGGGCAATATGCTAAATCATTGTAAACCGCTTAGAGAGCTCCGGCTATAGAGCGGTATATAAATGTAAGTGCTATTGCTATTGCTATTGCTATTTGGAGGCCAATTTGGGGCTTAATTCCCCCCCCCTTCATCCTGGAACCTAACCCCCCTTTTCCCATTGGCCTAATGCCTCATTACTCATGGCTCTGTTACTTGCAGTAGTAGGCGAGAAACGGAACCTCTGCAAGTAACGAGGTTCTCCTGTAGTCCGATTTTTGAGAATCTCAGATTTCCTTTAAAAAAACCAAATTCCGTTGATGTTTCAAAAGGGCTAAAAACCTGAGGCACAATATAGTCCAGCAAATATAAGTTCCACTAATTCCTACTGAAGTATTAAGCCTTTCCCATTGAAGTCTTTCCCATTGAAAGCAATGAGATTTTAAAACAGTGTAGTTCTATCTTTTTCTTGCTCTTTTTCAAACATCAGTAGACCAACAGCATACTTTTATAACTGCTGAATCAATTGCAAAAACATATTTTAAAAAAACTTTAATGGATTTAGTGGCTGACATCCAGACTATTTTACTGAATAGAAAGCAGTCTAGAGGACTGCTAAATTTCAATAAAACTTCCTCTAATAAATTTAGTCAAGGATGTCAGCCAATGGCATTTATGACTTCAATTGGCTGTTCTAAACCTGATTTGAGCAAAACATTTTATTACTGTAGTGTAAGGTGGTCCATTTTGTAACCAGCTTATCATCACATCAACTATAGCCATAGATGAAATGGAAAAGAAATGGTTAGGAATACTTCCTTCACTTATCTGCTTTACATTTCCTTTAATATGTTTGCCATATTTTTCTCCCCATCTGAAACAGATTTAAGATTATGGTGTCTGTTATAATCTTTCCTATACATTACCTCCCCTCCCCCACAAGGCTAGAATTAAAGCTTGTCAGTTTCTCTGTAGAAGTCAGTTTTGCTTCTGTTAATTCAGAAGTTTGTGGGAAGTGGGATTATAGGGAGCTCCTCTACCATTTGGAGAGCTGAAGATTTTACTGGATTTCCCAAAAGCAAAATATAATAAGTCTGGTCCGAGAAACTAAAAGGTTTAAACCCTGCTTCTGTTTGTTGTTCTTCTGCAGGTACAAAGGTTTCAAAGGTAACTGCTCAATTTCATTTATTGATCAATTCAAGGCCCTCCATCAGTGTAATAAATACTGTGAGATGCTGGGACTGAAACCTCTTCAAGCCAGCTGTCAGAAACAGAGGAAGCCAGCTGCTACCAAGATTAAGGCACAGCCAAGCTCAAGTACTGCAAAGAAAACTGTGATTGGTCCGCAGGCTGCCAAGAAAACATAGGACTTTCTTTTCCATCAACAACAACAAAAAACTTTGCAGTCTCATGATTGCAATAGGACCTTTCTAGAAATGCATACTATATTTTTTTAGAACTGAACACTCCATCAATGGTGCATTTAATATTCTACATGTAGTCATAATTGCTATTTTAAAAGTGGCAGAGTGAATAGCCTATTAGATGGACAGTCAAAGCTGAAAAATTTGAAGAGATCAGCACCCCAGTATCAAGTAACGTTGCATAGTTATGTGTGAGGACTCTCAGGGGACTGGTGGTTGTTTTCATAGTCTCTCTTTTGGAGACGATGCAGGATATGGACCTTTGGGAAAATTGCATTTAGTAGATTTCCATATAATTCAGCTGCTAAGCATGTATATTAATATATTAAGGATGTTCCAAGCTACATGAGGTGAAAGATACATGTCCCTTATTGTATTCTATCCAGAGAATGTGTGAACCTGCTCCATTTGTATCTTTACTCAAGAGTGAAAGATAACTGTTGTTATTTCTACAAGTTTCTGTTTGCTTCTCAGATTGGCATGAAATATGGGAGATACACACAGTGGATGAGGAACTCGCCTGGAGTTGGATTTGCTTTGGACCTCAGACCACCAATTCGGGGTTTTGTTTTGGTTTTTTTGGACTGATATTCAGTACTGTTAGCTATGTCAAAGATATGATCAAGTATAGAACAGTGGTATCCACCAGGACCAGATGGTGTGGAGCCCACAATGCCTTTATTTGTGTGACCATCTCTTTCCTTACCATATTGTAGATCCCAAACCTACAGCTATCTCCTGGCTTCTGTGTGGCAGTATGAATATTGGCTAGAACCACATGCTCAGCTCTTTGCATCTGGGCACTTTCCAGATTAGACTCTGAAACGTGGTCACGTCAGATCTCGGAAGTGTGTTTTCACACTTCCTGCATTGTGCCACCGCAGTCCCTATGTGGACAGCAGGGTGCCGTTCACATTGCCAATGCCTTGTCTCGAATTTAATTGCTGCGATATAAAGCTAAGATGTCGTATATCCGGCGTAAGGAAGTTGCTGTTTTTTCGGGTTGTAGTTGCTGCGAGACTGCTCCCCCTGCTGTTTACATTTTCACTGTGACTTGCCTGAACGGAGGCATTTTGCCACTGTTGAGCATCTAGTCTGGAAACCGCCATAATGTGCATGGTCGCATCTGTAACTATTGTGAACAGGGGCGTAACTACCATTAGGCAAGAGGAGGCGGCTGCCTGGGGGCCCCCACACCTCGAGGGGCCCCCCAGAGGCAAGTCACATGACTCCCCAACACCCGCAGAGCTTTGGTGCCGTGGAAATGCCAACCCCAAGTTCGGAGCAAAGGCTGCATGCATGCAGCAAAGTCCTTGTCTGCAGAAGCAACTCTGAGCCGGGAGCGCTCTTCCCCATGGGAGGGTGGAGGGACGGGGTTAAAGCGAGGGAATGGAGTTTTCTAGAGAAGCTGGCATAATGGGGATGTGAGTGTGAGTGCACTATATATTGTGAGGTATGTGTGTATCAGCGAGGGGCCCATTTTAAAATTTTGTCTCTGGGCCCACTCCAGCCTTGTTACGCCCCTGAGTGTGAAAGTGGGTATGTGAAAGACAGAGGTAGATGTAGGTGTGTTAGTGGAGGCTTCAAGGCACAGCAACATTCTGACTAGCAGATGCAGATGTCGGGGGAGGGAGCATGGTAGGTAACTGTGCATTTTTGAAACTTATGAATACAATAAATGCCATATTGGGTCAGACTGAAGATTCATCTAGTCGATCATCCTGTTTCCCATAGTGGCTGACTATATATTTCCAGGAAGTCCACAGAAATATTACCTCTAAATATGGAAGTTCTATTTGGACCTTGCAAGAAGGGAGGAATGTTACCTGTTTGAGGTAGGTCATGGTTGGTGCATGTATGTGAACAGGCATATGTGGTTGTTAGAAACCTTGCACCATTTCCTACTCCTATGGCCATTTTCTTTCATAATATTTCAAAAGAAACACTGGCCTGCAATAATTCATTTCATCACACCTTCAGCCCTGACACCTCCTACATCTCAATCACCCCCTGGCGATTTCCAGGTCAATACCACTGTACTAGAATAATTGTTTTATTTCCTAATTATTTGCACTATAATGATAATCCTTATTATACTCCTTACATTTCCCCCCCAATTAAATTTCTACTGAAACAAGATTTGGTAGCATGAATATTTTGCTAATCCAAAGGAAGTTATGCAAGGAGATATACATGAACAATATCTGGGGGTTTCTGGTACATAAAAGCAATCAATTCAGCACTGTCCATTGTTTACAAAGTTACAGCAGTTGTTCCCGCTGCACTACAGGCCCAAGCTTCTCTTAGCAGGAAATGTTCAGTTTCTTTGGAAATGATGGCTACATCCTACTGATGTGAATTCAGTTCGTCCCTGGGTCCGCCTTTTAGCCAATCAAACAGACTCAGTGGGAATACAATTGAGGCATTTATTGCACTGCAGTTGCAACAGGTAATCAGAGGGCTTTACGCTCTCAAACTGATTACAAATTGGTTATAGGTGCATCTTACATTTATACAAACAATCTGAATGATGCTGATACCCTAGACATAGTATACGTGGCAACAAAATGGTGGACTAAGTATCTAGTACGCATGCGAATGATTCATTGTTCATCTGGTGATCACTCCTTATTTGGTTACATCCTGTTTTCTTAACTGTCAGCAAAAGAACAGTGAGAATCCTGTGAGAACCAAGTTTCCTTAGATACAATTTAGTGGAGAGAGATAATGACGTTGATCATGTGAAGCCGCGATGTCCCTGAGCTGGCCTGAGCTGGGCTGGGGTTACTTTAAGTTAGAGTGAGGTATTCTAAGTAAAAGTTACTTTGGTTTTCTAAAACACATCAATTCCCCCCTGAAAAAATTGGATCATCCTGAATCTTCAGGATATATGGGCTTGTAAGGGTACAGCTGTATATATGGGTCTTACATTATGGCAAGGTTTAAAGGTTCTCATAAACATCTGGATTAAAGCTAAAATGTATTATAAGCAGCAACATGTGATTATCAATACAAGGAAAATACATGCTATAACTAGAATTATCTTCTTTGCCCATAAATCAATAGGATTTCCATATTAGTTAGATGAAAGTTCTAACTGTTTGGAAATATTAATAATAGCTCTTTCTTAACACATAAACTCTTAATCTTGGAAATATAGTTCTTGCCCATTGATGGAACTCTGTGTTTCGTGTGGCTAAAGGGTTTGGAACATATGTGATGCATTAAGCATAGTTTTTACAGAAATGTTATGTGCTAAATGGGCTGTACATATGACAATAAAACTAGATACATTGCATACAACATCCTAGAGCTACAAACATAATTAGTATAATTCTATACATCACACACATATCCTTAACCACCCATATCTGGCATGATTTGATATAGATAAAAAGTTTTATACATAACAGCAAAGTGTACATATAAAGATCATACAACTTATAGCAAGCAACATTGTTTTAACCCATCTTTATCCCAAATAAAGTATCAATAACAGTCTTGCATTGTGGAACCAGGTGCTTCTGGTGATTAATGGGTTATCAGCTTGTGGAAAGCGATAGCAATGACAAGTCATGTACAACCACACTGATTAAATACAAGTGTCTATAAAATTAGCAAGTAAAGCTTGGGCTAGCTTAATGTCTTAGAGCACAAAGGGATCAGTAACTTGGGGATAGGTGCAGACTTGCAGGTAAATGCTCTGGTTGAAACAATGAGATGATTGGCACAATATGTAAGTGAAATAAATAAGGAAGTGAGGTCTATGTCCTTACAGCACAGGAGATAGCAGGGTTTTCATCATAATGACAGCACATAGTCACTACAGGAAAGTAATATAAGAAGGTGGTGTAAATCATCAACTCCCACCCCACTTAGTGTCCTCTAAAGTCTGTCATGGCCAAAAAGGAAGCCATGGAGAGCTTTAGAATTCAAAATCTAAAAGTCCTTGGTAAGAAAAATATTTTAGTCCTTCAGTTGAGAACCAAATGCTCTTGTACAACGTTGCAGGATTTTGGCTATCCTGGATGTTCTCTGATTCGTATTGTTTTGGCTTGTTTGGCTAGTGTCCACAGACAAGCTCGAATGTTCATGTGTTTGGGAGCCTTGACCCCCCCCCCTTTGTGGGCAATCTGAAATAGTGTCTTTGGCAGAATTTGAAATAGTGTCCTTGGCAAGGTATCTTACCCAGGTAGGATGGTTCCAGGGCTTTACAGCCTGGGGAGATGCTGTTGCATGTATGACTCCAGAGAAAAGTGGCAGTCTTCAGGCATTTGTTGTCTATCCCTCTCCTACAGCACTTAGGAGCAGGAAGATGAATTTTGCATTAAGCCCTCAAACACAGGATGGGGTAGCAGATGGACGTTCCGTCACCATTGGGTTGGATTGGAAATACAGATAGGGATTGCCCTCTGGTAGCTGCTGCTGCTGATGGTTAGTTTTCCTGGGTCAGTGTTGATGTCCTCTGGAGATTCCCTTGGGATCACATTCTGGTGATGGATCCAGGTATTCCTTCGATCTGGGGAGGACCAATCCTTCTTGGAAAGACAATTCAAGGCACTGTTGGTTGCAAACCTGTTTACTTGAGAGAAAGACAGGCAAGTGAGTTGCCAGTTCCCTCCCCCCATTTAGGGACAGCATCCTGAGACTAAGTCTCTGGGTGCCAACCATCAGCACAAAAGGAAAAGTCAAGTTTTCAAGGCAAATAATACAAAGGATGGATAAAACCTGAGGCTATTTTCAATTTGGTCTTTTGGCATTTTTTCCCTTTTCTCCAATTTATATTTTTGTTTCCCTGCTTGCCCTGGGCCCCTCTTCCCTGAAGACCAGAACAGGGGATGATGTCTTCATTTAAGGCTTGGTGGCTTGTGTTGTAGGCTGGTTTCTGATCACGAGAACAAAACAGCAATCCTGGGCAAAAGCAAAGCAATAAAGTCAAAAAGAGAAAGGCATTCACATTTTTCACCCCCCTTGTGAGTTTGGGGTTTTGAGGAGGCATTAAAGAAACAGTCCATGCCCCCAGGGAAAATACTATACCTTGATGGAATAGGATTGAGACTTCTGGACGAGGCCTAATGATCATGTGAGGCCGTGATGTCCCTGAGCTGGGCTGGGGTTACTTTAAGTTAGAATGAGGTATTCTAAGTAAAATGGAGTTACTTTGGTTTTCTAAAACACATCACTACTGTTGAATACATGCCCAATGAGGCTGAAGACAAACATTTTACAGGAGGTGAAGATAGTATGACAGAGGCGTTGTTACTGTGGTGTACAAAAAAATATTTCCTTGGTCTCAGTTTTGTCTCTGGTCAAGCAGGTTTTTGAAGCAGTAGAAAAGCTTGAAAACTTGTTTACCAGAGATGGCTGTGGTGTTCATATACACATCCCAGTTTGACTCAGTTTGGAAGTAGCTCATGAGAAGACAAGGCTCAGACCTGGGAAGGCCGCAAATATCCCTTTTCTTCCCTAAAGTAAGCAAGCAAACAAACAAACAAACAAAACAAGGGGGAAAGAAGAAGGTATGTTTGTTAGGGCTAGTCTTTTCAGTGATTTGATTTCTGGCAGCTTCAGTTGTGTCTAGGGAAATGTTGGGGATTAGCTGCAGATGAGTCACACAGCTTGTGGGAGGGGCCACATTCCTGAGGTGGCTCAGTTTGAAAGCAGCTCTTGACAAGACAAGGCTCAGACCAGGGGAAATTTGCTACCTGGACCTTTGCAAACAGGAGTTTGCTATGATATATCAAAGGAGTTTATGTAGAGTTTAGCAGTGAAGTGTGCAGGGAGGCACACAAGCCACCCCCCTTTGTCACAAGGGACACAAACAGCCTGAGGAGAAGGTGAGTACTACCCCACTTTTGTAATTTTCTTGTAGGTGTAAGCTTGAAATCTTTTAATTAGCTGACAACTGCAGCTAGGACCTAGCTTTCAAGTAAACAAAGTCTACAGGTATATATACTAAATAGCCAATAAAATCAGTTATGAAGGTAGAACACCAGCAGGGGGGGGTGCTTCTCAGTGTTGTATATATGACTATCTGCCTGAGGAGAAGAAGTCATAGGTGTGCACTTGGTGCAAAGAGCTCCTGGCTCTCAGGGAACAAGTTTATTCACTCTAATCCAATGTGGCTGATCTGGAGAAGCTCAGGAAGGCAGTAAGGTATGTGGGTGAGACCCTTTTAAAATGATGCTTAGGGGGCTGCCAACAGGAACTGGGTGGTATCCCATTCAGCAAGCAAAATCGCCTAAGGTATGAGGGTGCAAACCAGATAAACCAGAAGGGGACAGAGTAGAACCAGGAGTCTACACAAAGGACAGATAAGTGTGGATTGGGGATAGAATGGCATTGCATATTAAAGAAAGGATAGAATCCAACAAGCTAGCAAATCTAGCAGGACCGGAGTCCTCCACAGAATCATTCTGGGTGACAGTTCAAGGACTGAAAGGAAATGTGTTACTATGGTGTGCTATTGCCCTCCAGATCAAAACACCGAGAGTGACCTGGAGTTGGAGAAACAAATCAGAGAGGCGTCAAAGAGAGAGAGAGAGCTGTAATAATGGGTGACTTCAATTACCCTCACATAGACTGCGCAAATTCATGTGCGGATATTGACAGAGAGGCCAAATATCTATACACGTCACTGTGTGTTAGAACAGTTGGTCACAGAACCAACCAGAGAGGAGGCAACCTTGGACTTAATCCTGATTTGTGCCCAGGACCTGGTGCAAGATGTCGGAGTTGATTTTATTTATTTTATTTATATACCCTTCCAAAAAATGGCTCAGGGCGATTGTAGAACCACTGGATAACACAGTGACCACAGAGTGATCCAATTCAGCCTATGTGTGAATGGAGCACTGCCAAGGAACTCCAACACAGATGTGTTGGACTTCAGAAGAGGACATTTCTCAAAAATGAGAGGACTGGTAAAAAGGAAGCTGAGAGGGAAAGTCAGGGAAAGTCAAATTACTTGAGAAAGGATGGAGCTTATTTAAAACCACAATAATCGAAGCTCAGTTGGAATGTATACCAAGGAGGAAAGGTACCATGAAATTCAGGAGAATGCCAGCATGCCTAACAAGCAGGGAAGCTATAACAAGGAAGAAGACTTCCTCCAGGAAATGGAAGTCCTATCCAAATGAAGAGAGCAGAAAGGAAAATAAACTGTGGCAAAAGAAATGCAAGGAGACAATAAGGGATACAAAAAGAGAGTTTGAGGAGTTTTATGGACCATAGGCTGGCCTGTCCAACTGCTTCACCCATTTCAAGTGAACAGAACCATCTTTGGATTATGGCTAGGCCTAACAGGGACTCTGGGAATTGTGTGAACTGGAAACAAACTGCTGTCTATGGACCTTGCTGTTAATACCTCTTTGACTGCCTAATAGCCTCCGGGCCATCTGGCTATCCTCTCCTCTTCGATTACCCTTAGATGTGTACAGTAGTGAAGCCACGCCAGCGGCGGCCTGTGTCTGGCCACCACGGCGGCCCCACTTGCCCTGCCCCCTAAATCTGACATCAGATGTGAAGGTTAGCCATGCCCCCACATCTGACATCAGATGTGGGGCGGGGCATGATCTGGCTCCCAAACGGGGCCACGCAGTGTTGTTCGCGAGTTAGATCCAGGCCAGCGCTGCATTCGCAGTGCAGCCAGGAGCAGCTGGCAGGGAGAGCCTCTCCTGGCCGTGCTGTGAACGCAGCGCTGGCCATCTAACTCCCAAACCGCGCTGCGTGGCCCCATTCAGGAACTAAATCAAGGCCAGACCTGCGTTCGCAGTGCTGGCCATTTAACTCCCAAATGGGGCTGCGCAGCCCCACTCAAGAGCTAAACCAGCCTCCACACACATCTGACGTCATATGCAGAGGTTATGTTGTGGCCACGAGGCGCAGCCCAGAGGGGCGGCGGCCCGGGTTCTTTGAACCCAGTCACCTAGCGGTGGCTACGCCCCTGGATGTGTATCAGAATAGCCTAGCTGGCTTCCTTAGCTCCACTTCCCTCTCTCCCTCCCCCTCTTCCCCTGAATTGCTCAAAGATCACTCTGAAATGGGCATGCCAGAGGCCTGTTTTGAAGGACAGTACAATTTGCACTCAGAGGTTAAAAGATTTACTGCACAAGAGAGACTATGTTTTCATTAGCAAAAACATCTGCTGCTTGCGATAAGAGAATCCAGGCTGTGGAAGCATCCCAGGACATTATCTGGAGATCAAAGACACAGGTATCGAAAAGGAATTTTATCAAATAATTATAATATGTTCAAAGAAAAAAATACTGTACAAAAGGAAACCACTGGGAAGTATGAAGAGATCAGGAAACCTCTGGTTTGAGATCCAGGGGAAGCGCTGGCCTCCTCGTTTTTTGCTAAGCCATGGACTTCTGGGAGCCCCCAGCCCCTTACTTTGGAACTACCTACTCAATCTTCAACCAACCGACAGCCACCACCTGTCTCTAGTATGCTTTGAAAAACAAACTTTGCTCTAATATAGCCTCATCCTTCATCCCCCTCCCTCCTCCCCCACACATCCTATGCTATATACACTTTCCAATATACACTTGGTGTGTGTTTCTTGTGTTTCTCTCCACAATAGCTAACACAAATAAGGAACCCAAGCGAGGCCATGCCAGACTCCTGGTGCTTGTTCTGGGTGTGCTGCAGAGCATGTGCAGACTGCCCTAGGAGGCCTGGAGCACAACAGGAGCATATAGCTAGAAGTGTCAAGGGGAATAACAAAAATATATTTAAATATATCAGAATCCGAAAACCTGCCAGGGAGGCAGTCGGACCTTAGATGATGAGGGTGTGAAAGGGATTATTAAGGAGGATAAGGAGATTGCGGAGAAGCTGAATGAGCTATTTGCTTATTCACGGTGGAGGATATCATGTCTTCACGGCGGAGGATATTGACCATATATCTGCTCCAGAAATGAGCTTCTCAGGCTTGGAGGCTGAAGAACTAGGCTAATTTGAGGTGATGAGAGAAGATGTTAAGAACAGGCCTGCTGGATCAGGCCCAAGGCCTATCCAGTCCAGCATCCTGTTTCACACAGTGGCCCACCAGATGCCCCTGAGAATCTCAAAGGCAAGAGGTGAGGCATGTCCTCTCTCTTGCTGTGGCTTCCCTACAACTTTTCTAAACTATCTTGAAAAACTAAAAATTAGCAAATTGCCAGGGCCAGATGGCAACCACCCAAGAGTTCTGAAGGAACTCAAACGTGAAATTGCTGATCTCCTAGCAAAAATAAGTAACTTGTCTCTAGAGTCAGGCTCTGTACCAGAGGACTGGAAAGTAGCTAATGTATCTCTGATTTTCAAAACGGGATCTAGGGTGATCCGGGAAACTACAGGCTGGTAAGCTTAACTTCTGTGCTGGGAAAATTGATGGAAAGTATACTTAAGGACAAAACTGTTAAAAATATAGATGAACAGGCCTTGTGAAGGAGAACCGCATGGCTTCTGCAAGGGCAGGTCTTGCCTCACTAACCTTTTGGAGTTCTTTGAGAGTGCCAACAGGCATGTGGATAAAGGTGATCTGGTTGACATAATATACTTTAAACTTCCAAAAAGCTTTCGACAAAGGTCCCCACCAAAAGCTCTTGAGTAATTGTAGCAGTTATGGGATAAGAGGACAAGTTCATTTGTGGATTGGTAAATAGTTGAAGGACAGAAAACAGAGGGTAGGAATAAAAACATATGAAACTGTCATATACTGAGTCAGACCTTTAGTCCATCTAGCTCAGTATTGTCTACTGAGCAGCAGCTTCTCCAAGGCTGTAGGCAGGAATCTCTCTCAGCCCTATCTTGGAGATGCCAGGGAGGGGACTTGGAACCTTCCAGGAAGTGAGGTCCCCCAGGGATCTATACTGGGACCAATGCTCTTTAACTTGTTCATAACTGATCTAGAAGTTGGGGTAAACAGCAAAGTGGCCAAATTTGCAGATCACACTAAACTATTTAGGGTAGTGAAATCCTTATGTTCTTATCCCACTGTCAGTGACGCCTTTTTCATGGTGCCATCAACCCTGTTCAGACATTATGTTGTGAGGGTTTACAGATGTCTGTACACTCATACATGAAGCTGGGTGCAGGCCCCCTCAAATGCATGGTACAGATAGGAAGTGCACTTCTGTACCTGTGTTCAACATAATGTAAGAACAGCTGTGTACAGATCTGTACCTGCGTACACTGCATACTCATAGGAATGTTGAGCATAATCTGTCAATAGGGCCAGCAAAATCTCTGAAATAACTGCCTCCAGCCTCACTGCAGATTGTGTCCCTTTAAGTAAAAGAATAGCTCATCATGATGAGGTAGCTAGCTAGCACCAAGCAGCATATGCAATCTCCTTCCATTAGATCCTTCCATTTTAAACCCATGGTACGGGATTGCTACATGTTGGCTGAATCATGCCCATTGTTCAAATGAATAAGAAAGAGCATCAACAGCCTTGTTCTGACAAAGAGGTTATGGCAATAAGTCTGTGTCAGGACTGTATCACTTGACTACAGGTGATAGTTTACATGGCTGAACACTCATGCATATTAAAAAGTTCCCATACATAGAAAAGAAAATGTTTGGAAGGGTCCAAGCCTAGCTTTCTCCTGGCATCTGTTTTTCTATGTGTAAGGTTTGTTTGTTTTTTAGAGGAGGAACATTCATTCATGTGAGCTCAAACCTGCAGTCTGAAGTGGCCTCCTGATAAGACACTTACTACGTCATTTGCTGCTTGAGAAAACTACTTTTTAAAAATACCATTTGCATTTCCTAGCCTTTTCCAAGATATTTATTTGTTTATTTATTTAACTTGTATTTATTTATTTAACTTTTGTTATTGTCCATCTCTATATTAATTTTTAAAAGTGTTTTTATTTCCAATATTTATACATTACTTTTCTGTATAAATAACAGCAGTGGCAATTAAGTGTTGCTGAAATTTGTGAAATTTCAAAAAAATATTTTAAAATTTGCTATTATGGAATTTAAGCTAATGATCAGGAAAAGCCACCCACCACCTAATAATATCATTGGCATTCCCAGCTTGATTGATTGCTGTCAGTATATCCATTTCTGCAACAAAATATAAGCATTCTGAGACAGTGGCCACATTCAGACTTAACATGGAACCACAGGCCCAATGGACCCATGGACTGTGGTTCTGTGCCTTCCACCCCCAACTCTCCCGTCCATGTTTGGACGTTGGAGAGAGGGACCTCTCTGCAGTCAGCAAGACTACAGAGAGGCAGGGGAGCTGGCTATGTGGGCTTCCTTCTTTCCTGAAAGACAGCCCACACAGCCAATAGCAGCCAGAGCAAGGGAGGAGCTTCCTCCCTCAACTTTGTTTGCAGAGAAGGCTAACAGTGTTGCCAGAGTTAGGATGTAACGCTGGAACTGCCAAACCGGAAGTTGGGATGAGGAAACTTAGAGATAATCAAAGGTGACAAATGGAGCTTGGGGAGGGGAACCACAGGTCCATTTTCCCCACTTTAACAGCAGTTTGCTGTGTTAGGATGTTTGGTTGGTGAAATTGGAGGTGAAGGGACCTGTGGTTTCATGTTATGTCTGAATCTGGCCAGTAGGATCATTAGGGAATGTAAAGTGGTCAGCCCATACTATTTTGAAAGCGCTTCACCACTCAACTAATGCTGTCTCTTGAACTGCATGTTTCAAAAAATTTAACAGAAGCAGCAACAGGTCCACCTGCAGCCTATATAGTCAATCAAATCACAAGTCACTTGTAAAACTTTTTCGAATTAATTCAAAGGCACTGTTAAAACATATGAAACAAAATGCACTGATAAAATGAGACTTCCAATAAAGATATAAGGTTGTTTGAAAAATCTCATTTAATGGAACTGGAGGTAAGTAATGTATGCAACATTTTATACGAAATTTCTCATAAACATAAAATCTAGAAGAAGAGCTGTGATAATCCATGGGAGTAAAAACAGCAAAGAATGTTGTGGCATCCTAAAGAAATTAACATGTATTGTTGTGTGAGCTTTTTATAGGCAAGGGCTGACTGCCCTGAATATTTTATTTTGTTTGTTTGTTTGTATTTTATATCCTGCTCTTCCTCCAAGGAGCCCAGAGCAGGGTACTACATACTCAGATCTCCGGAATTTCCCATGCTGACACTGTGAAGCCCAGGCAGAATTTGTGGACTGCTGTTTATAATACCAAGCTACTCTGTGCAATTCAATTCCTCTTTAATGCATATGATGCATATGATAAAGGACTGATTATGCAATTACAAATGCGTCATTGATCTTGAACTCCCTATATATGAGAGTTTGCAGATTTTAATTGAAGATTTATCTTGGTATATGTATGAGTTGAAAAGGATTTCCAAGGTTAGGTTCCTTGTTCTCTGCAAAGAAGCAGGACCCATCACAGTACTTACCAAACTATACTTACCAAATAATATATAATACACATGAATATCTCTGCAAAATAAGGTTTTCATTATTCACTTTGTTCCTTTCGGTGTTGACCCTGAACCCGTGACCACCTGAACACAGTAGGATCCTTTGCTGGTACAGAAAACAAAGAAGTAAAGCTTCAGTGGGAGAGGGTCAGTTGTAGAACAAGAACCTTAGTTTCATTCATTAATCAAAATCTTGGTAAGTGTCATTATTGACAAATGCTGCAATCAGTTGCCATGACAATAGGAAGCACTATAACCATTATTCAGGCAGAGGAATAATAAAATCAACTGCAAGAGCTCATCAACCTGGATTGGAACGCCTTGGCATTTTAGGGAGCCATGCATATTTCAAACACCATTCCAGAGTAAATGGAAATGTCTTTGTTTTCATTATTTTGAGATTATTTTGTCTAACCTACATGCTGCTCTCTGGACTGAGCTGAGGTTCTCTGGAAGGTGACAAGGAAGATTAATGGGGGGTGGGGGGTGGAATCCTTGTTCTTTATAGAAAACATTCTCATGGCACCTTGAAGAGTAAGAAGTTTATTTCAGAATAAGCTTCAGTACTGTCTGCCTGAATAATTAAGGTGTGGCACATTCATTATTATGAGCACCAAACATTCTATAGGGAGAGGAGAGCTGGTCTTGTGGTAGCAAGCATGACTTGTCCCCTTAGCTAAGCAGGGTCCGCCCTGGTTGCATATGAATGGGAGACTTGATGTGTGAGCACTGTAAGATATTCCCCTCAGGGATGAAGCCGCTCTGGAAAGAGCAGAAGGTTTCAAGTTCCCTCCCTGGTTTCTCCAAGATAGGGCTGAGAGAGATTCCTGCCTGCAACCTCGGAGAAGCCGCTGCCAGTCTGTGAAGATGAAACTGAGCTAGATAGACAAATGGTCTGACTCAGTATCTGGCAGCTTCCTATGTTCCTATAAAATGTAAACCATCTGTCCAATCTGCCTGAACACTGGAACAGAGCAATTAGGGGTGGGGACAAGCGCCACCAACTCTAAAAATTTCATGCAGAGATGAGAAATACCTGAGAATACAGTAGTTTGAATATTATTGACCTTCAAGAAGTTGATTTCACTTGTCAGCAACCTGTATTTGGCCAAGGGTAACCTACCCACCCTTTTGTTGTTGTTGTTGTTGTTCTTGCCTCTTTAAATATGTCAAAACCTTCAGGTCATTGGGGAACGTGTTATTTTTTCATTTGAAAAAACCCATCCATTGAATATTTCTCAGCCTTTGAATTCTGCATTGTAACAGGCTAACCATCTAAGCACACAGATTACAGTGTACAGCAGGAGCTGGTGTTTGCATGACAGAATGTTTACCCTGAAAAATGAAATGACAGTTGCCTGCCCAGATGAGTGCGGAGGAGGCAGCATGAACTGAATATTCTGTGGGTCATTGTCAGAAATGACAATGTTCAGACATAACACAAAACTGGAGGTCCCTTCACCTCTCGTTTCACTAACCAAACATCTTAACACAGCAAACTGCAGTTAAGGGTGGTGGGAGGACCTGTGGTTTCCCTCCCCAAGCTCCATTTGTCACCTTTGATTATCTCTAAATTTCCTCATCCCAACCTCCAGTTTGGCAGTGCCAATGTTACATCCTAACTCTGGCATCACGGTTAGGCTTCTCTGTAACCAGAGTTGAGGGAGGAAGCTCCTCCCTCGCTCTGGCTGCTATTGGTTGTGCGGGCTGTCTTTCAGGAAAGAAGGAAGCCTGCACTGCCAGCCCCCACCCGCCTCTCTGCAGTCTCGCTGACTATAGAGATGCCCCTCACCCCAATGTCCAAATGTGGAGGGGGGAGAAGGTGTGGAACCATGGGTCCATTGGACTCATGGTTCCAAGCTGTGTCTGAACCCAGCCATAGACTCTTTTATAGCTGCCCCATGTGGCAGACGGTTGAATTGCAACAACTTTGTAAGGACAGAATTTTCAGGATCTTGACTGGTCCCACTCAGCCACTTTGACCATTGCATCTTTCCAGAGTGAGGATATAAAGAATGCCTGTCTGGATGTATGCTTAAAGTTTTCTTGTCATTCCTGATCTGTCTGTTTGGGTTTGACCCTTGGCCTCTCTGAGACTCTGCCTGCTTCATGATAGAAGTTTTGATTGGCATTGACCCCTGACTTTGACTAAGTCTGTTTGTATTCAGATACTGGTTTCTTGTCTGTTCCTACCATTCCTAGTTTCCTACTTGGACCTCCTGGACTCTGAGTTATCCTGAGGTGGCTGCCCATGGCCCAGTCATGAACAGCCATAATAGCCAAACTGCTTGTCCAATTTGTCTGAAATTTGGCATTGAGTAATCTGGTAGCAAGTACTACCAAATCCCCAAATTTGGTGCAGATGTGTTGAGAAATGACTGAGACACAGTAGTTTGAAAATTTACCCCCAAGAAACAAACAAACAAAAACCTTTGAGAAAAGGTATTTGTTCCAGGAAGCTATATTGTATATGCACTTTATTGCATTACTGTGGGGGAAAATATGCCCAGGCATAAATCCCATAGATGCAGTAGCTACAATTACTTGCTACAGATATACCCGGTAGATTTCTGCCTGATGCAGTGTATTCACATCATTCCACAAATGTAAAAGTCTGCCATGCCCCCTCCTGGCACATGGCCCCCCCTCCTCTTTGCTCTTTCCTTTTGCCTGATGAAGAGTTCTAAAGAACCCAAATAATACTTGTTTGTTATATTGGTTGGTCCCACTAAAAGGTATTACTAGAATTGTGGCTTTTTGTTCAATTTGGACAATAATTGGAGGGATACTTATATTTGTATAACTAAATATCTAAAGCAGAATGGTATAGCAGTGAGATGAGCCACCTAATGGCACAGCGGGGAAATGACTTGATTATCAAGTCATTGATAATCAATTATAATGATAGTCATTGATAATGACTTGATTATCCCCTGCTAACTGGGCAAAGAGGCACCTTTTACCGTGGTGGTTCTCTTTATTTAGCAGGGGGAGAGTAACTGGCCCTATCCACCACCAGCACAGTACTTCCAGTGACTGTTGCTGGTGTGTGCCTTATATTTCTTTTTAGAATGTGAGCCCTTTGGGGACAGGGAGCCATCTTATTTGTTTGTTATTTCTCTTTGTAAACCGCCCTGAGCCATTTTTGGAAGGGCGGTATAGAAATTGAATTAATAATAATAATAATAATAATAATAATAATAATAATAATAATAATAATAATATATGTCAAATAATATATATCAAAATAATTGACATAGCAATACCAGGGGATGTCAAAATGATTGACATAGCAATACCAGGGGATAGCAGAAAAGAAGAAAAAGAAATAGAAAAAATCACCAAATACAAAGATCTACAAATTGAAATTGAAAGGCTGTGGCAGAAGAAGACCCAAATAATCCCAGTGGTCATTGGCGCCCTGGGTGCAGTTCCAAAAGACTGTGAAGAGCACCTCAACACCATAGGGGCCACAGAAATCACCATCAGCCAATTACAAAAAGCAGCTTTACTGGGAACAGCCTATATTCTGCGACGATATCTATAACCATTGACAATAAAATTCTGGCATCCCAGGTCCTTGGGAAGGACTCGATGTCTGGATAAAACAAACCAGTCAATAACACCTGTCTGACGGTGTAAACAAGAAATAATAATAATAATATCAAGCGAGAGGTTGCCAGTTTGAATCCCCACTGGTATGTTTCCTAGACTATGGGAAACACCTTTATCGGGCAGCAGCAATATAGGAAGATGCTGAAAGGCATCATCATCTCATACTGTGTGGGAGGAGGCAATGGTAAACCCCTCCAGTATTCTACCAAAGACAACCACAGGGCTCTGTGGTCACCAGGAGTCAAAACTGACTCGACGGCACACTTTACCTTTATAGCAATGAGACTTTGGGGATTTACGGGGGGCGGGGGGGAGAGATTATATTTCACATTCTGTTGTGTGTGCCTGTAAGTACTTGAGATCAAAAGAGTTTTACCATTATTCATGGGGAAAGTGTGCACTCTTGGTTGCCCCTGAGTTTCCTTTAATATTAGGTTCTGCATCTTGGATACTGGCAGACTGAAAGGGATTGCAAAGGCAGAGGAGGAGAGCGATGGCGGGTATCTGGAACAAATCCAGCAGGGAAATGAACGAGTAAAAGGTGGTAGGGATTTGGAAACTGAATCATGGCATATCCCTTTAAAATGGAGGGATCATGCATCCCCTTCCACACAGAGGAGAGAAGGTCCATACCTGCTCCTCCTCTGCTCTCTGCCACTTCTGCATTTGCTGCACTCCCCCCAGCTATGATCGCACGCTGGCGGGGCATCTCCCAGCTACCCCTGCGGGATGCCAGCATGCACATGCCCTCTGTGCATGTGCAGCAGCCATGTGCATGCCGGCATCACACAGGAGCAGCTGGGGAGACGTCCCACCAGCGTGCAGTCATAGCTGGGGGAAGTGCCACAATTAAGGGAGTGGCGGCGAGTGGAGGAGGAGCAGGTATGGACCTGCTCTCCTCCGTATTAAAGGGGATGTGTGATCCCTCCCTTTTAAATGGATGTGCCACGTTTCCAAATTGTGTTTCATGCAGATCCCTAAAAGGTAGCAGGACAGAGGCAGCAGTGTACTTCTCCTACCATTGTCTTTATTTTCACAGGTTGTGTAGATTTGTTAAGCACTTCAGAAGGCTTCAGATCAAATCCTCTTGGATCTGAAGGCCCATTCACACGTGATGTTCAACACATGTACAATGAGTATACACTGTTCACAAGGACAGATCTGTATGCAGGTGCAGTCATTCACATGTTATACTGAATGCAGGTTCAGAAGTACACTTCCTATCTGTACCATGCATTCAAAGGGCCTGAATCTAGGTTCACTTTTAAAATGAACAGGTAGAGTCATTCACACAAACACATGTATGAGTGTACAGACATCTGTACACTCGTACACCATAATGTCTGGATCAGGCTAGAGATGAGAGTGGAACAAAATGATTGAACACCAGACCTGCACAATCTTTGCCTCAACAAGCCAAATGCACCCCACCAGCCATGCATGGTGGTTCAGCTGAGGCTCAAAGAACCTCCTGGGTTTTGCTGAGTGCCTGTGACTGCAAAACAAGGAAAGGCCAAGCATTTGGAAGGTCACCATGCATTGTTGTTGCACTGCCTTTGGCTTGGCAGGTCACAAGTTGTATGGGCCTGATGTACACTAAGGGCAATGCGCACAGGAAACAACCCAGGTTATTCATTTGTGGTGTGATGAAGTGTGCAGCTGCTAACAGCAGGCCAGGATGCAGAGTGCTTTTAAAATGCTTTACAGACAAGAATTAATCTTGTACGAGGCGCCTGATGAGAGATTCCTTAATTTTCTCCAGAAAGTGTTTGCAAGGGTTTCCCCTTATGAATGAGAAACACTTGTGGGGAGTTGATTGCTTCTGTGATTTGAGGGTGGGGGCAAGATGAGGAGGAGGAGCTGGCTTCTATGTGATGTTATTTCTTTTGCTTTTAAAAGAGGCAGGACTGAAATTCAGTGGTAAAACACATGCATCAAATGTATATATACAGAGTCCTATGTTCAGTCCCTGGCTCCTCCACTTAACTGGGTCTTTCAAATATCCGGGTCTGGGTGAAAGCTGGAACAGGCTGGAATGACCCCTTGAAAATCAAACTGCATCCCAAGACCAGACAGGGCTACAAAAGACCTTTTCCTGAAGCTTTGGGGAGCTGTCATCTATAAGGCAAGAGTGAGATAGGTGGGTCAATGATCTGAATCCTTATTTGTCCACAGCTTCATATGTCCAGAGTGGAGGGTCGTTTTCACAAGGAACGCTAAAGCATAACTTTTCACATCCCTTGCAGTGTGTGTGTACACACATACGAACCACAGTAATGCACTTCAGGGCTGAGCTGAAATGCCCACCCCAGTTTTGCATCCCCTGCTAACTGGGCAAAGAGGCACCTTTTACCGTGGCGATTCTCTTTATTTAGCAGGGGGAGAGTAACTGGCCCTATCCATCCCCAGCACAGGACCTCCAGTGACTGTTGCTGGTGTCTATCTTATGTTTCTTTTTAGATTGTGAGCCCTTTGGGGACAGGGATCCATCATATTTCTTTGTTATTTCTCTATGTAAACTGCCCTGAGCCATTTTTGGAAGGGCGGTATAGAAATCGAATTCATCATCATCATCATCATCATCATCATCATCATCATCATCATCTTGTTTGTTTGCAAAGTTAAGGTGGCATTTTGGTGATTTTAGAGGCAGAAGTGCAGTGTAAAGAATTACATTCTTGGTTGCTGGCAGGCCCCACCGCCCTGAAGTGCTTTAGTGTTCTGGGGTAGTGAGAGATCATGGGCTCTCAAACCTAGGTCCCCAGATGTTGTTGGACTACAACTCCCATCATCCCCACCCACAGTGGTCAACCATTGTAGTGGGGGGAGGGGTGATAAGAGCTGTAGTCCAACATCTGAGGACCCACAGTTGAGAACCCCTGATATAGATTGCTTCATGGCAATGCCACGTGACTGCGACTGCAAATACTGTTGAAGAAGCATGACCTGCTCTTCCCACAAGACATTATACACTTTGCCATTTCCCTATGGGGAAATGTGAAATGCTGTAGTTGGGGACACTGACATCATGAGGGCAGAACCTGACCCTGGAAGGGTAGTCTCTATGGAGAGAGACCCACCCACCCCCATAATGGGGTGAAGGTTCTTTCAATATACAGGCCCTCTCTCTGCCCTGCCCTTAGTGATGAGCATTTTGCTAGCAGGCTCTACATGCCAGCAAGTCTGAGCTTTGGAGAAGAACTGTAGAGTTGGAAAGGACCTTAAAAGTCTTATTTCATTTATTTATTTAAGGTGATATAGTGGCAATGATATTCACATTCTCCCTTACTCCAGACAAGATATTAAGGCCACTTTAATGTGTAAGTAAAATAACTTAAAAACAAAGATCTTACCCAAACGTGTTTGCTCCAAACTCCTGACGAGATCCTTGGACCCAATCCACACACAAGCCAGGCTTTGTGGTGCGAATTCTAGCTTATCTCAAGGTATTTCCAGATTTTTTAAATGCTGGTTTTAAGTTATTTTTTCTGAAAAAAAATTCTGAAAATGCCAGAGCAAACAGGGAGAGGTGCTGACGTAGAATCATTGGCATGATAAGAGGCATGGTCTCTTCAGAAATGCAGATCTTTCTCTGCAGGGAACTCCCCCCACCCTGCTCCCATTGGCTCAGAAGGAAAACACGGATGCCTGCCATGTGTATTTGCGAAAATGAAAGCTGAGAGTAAAGGGGAGGAGATGCTTCCCTCAATGCTGTGAGTGTACTTCAAAGTGGCTTCACTCAACATTTACCCCGAAGCCTGAAGCCAAGTGTCAATAAACTGCTGATCTAAAAAGAGGCACATTTCCACTTTTTCAGTGACCTTAGCCATAAGCAGATTTTCAGTGCAAAACTAGATATGTTCACTGGAAAGAAAAGATCTTCTTTTATAAGGTCCAAATCTCCAAATCCTTTGGCAACAGAATCAGAAATGATGCCCAAAAGTTCTGATTCCATTACCAACATGTTTGTGCATGTTCCAGACACTATCTATAATATTTAAGAGATAAGGCCTTCTCTTGCCAGTGGGTAAATACAACATCAACTTGAAAATTTGTTTGAAAAAGTGGTATTTGTCAAAAAATTGTCGAAAAAGTGGTAACATGCCTGGTTCCATTACCCTTGGAATTGTCCTTGAAGCTGCATCCCAGAAGCTATTGGTAAGATTATACATAATTAAATGACTGAAATAATGCATTGCTTTATGTTTGCTCTAGATTCCTGTTTGACAGAAGACTATTACGTAAAGACTTTATTCAATTTTGCTATCGTTTAGAAGGCTTCAGAAACAGGCTACCAGTATATGGATCCGAGTGTGTAACTACATGCAAAATATATTTACAATGCTGTGAGTTAACTTTAATGTGCTTGTATTAATTAGAATAAATGGTAAAATCAATGAACTCCTGAGCAACAAGAAGAATAGGCAATTTTAAGCAGCTGACAAGCATTCATAAAAGTGTTTAGCTCTGCTGCACGGTAAAGGTAAGGTGCCTCTTGTCTATACCTCCCTGTTCACCCACAGGGGGAGGGAAACGGTTTTTCTGTATCCACAGTCTTGGGCTACCTCTTAAACCATGACTACTGAGTGAACATAGGAAGCTGCCTTCCATCCCATCACACCATTGGTCCATCCAACTCAGTATTATTAATGTCTACACCAGGGGTTCCTTTCCCAACCAATGGTACTCCAGTTCTTACTGAACAACAACTCCCATCATCCTCAGCCACAATCAATTGTAGCTGGGGATGATGGGAGTTGTAGTTCAGCAACATCTAGAGTCCTTCAGGTTGGGAACCCTAAAACAACTGGCAGCAGCTTTCCAGGGTTTCAGACCATGGTCTTTCTTAGCCCTACCTGGAGATGCCAGGGACTGAAACTGGGCCTTATCTAGGCAAAGCAGGTGCTCCACTATTGAACTGCAGCCCCTTGATTTAGGCTCAACACAGATGTTAATAATTAATTGGGTTTTTTAAAATTAATTACTAACATCTATACACGGGTGTTTGCCAACCTTTTTCATCCTAAGGCACACTTACATAAACACTCACACCCCAAACAAACAAAAAATGGGGCACACTGCCCCTCGCCAACACTGATACACTCCCCCGCCCCCCGCTGCAATCAAACTGTGGCACAATTTTTACTTAATTTATTTTGGCTTCCTTCATCCTCCAGCTCCAAAAGCACTTGTTGCTTCGGGGCACAAATCAGCCTAATGGAGCAAATCAGCTCCAAAAGTGGGGACTTTAAACTCCCCATCTTTGGAGCCGATTTCCTCCCTTATGAACCAGGGCGCTTTCCAGACTAGTTGGCTCCATTCCAGCAAGTTGCTTTCAAAACGTAAACAGCAGGGGGAGCAGTCTCGCGGAAACTAACAACCCGAAAAAACAGCAACTTTCTTATGCCGGATATACGACATCCTAGCTCAATACTGCAGCAATTAAATTCGAAACAAGGCATTGGAAGTGTGAATGGCACCCTGCTGTCCACGTAGGGACTTCCGAGATACGATGTGGCCCCACTGCAGGGTCTAATCTGGAAAGCGCCCAGGAGAGAGGCATCCTTCCTGGTGCATTATGGGGCAAGTCACCTGGGAAAGAACAGAGTTTAAATTCCCTGCTTTTGGAGCTCACACCCCCTCATGGACCAGAATGGGCACATCATTCCTGGTGCATTATGAGGTGAGTCAGCTCCAATAGTAGGGTTTTTAAACACTTTGGGAGTTGACTTCAAGTGAGTCACCACAGCATACCAGCCAGTGTCCCTTGACACATCAGTTGGAAGATGCTGATATACAGCACCAAGACATGGCTCCTCTCTGTAGGAAGGTTTCTCCTAACACACTGAGAGGGGAGAAATGGGATAGTACATGGGTTTTTTACGGGATAAAAAGGTAAAGTGTGCCGTCAAGTCCATTTCGACTCCTGGCGCCCACAGAGCCCTGTGGTTTTCTTTTGGTAGAATACAGGAGGGGCTTACCATTGCCTCCTCCTGCACGGTATGAGATGATGCCTTACAGCATCTTCCTATATCGCTGCTGCCCGATATAGTACCAGCGGGGATTCGAACCGGCAACCTTCTGCTTGTTAGTCAAACATTTCCCTGCTGCACCACTTAAAGGTGACGGTTCTTTATGGGATAGTACACAGGTAATTCACCATGTCTGTGGAGATCCTTAATGGCAGAAGAACTCAGGGTCCTACCTACCTGTGGAGGAATCTCTGCCAGCTAGAGCACTTTGGCTACCTCCTTGCTATCACACTGACTTTCTGGCAGCATATGACATGGCTTAAAAATTAAAATCCAACACATCAAAAACGGGGAGGGGAATCCTCAAACTGTACAAATTAATATGTGTACTGGAAAATCCCAACTGCATTCTGAGCTCTGAGCAATTCCCCAGGAATAATTTTTGACAATGCAGATTAAAAGATTGATTCTTAGGGACAAATTCAATGTGATACTAGCAACACAAGAGTATCTTCCTGCTGTTTTATTTTTTACTGAATGTGAAATGCACCTTGGAGGGCAGGGGCACAGTGCAGATTTGATAACAGTGGGGAGAAGAGGGTTGCTTAATGCTTTCGCCAGGGGCCATTTTTCTAATCAAAATGACTCCCAACTGCTTTCCCATCATCAACAAGGGGGAAAGATAGAGGGTCTATATTTTTCTCTACAGGGAGAAAAGCAACTTGGGAAACCAGAAGAATTACTCACAGAGAAAAGGTTAAGCATTTCATCCCCCAAGATGATCAAATCCAATGATTTGGATTTTATTTAGACAAACAAATCAGATTGCTCCCACATTGAATCTTGTTTTGCCTTTTGTGAGAGGCCTCTAAACACATTCACCATGTTTGTTGATAAATCTAGAAAAGTCAGTTGATAAGTCTGGAAAAGTGCCAAGGATTCAAGGCTGGACAGCATAGATAGGATTCTGCAGAAAAGCTAGATACAGAATTTGGAGAATAAAAAGAGGCGCTGGCCATATGGGTGAAGTTCACCAGGGACAACCCTATTAAAAATGGGAAGAAAGCTTAACAGCTGTTCTAACAGCAGCTGTTTGAATGCCCTGCAGATCTGGCAACTGGTGGGAAGGCACAGTTCAATCCAACACTTGCCCCAGAATGCTTAAAAAAACAAACACGTGCACAATTATAATTAGGTTCTACTTCTGTGCACAACCTTTATTTTAAAACAATGCAAGAAGCCCAAATCCTCAGTTCAACACCATGTTCATTTTAGCTGCTTTCCGTTCTGTTTTCCCCCTGGGGAGAGCTCTGGAGAGATCATGTTACTAAGGACCGATAGCTCTGTTCCAATAAGCCTCTTGAGGGGCAATTAATGCACATCTATTTGCTGCTCTTTTCAAAGATATGCACTGCTGGGACATTTTTTCAACAGAGACTTCCTCACTCATATTCTGGAACAGAACTGCAAAGCTCCAAGAGTGTTAGGTCACCTTCTTTCCCACTCCCCTCGTATACATTTAAGTGAGCCTAACCATTGGGTGGATGGATGCTGCAAAAGGTTAAGCAGCCATACAATTAACTGCTGCAAAAAAAAATAGTGTTCACTTAGAACTTTGAGAATGCACCGCAGCGACCACATTAAAAATAATTTAGGGGAGGTGGAAACCACACCCTTGCCACAGGGGTGAAGGCCTGCGTTTGTCTACATGTTGCTGTGGGTTTGTTGTTGTTTTTTTAAATGCCTGTCATTTAATATGGTTTCAACTGTAAAATCATAAACTTTTTTCATCATCATCATCATCATCATCAACCACCACCACCACCACCACTTTATTCGGTCTCTGGCCAGCAAAACAAACAAAATACATAACAGCAAAATGCAGCACAGCCATACATTTCAACTTGGTAACCTTCTGTCTTAACTAAGGCAGATACCATCATCTGTCTAATTCTATGAGCTACCACCCAGAATGTCGCTACACTATGAGCTCTTTTTCACGATCCATGAGAAGGGCTTGAAGGGGCAAGGGAAGGAAGCCTCCAAAAGCTTACCTCCCCCGCAGACTATTATCTCCTCGTTGCTGGATATGCGGATCAGCCGCCCAGATGATTGCCGGCTTCTGCTGGCAGCAGGGAGGTTTGGGGTCAAGAGGTCCACAGAGCTCCCATAATGCACTGCACAAGTGCATGCTGTATTATGGGGTGTTGTGCAGTGTTGGCCAGTAGGTGTGTGGCTGCCATGTGGTGCATTATGGGGAGTTTATCAACGCTGGCTGGGAGGCTGCTGGTGTATGGGTGCCACATGGAGCTGTGTGGTACTGACACACGATCAGTTAGCACGGGCTAATGGCATGTTTGTGCTGTTAACCCTGGCTAACAGCCGGGGCTTCCTTGCAGGTTTGCCAACATGCCACCACCAGGAGCCCTCACGGCTCCCAGAGGTTCTTATGCACAGGCGAAACTGGGCTGGACTTCGCTAGCTGGGTTTTGCCTGCGCGTGAGAACAGCTTTAATGTGTAACGTCAGAAACCTGGTCTGAGAGCAAATTACAAATATAAAAATGATCTGGAAAGTTACATAAATCTGGAGCAATAAGTGAAATTGGAAGGTCGTTATAAAATTTACAATACAAAAGAACATAAGAGATTGACTCAACCATACCATTGCCACATGGGCATAAACGTGCTGCGTAAGGGATCTTTTTAAACCTGCCTTGCAAAACTGCTGATAGGGATGCATTAAAGCATGCCAGTGAAAGCATTCTTCTATATTTAGGAACTGTAAGCAAACTAAGATATCTTGCAGATGCAATATGAGGCAAATAATTCTCTTAGATAGTTGTATTAGAGACACAGCTAAGTTCTTCTTGCTGTGCAATATCCAAAATATTCTGCTTAAGGGCTAGTTGGGCTACTTGTAACCCCCCTCAAGTATTAATTCAGGAGAAAATCCATATCGATGTAATTTCCTTTCAATTAGAGATCTCCAGCTAGACAGGAAGATGTTTGCCAGAACCAAGAGGATCAATCCCTTTGGGAAGGGGGGAATTAGCTTTAACCAGAAATTACACATCAACAGCCAGGCCCCAGTTTCCACTTCAGAAATATCCAACTCTAGGCACAGAATAACATTAGCAAGACAATGTGGGACTTTGAATAAGCTCCTCAAAAATCTTGTTTGAATCATTTCCAATGACACAAAGTCAGTATATCGCGCAATCTGTGCACCATATAAACACTGGCCAAGGCTTTAGCTTCATACAGACTAGCAGCAGCTGGAATGAACTGCCAGTCTTAGTCCGATAAAAGGTTAATATAGCAGAAGTCCTTTTCTGAGCATTTTGTATAACGTATTTTCTATAAGCATTAAAGTTACCTTTAGCATGAAAAACTACTTCTCGATATTTGAAGCTCTCTGTCTGCTTGATTGTAAATCCATCAGTTGACCAAGGCAACTTCTTCAGAGAGTTGGTGAACCTCATTACTTTAGTGTTCTGATAATTAATATGCACAAAATTTTCCTTACAGTAACAAGCAAGAGCCAACAAGTCTCTTCTTAACCCAATAGGGGATGATAAGAGGTTTTTGCGTTGCTTATCAAAGGTCCAGGAAGCCACTGATTTTGTGCCCTGTGAGTTAATGATACTCTCCTATTTGATGTCGTGTAAGATGAATGATACTGTTCGTCAGTGGGCTGGCCTTGCTGCCTTCTAGCTGTTGGTGTGTGGCCCTGTTTTCTCTTACAGCAGAAGGGCTCTGGTCTAAGAGAAAATGTGCTTCTGGTTATATTGTGTGTGTTGTGTGTTGCAGTCATTTCAGCTTGTTGTTTTTGCATTTTCTCTGGTCTAAATAAAATTAGTTTTGTGTGAACCCTATACATAAATACATGGACCAATCTAACATCAGTTGAGAGGATTTAAAAAGAGCTTCCACTAGGGGCGGAGCTATAATTGGGCGAACAGGTTCAAAGAACCCGGGCCGTGCCCAATCAGGAGCCGCCATTCACGGCCCTGACACACCCCCTGCATCTGATGTCAGACGCGGGGGCGGTAGTTTAGCTCCCGAGCGGGGGCCGCACGGCCCCTTCGGGAGCTAAACAAAGGCTGGCACTGCGAACGCAACGCCAGCCTAACTAGCTCCTGAAGGGGCCGCGCGGCCCCTTCAGGAGCTAAGACTGGTGCTGCGTTCGCAACGCAGCCCAGAAGCGGTTCTTCCCTGCAGGGAAGAGCCGCTCCTAGGCTGCGCTGCGAACGCAGCACCAGCCTTTGTCTAACTGCCGAAGGGGCCGCGTGGCCCCTTCAGCAGTTAAGCTGCTTCTCCCGAACAGAGCCTTGACATCAGACGCGGGGGCGTGGCTATCCCCTGCCTCTGACGTCAGATGCAGAGGGTGGGGCTATCGGGGCGCCTGCTGCGGCCGCACACGGGCTGCCGGCGGGCTAGCTACGCCCCTGGCTTCCACCTCCTAGTTTAAAAACTTTTGCCCAGAGTTAACAGTGGGTATATTTTTTAACCGCTTTCAGATCTTTAAGGTAAAAGGTAAAGTGTGCTGTCAAGTCGTAGAGCCCTGCGGTTTTCTTTGGTAGAATATGGGAGGGTTTTACCATTGCCTCCTCCCGTGCAGTATGAGATGATGCCATTCAGCATCTACCTATATTGCCGCTACCCGATATAGTACTAGTGGGGATTCGAACCAGCAACCTTCTGCTTGTTAGTCAAGCATTTCCCCGCTGCGCCACTTAAGGTGGTCTTACTGATGCAGAATTTCCAGACTATCAACAGAATTTCAAAGGTTCATTCTGATGAATTTTGAAAATTCCAGGATGTTCAACTTGAGCGCCAAAAAAGTTGTTGGTGTTTTATTTGTTTGCTATTGAAACTTTAGTATGGACGCATCCCGCATGTTTTCTGGAATACTTCCCATCTGATTACTCCACCCTCACCCCCCTTGGTTTGTCTTATCTTCTCCAAGCATTAAAGGGTTGCTGGGGTAGCTCAATCTCGATGCTTCTCCTCCCTTATGCCTTCATGAAAAGGCCTTTTTGAAAAACACACCCTAAATTATCTGCAGCTATGGTGATTTAAGCTTTTAGATTCCCCTCACCCCCAGTACATACAATATTGTGGGTGTGTAATTATTGTGATTAGAGATTGTTACAAGGTGATGGTAGGAGAATATATGCGGGTTTTGAAAATTGTGCTCCCAACCTGCCTGTTACTGTTGAATGAAAAGTAATTACTGTGGGATTGAACCAAGCATGCTTTGTATTCTGTAGCTGGAGTGCTCAATTTCTTGTGGGTTGCAGGTGGATCTAAACAACCCAGCACAAAACATGGACGGGTTCATAGTTTACTGTGTGCCTTAAGTCACTGGGCGGGACGTGTTTTCAGTGCTTGCCAAATGGCCGCTGTGCATGCTCAGAGGCTATGTGTGTCCTGGTGCCGCTCAAGGGCAGATGGGAGATATCCTGCCAGCGCACAGGGATAGCTGGGGGAGCACCAGGATGGTGGCAGTGGTGGTGAGCAGAGGAGGAGCAGGTACACACCTGCTCTCCTCCACTCAGAAGGGGCTGTGTAAGCACTCAATTTTAAAGGGAGTGCCAATGGTTCAGACAGCCGAATTGCATTTTGTCACATCCCTAATTTTAAAGCCTCCTTTCCTCTGTGCAAGAATGAACTGGGGTGGGGAAAATATAGGACTCCTGAAAACAAGCAGCATAAATATAATAATAATATTATAATACATTTTTTTATTATATAATGCATTATATTTATGTGCAAATTATGGATATTTACACTCTTTCAACCAAACAGCATTTAGTTTCCATTGCGTGGAAAAACACTATTGTGCCCAGTTAGCTACCAGACTTTCTTTCCTTGCAATTTCTGGATGTTAATGTCTTCAGATAAATGTTCTTGCTATGCTTATGTGTGTATATAGACTGAGAGAGCCAGACAGGAATTCGTGATTTCACAGTTTCTCTCCAAAGCACGTCTAAGTCATGCGAGCAACTTGACCGGAAGTTTTGAAATTATTTTCCTGGGCAGTATAAAGGTTCTAAGGACAGACATCTTTTAGTTGTTATAGCAATGAATTTTACATGCTTGCTCAAGAAATATATGAATGAAAAAGTTAGAAATAAAATTAGAAATCATTTGCTTAAACTGCCCCCTTTGCTTGGTGAATAAATTAAGATTTAGATCAATTCACACTAGCTGAGAATGATTTTTTTCCACCACTCAGTGGCTTCCATACTGCGCAGGGAATCACTGATTTAACAGAGAGCTCCATGCACGGTTTGTGAGACAATCGGCAGCCTGTTCACATAGTTTACAAAGGCAGGCAACCCCACCTTCACAAACAGTGTAGGCTAGCTGTAGATTGGCTCGCAAGCAGTGCGATGGAGCCAGTAACCAAAGCATACCACATTCAGGAAAATGATGACCTATTTGCCAGCATAGCATAGTGGTTAGAGTGTTGGACTAGGACCGGGAAGACCCAAGTTCAAATCCCCATTCAACCATGAAACTCACTGGGTGATTCTGGGCCAGTCATGTATCTCTCAGCCTAACCTACCTCACAAGGTTGTTGTGAGGAGAAACAGAACCATGTACACCACTCTGAGCTCCTTGGAGGAGAAGCGGTTTATAAATGTTTAAAAAAAACCCAACATCCCTTGTTTTAGAAAGAAAGCTTCATAAGCACTGTAGTTTTCTAGGTGGGGTGCACCAGTGTGCTCTTGAACAGGGTTTCCAGCCTTGGATTGTTGGACTACGGCTTCCATCATCCCCATCAACCATCTGGAGGATCCAAAGTTGCAAACTCCTGTTCTGGACTCCGATATGGTCCCCATTGCAACATTGCCATAAGATGCTTAGGTGCTCACAATGGCCTCACTGCAGAAGAACTGTCATAGTACACCTTGAGGAATTGTATAGGGAATAGGATTCCAGTCTCCTCAGCTGTAGCTAAGGCAAAATGAGGGCAGATGGCATTGCTGGCAATGCTCATATTCATCCTGGGCTCTGGGCCAGATGCAGCAATTTTATTTATTTATTTATTTTAAAGAAAGGTAGTCTTGGCTACACAAACTTTATTTACAGGAAAGAGTTGAAGAGGAAGCCACTTTTTAAAAAGTGGAGTTGGAAGGGGTGGGGAAATGATTGCCCCGACCTCAAGCCCAATAAGTCCCTTCAGTACCACTGTACTGTTTTATAACTCTGCAAATGAGTGAACACACAGGATAGATTTTGCAGGAAAGATTGCATGGCAGAGAGAAATATTCTCTTGTGCTTATGACTGTGATCATTTTGCCTGGATTTTTGAATTAGGGGTGTGCCTGGACTGCTTGCTGTGGTTCAGTCTGAATTCGAACCAAATTCGGACTGAACTGCAGGTCCCTGAACTGGTTCAATTGAACCTACTGGTTGGGCCAGTTGGGTCAAAGAACCAGCTCAATCTGGTTCGAAGCGGTTCACAATCGAACCGCTCAAATCAGCCCGGTTCACAGTGGACCAGTTTGCGGTTGAACCGGCTCTGCAAATCCCTATTTTGAATTTTCCTTATAACTTTTTCTCTGTGGAGAAAGAAAACCAACATCAGCGGTAACAGCCTTTCCTTTTCTGCGAAGAGTGAACCAGAAGTGTACCCTGTCCTGACATATATTTCTCCCTGTATTCTTTCAGCCTTTCTGTTCTCTACATCAGGGGCGGGCATTGGGTAGCTCAGGAACTCCAGTAGTTCTCCAGGTGGCTTTACAGTCAGGGCTTCTACCCCGAATGTCTTTCACAATCAAGCCACTCGCCGCCCTCCTCGGTGGCGTGGCTCATTTGCCTTCAGAACCCACCTCACAGGAGCACACGGGACCTGGGAGCTCGCTCCCATTGGCCCCGGCATGCTTCCAGGGCAGGGCTGGAACTGGCGAGCTGGCAGCGCGCCTGCACCGGCATCAGTCCACTTCTCTACAGCAAAGAGGTTGGACATGCCGGGCGAGGGCTCCAAGGCCGGTCGTGGAGCACCTGGCCAGGCCTTTGGAGTAGCCCGCCTGGGGGCTGTAGCAGTGAGTCCTGGGCTTTAAGCCCGCTGCTTTCTAGCGGTTGGACCACCGCTCGTGCACCTGGGGAGTGAGCCCACCCACCTTTTCTTCCTGGCTCGGCGCAGCCTAGGCAAGCAGCTGCCGGTGGGATGCGTCCACCATCTTGGGCGAGGACGTGGCCCGGGTTCTGAGGCCGGAGCTTGCCTCCCCCCCAAAAAAAAGAGTAGAGGGCACAGCTTGGCCTGTTCCTCCTCGAGGCAGTGACCAGGCCGGGTCTTAACCCAGCTCAGGTTTGGAGGCTTGCCTGGGGGGTGGAGTGCTACGGGCTGGGATAAGGCCGGAGGGGCAGCGCGGCAGACGGGGGTGAGTGAAGCATCCTTTAAGCGCCAGGTCCCCAGGCCCAATCGCTAGCAACTGCCTGTAGCTGGGGAAAGAGGTGGGCTAAGTAGTGGGCTGTTGGGCACTGCGTGTGCGCACATGGGGCACGGAGGTCTGGGTTCACACTCCTCGGTGTTACTCAGTGAGTTTAAGGCGCTGCGTGCACGGGCGTAAGCACGGAAGCTTAAGTTTAGCACACCCTCCCTGTGTTTTATTCAGTGGGCTTAAGGCACGGCGTGCGTGCGCGTGCATAAGGCACGGAGGTTTGGATTTCACACGCACTCCCTCCCTGTGTTTTAATCGCAAGCGCATAGGGCATGGAAGCTTGGGTTTAGCACACACTCCCTCCTTGTGTTTTTACTCAGCGAGTTTAAGGCACTGTGTGAGCATGCGGTGGGGGGGTTCACACACACTCCCTCCCTGTGTGCTTTTTACTTGGTTTAAGGCACTGCGTGCACAAGCATAAAGTGCGGAGGCTTGGGTTTCACACACACTCCCCCTTGGTGTTTTACTCAGCGGGTTGAGGAACCCTCAGCCATGGGCCCCAAGAAGGCGCCAAAGGGAAAGGGAAAGGGAAAGAAGCCATCCCATCCCCCTAAGAAGCCCCCAACTTTGCCAGACTCCTCTTCAGAGTATGAGCAAGATAAGGAACTGGGGACCATCAGGGCGCTTATCGCTCGCCTGGGAGCTTTGGAGAAGAAATGGGCAGCACCAAGAGGGGACGGAGGGGGAGGTGGCCCATCTGGGGGTCCCGTGCAAATACAGAGGATGTTCAGGGCTGCGAAGCGAGCTAAATTAATACAGGGCTTTGCTGATCGCCTAGCAGTGCTCGAGGCTACCGCGATGCCATCACCCAGTCTGGGATGCAGCAGGACATCGGCGGGACCCACACCAGGAGGAACCTGACGGGCGAGGGTCTGGATCAGGTGAGTCGCCCCAAGGGGTCTGGCCATGGGGTTTGCCTTGCAGCCCCACTGCTGGGCATTGTGGGTGGTACCCAGGCCCGATGAATTGGGCATCACCTCATGTGACCTGTAATCAGGTTTGGGGTGGCTGGGCAGGGGTGGGCGAGTTCCACCCTGAGCAGGCCGGGGCGAGCTCTGCCGCTACACAGGCTGCCACGGCAAGCACAAGCAGCAGCGATGATGATGGGCCGGTCCCTTTAGGGGACCACCTGTTGACCCACGTCAAGGAGCGCATTTGGAAGGGCAAGTACATAGAAGTCATCCAATTGCTTTTTAAGGAATCAGAACCCGTGGGCAAGGAGGGGCAGCAAGAAAAGGACAAGGAGCGGACCAGGCGGAAGCAGGTAGAACGTAATTGGAATAACTGGGTTTCTGGGTTCACTATATACATGGAAGAGGTCACTCAGAAGCACCCTGACAAGGGCCCTGCTCTCATTAAGTATTTTGACACCATTCATAGAGCATTCATGGACTTTGCAGGCAATGCGTGGGAGGCGTATGATACCGCCTTTAGGGAACGGGCCTCAAACAACCCAGGGCTGTCATGGGAAAAGCAGCATTCCGAGTTGTGGCTCCATATCATGACACCACCCAGGCCCTTGACTGGGGAGCGTGTGGAAAGCAGCCACTTAATTTCCAAAAGTGCAGCAGCAGCAGCGGCCTCGTCCGCGGATGCCCAGGGGGTTCAAAGTCCCCTGGTTTGCTGGGAGTTTAACAAGAGCGGGAAGTGCTCCCACTCCCTGTGCAAGTACAGACATGCTGCCACTCAAGTGGGGGAAAGGGGCCTGCAGACACCTATGGAGGCGGTGTGGGAAAAGGGCCCCACCCCAATTAAGATGCTGGCGCTTCGGCGGCTCCTGCGAAACGACCCGGACTGGGAGCGCGCGCACTACCTGGAGGCTGGTTTTTCCGAGGGTTTTAGGATTCCATGCCAGTTTCCACGTAAGCATAGTTTTACACACAATCTGAAATCAGTGCAAGGGTGTCAAGGTCTGGCCCAAGGCCAGCGAAGTACACGGCTCGGCTGCTTGCTGTGGGTGAATGACAATTGTTGAAACTCAGCAATGAGTGGGAGTCAGAGGCTCCAATTTATGGAGCCAGTTGAAAGCCCCCAGGTGTCAGGATTTACGGCTTGTCAGCCTTCGATAACAGGCACTTGCTCCTCCGCACCACCTCCAGTTGTGACCTGCGTTTGAAACACCTGCGTTGCCGTGGCGTCGGTGGAGCTCCAATGCCTAAATCATCCCCCGATTGGTCGCTGACATTTTCTGCTGGTTCAGGCTGTTGAGTCTGTTCTGAACCGTCAGCTAATTCCACTGCAGTCGGGCTCTGCCCTTCAGACATTCCAGACTCGGCTGAAATGCCGACAGCTTCCCTTTCTTCCTCGCTGTCAGAGCTAGGGGACATGACAAAGGGATGGAGCAGGTAGTAGCTAGGAAAATTAGCAAGGAGGTGGCCTTGTGACGAGTACTCGGCCCTTTCACTGAACTTTCCCTGCCAACATTGAGGGTATCCCCTCTGGGTGTGGTACCCAAGAAGGCTCCCGGGGAGTATAGGCTAATACACCATTTGTCTTACCCTA